>NC_138205.1:45316738-45629238 GCF_964194415.1 Vipera berus | reverse complement strand
CACTTCACTTCACATTCTAGGATATCTGGCTCGAGGTCAGTGACCACCTCATTGTGATTATCAGGGACGTTAAGCTCATTCTTGTATAGTTCTTCTGTGTAATTTTGCCACCTCTTCTTAATCTCTTCTGCCTCTGTTAGGTCCCTGCCATTTTGGTCCTTTATCATGCCCATTTTTGCATTAAACGTTCCCTTCATTTCTCCAATTTTCTTGAAAAGATCTCTGGTCCTCCCTATTCTATTGTTTTCTTCTATTTCTTTGCACTGTTCATTTAAGAAGGCATTCTTATCTCTTCTAGCTATTCTCTGGAATTCTGCATTCAATTGGGCGTATCTTTCTTTTTCTCCCTTGCCTTTCGCTTCCCTCCTTTCCTCAGCTATTTGCAAAGCTTCCTCAGACAGCCATTTTGCTTTCTTGCATTTCTTTTTCTTTGGGATGGTTTTGGTTGCTACCTGTTGTACAATGTCGCGAACCTCTGTCCATAGTTCTTCAGGCACTCTGTCTATCAGATCTAATTCCTTAAATCTATTTGTCACCTCTACTGTATATTCAACAGGGATATGATTTAATTCATACCTGAGTGGCCTAGTGCTTTTCCCTACTTTCTTCAGTTTAAGCCTAAACTTTGCAAGGAGAAGCTCATGGTCTGAGCCACAGTCAGCTCCTGGTCTTGTTTTTACTGACTGTATAGAGCTTCTCCATCTTTGGCTGCAGAGCATATAGTCAATCTGATTTCTGTGTTGACCATCTGGTGATGTCCATGTGTAGAGCCGTCTCTTGGGTTGTTGGAAAAGAGTGTTTGCTATGACCATCGCATTCTCTTGACAGAATTCTATCAGCCTGTGCCCTGCTTCATTTTGCACTCCAAGGCCAAACTTGCCTGTTATTCCAGTTATCTTTTGGCTTCCTACTTTAGCATTCCAATCCCCCATGATGATAAGAACATCATTTTTTGGTGTTAGTTCTATAAGGTGCTGTAGTGCTTCATAGAACTGGTCAATTTCATCCTCTTCAGCACTGGTGGTTGGGGCATAGACTTGGACTACTGTGATATTGAATGGTTTGCCTTGGATTCGAACTGAGATCATTCTGTCATTTTGAGGATTGTATCCCAGTATTGCTTTTCCTACTCTTTTATTGACTATGAAGGCTACTCCATTTCTTCTGAGGGATTCTTGCCCACAGTAGTATACCTGATGGTCATCTGAATTAAATTCACCCATTCCTGTCCATTTTAGTTCGCTGATACCTAAGATGTCAATGTTCAGTCTTGTCATCTCTTGTTTGACCACGTCCAGCTTTCCTTGATTCATGGATCTTACATTCCAGGTTCCTATGGAGAAAAAATCTTTACAGCATTGGACTTTCCTTTCACCACCAGACACATCCACAGCTGAGCGTCCTTTCGGCTTTGGCCCAGTCGCTTCATTCTTTCTGGCGCTACTAGTACTAGCCCTCTGCTCTTCCCCAGTAGCATATTGGACGCCTTCCGACCTGAGGGGCTCATCTTCCAGCGTCATATCGTTTTGCCTTTTGGTACTGTCCATAGGGTTTTCATGGCAAAGATACTGGAGTGGGTTGCCATTTCCTTCTCCAGTGGATCACGTTTTGTCAGAACTCTCTGCTATGACCTGTCCGTCTTGGGTGGCCCTGCACGGCATAGCTCATAGCTTCATTGAATTACGCAAGCCCCTTCGCCACGACAAGGCAGTAATCCATGAAGGGGGAAATGCATCTTAGTCTCCCTTAATTCTTTGTTAGTAATTTACACAAATATATGAACTGTCCAGGTGTGACTACAGCCTGTTCGATGGCCTTTGAGATAAGGCTGAAAACAGGAAATAAAGATTTGCCCCATGTTTGGGGCCTAGCAAGGTAATCTAAATAGTTAACATTTGACATATATATATATATATATATATATATATATATATATATATATATATATATATATATATATATATATATATATATATATATATATATATATATATATATATATATATATATATATATATATATATATATATATATATATATATATATATATATATATATATATATATATATATATATATATATATATACACACACACACATAGGATCTGAAATAATTTTAAAATCTATAGTGTTCTATGAGCTAGAGGAACTACATCAGATAACCCATCTATGGGGTTTTCAACTAGACTTCCAATATAGACATTTAGTGTAAGAAATTTGGGGTTGTTCTTGGATAAAATTCTGTTGGAATTACAGGGAAAAAAATCTTGAATACTGAGAGGGGTTAAAAAGCTATTCTGAACATGCATTTATTTTTTAATGCAATGTAACATCAAAATTGCCAGGAAAAGGTCAAAATGTGTAGAACAGAATTGACTCAGTAAGAAAGTAGGATATTTTTTTTTAGTTCAAAATTTGGGAAGATCACCTGTTTCTTCTTATTCCTTTTCAGCAGGCTTCAGCTACAGAATAAAAGAACTAAACCTTTTTTTCTCATATTAATTTAGTTATTTCTGTGAGTTCATGTGTATTAAATCTATTTTTTTTTAATTTTAAGGTGGCAAAAGTTTTCCAAAACTTCAAGGTAAGTTATATGGATGGCATGAATCAAAAATGATGGCCTTGACTGCACAGTCAAAACCGATCCCTTTTTTATATGTATTGCAGATGTAAGACAGGCTAGATGGGGGGGGGGGGGCTTTGATTGTACAGACATAGCTATCTACTTAACTTTTTTGACTCATATCCCTTCCACAGTTTTTCCTGTATTAGATGTTAGTCAGGGATTTTTTTAAGCTATTAGCCAAGTAAAGGTTAAAAACAAAAAACAATTACCCAAATAGAGTTTAAAGGCTTTGAGGTTGTATAAATGCCTCCTTGTTGAACCAACATCTAGATTCTAATAGTGTTTACTACTTAAATATAAATTCCATTAATTTCAAAGGGGTTGTGTATACATACTTGATTAACATTACAGCTTATGTCCCATTTTGTAGTTATACTCTTAATTAATTTTGGATCTAAACTTTAATCTTTATTGCTGCCTCTACTGTTTCTTAAATGACTTACATAATGAATCAATGAAAGGAAAGAGGAAAATTGAGTGCATAGGATCAGTGAGTCAGTTTGGGTATTCCTATTCCTTAGAGATTTCAAGCCCAGACCAGATGCTATTTGAACAAAGGATTAAAATGCCTTTCATAACATCCTGCCCCTCCTGTGGAACACCAGAAACAAAATGCATTATGTAAAAGAAAAGTAGTGTAATATAAAACCTTCTCCACACTCTTATTGAAGCCGTTTCATCATCATTAGTCATAACTATAAAGTGGTAAATCTATTATTTCAAACAATGTTTCCTCTCTGTCTTTCACCATAGGATCTTTGGTGTTGTTTCCAAGAGCCCAGCTGATTCTGAGAATATTTGCCACCTCTTTGCAGAATATGATGCAGTGCATCCAGCTTCTCACATAGTTGACTTTATCCAGAAACTTCTCCTTGAGGTCTAAGGCTGCCACAGTACTGAAATGTCTGTTTCTAGCAAATACTTTGCCTTGTGCAATGTGCCAAACAATGTTACCTCTTCAAGCTGCTGCATTGTGTTTTGAGGCTGCAGATTGATTTTCATCAGTAGGATGCCACTTAAGGTTGTTGGTATCAACCTTCATAATCTCCAGACAAAAAATAATAATTGCTGGCTGGGAATTGATTTATCTGAAACAATGACCAGCCTATTGATATCAGCTCTCTCTGTTACAAAAGAATAGTTGCAATGAGAAATGAGAGGACTTTATAGGAATGGTTTAACAGAACCAAAAGCATATTCTGTCCTATCTACAGATAGACTAGCATTATATTTTCTGACCTTCTTTTTACTCTAAAATAGTCTTTTGTCTGATTTATCAGAAACCTATCCCTCTTATTGGAAAAGATACACTTTTTACAATTGATGTTACTTGGGGTGGAGGGGGTAACAGCTCAAGTACTGGGAATAAGATTGCTGATAGATATGTAATAGATTATTAACACCATTTCAACACCTTTTTGATATACAGTATATTATGTTTCACTTCTTCATTTATTGTAATGGCCAGTGGGGAAGTCCAATAAACTAAGTTTGCAAGCTACTTTGTGCTGAAATGAAATTGAAATGTAATAAACATGCAATTTTACCCTTAAAAAAATCCAAAGCAGGAATACCTACTATAACTTCATCATTAATGAATGAAATAATTCTTCAAGCTTATGTTTCTCCACTTCATAAAGAAGTTTTAAATACCCAGAGTTTCAAATTCCTTTTTGTTGTTGTTTCCCATCATTACACAAAAATAGTCAGCCTTTTCTTATTGCTTCAGTCTTTGGGGTTTTCATATATACTCCCTTTTATTTGGCCATTGGCCTCAATAATACAACAGAGGATTATAAGGACATAGGATGCGATGAAAGAACAATTCTTAAGCATTAAGAGAAACATGAATGTAAGAGTTAATCACTTTTTTGCATACAGCATGGGACTTGCTATAATTAATTTGCATCATATATAGACACTCTGTATCATGAAAGCTGCTAGACAGCATGAGAGGACAGGCAGTGGGAGCTGCGAATGTGACACATATAGCTGGGAATTCTCCTTGATTGTACTGTAAACTCAGGAGACATAAGAAGACCAGTTCACAGCCTTGACTCTGAGAGGCCCAGGAACTGAATGCTACTTTAAGTCTCCATTTCTCCCTGAGATACCTTCTTTCATTAAATCCTATGGGATTGTGAAAATAATTAATTAATATAATTATATTTCTTGATTTCCCTCGATCATTTTAACTGCTGAGCCATACTTTGGATGGGATATACTTCATTACTTCCATCCGCTACCGTGACTGTCAGATCAATGGCATTTTCTTAGGTACACCAAATTGTTCTCCCTCCATGTTGTTAGACAGTCTTTCCATCTGCCCAACAGACCTTTCCTTAAAAGGAAAGCTGGAGTGGGATCAGAAGAAGAAGAGAGGAAGGCTCTCAAGATGAGAATGGATAAGTCACAAAGGTAGGCCAATCATTTTCACTGTAGAAAGATGGTCACCTACATACCATTGCACTGATTTCAATTGTGTTGAATTATTTTTCCCATGCAAGAAAACATAATAATAAAAAACAATTCTATAACCTATTTATTGCATCCATCTTCTTTTCACTTTATATGCCTTGAAAATAGACAGATCCCAAGGCCATTGTAATTAATTGGATGGAGGCCGATTAATTGAATCTCAGATTAGACAAATGAATATTATTGTTAATGCATGGTTTATCCAACTAAATCATGTTCTACCTATTGTGGAAGTAGCTGCATTTTACAACTTTCTACAACTTGAAAACATCCTCATGAGTTGGACTCTGAAAGTCAATAATCACCAGCTAATCTAGGAGTTGGTCCAGTATATTGAAACAACAGCATGAGGTTAGAGAGACTTTTACATCTTGTGAATATTGCATAGTTATTATTAGAGGCTCACACATTTCTGGGGTTTGAAGCACTTTTTAACTCTTAAGCTAATGCACTGTGTATGAATGACTTAAATAAAGAGCTGACTAGGTTCACATTTAGTTCTATGTTATAGCTTCATAAAGGTGCAGGAGTGTGGGAATTGAAATTAAAACATCCCAAACAGAAGACTGTCTAGCCTCCAATGAAGGAAAATCTACTACTTTTTACTGTCAAAACTATTCTTGTCCTTAAAAAGCTTTTTTCAATACTCAATAAAATTCTGACTTTCTGTCACTGAAATACAGTCCTTCACATCCTACTTAAATAAGATTTGCTCAATAACCTACAAATGATACAGTTCACAAATCAACAGCAAGCATAATTCAGAAACTTTTGTGAGTTGGGTGGTGCTGGTGGTGGTAATATTTGAAATGTGTGGGCCAGGTGGAAAATAGTCTGCACCTAACCCAAAATCACAGACACAGGAAAGTGATTTGTTCCCAAAAGTTTGCGTCAATGGTTGTGGCCAATCGAAATGTAGTATGCTTTCTACTCAGCTAAGGCATCGCTGAATAAGCTCAAGTCTGTTGAAGGCCATTCAGAAAATCTACCCAATTTCAGAAGCATGATATTGGGGGGGGGGATGCCTTTCCCTGGTTTGTTTTGCAATTACATGATGTGCTCATGAACTATACTTGACCATCAGCGCTCTCTGCCTTTAGAAGAGCCATCAAACATGCTTACCTTTTGCTGAAGCTTATTAACTATTTTGATTTACAATCTGTTGCTTCACTGAATTAATGAAAATATGTTTACAGATACAAGGTAACACTATGGAAACCATATTATGGCTTTGCATGAGGTGTGATGGCTTCAATGAATTATGTTCACCTCAGTTTCGATTAATGTCTGATCGCATACCTGCCATCTTAACTTTTATACCACAACCACCAACATGCAGATGCCTTCCATAGCTGCTCCTGAATCTTTAGAAGACTCCTTTCATGCAAACCATGGTAGTTCTGATGGCTCCCAGCTCATTTATCTTTATACCCATTTCATATTGTTAAAGGTGGCAAAATGTCATGGTCTAGGACAATTAGAGGAAGGAGAGCCTCTTTCCATATATGCCTGAGATTGGTACCGCGGGCTTCTTCTAAACACCACTGCATGATGAAGTACTTCAATATTTCCTTAGGAAGATAAAACTTTTCATTGATCATCTTGTGCTCAGTTGTAAAACATGCTCTATAAGAAGTGTCTCTTATCTCCATTTTGTTATCTTTGGGATACTAGGCAAATTCCTTCTTAATCCTCTTCTTAATTCTTTTGTCTGCTGTTGCATAATATTTTTAAGATTCATATGTCTTTCATATATTGGGATTTTCTGATAGTGCTTAATCTTTTAATCTGGTAGTGTTTTAACCTTTGCTGATTTTAAATTGCTATGTTAATTTATTTATTACTTCACTTTATGCATAGGGGATGTGTTTGTGTTTCGTTATGCATTGTCCTTAGAGCTATCCAGGAAATTTTAAAAATAAACTGAATAAACACAGTTTTCCCTCAACTTGAGCCCAACTCCAGTGACTTCATGAACATGTCAGTGTTGTTTTCTTGGCACCAATATGAAAGTCATTTGTTTCTTCTGGGAAAATAAACAAATATATGAAGCAATAAAGTGTTCAGAACGAGCTATAATTTTCTGAGTTTCCTGTTATGCTTTTCTGTTTTGTATGTGTTATCAGCCCATCTGGAGTTAGTTTCTCAGCTATCAATAAAATGAAGGCTTTTTTATAAAAGTATTCTTTAGCTGTTTGGAATCTGTAACATATGAATTGGAAATGGAACAGGGGATACCTTAATTTTATGTTCTATAAACAAGCTGGTTGGGTACATTTTCTGGACAGATTCCATCCAGTTGTGTCCCCAAGTCAGATACAATTCAGTCTTTGTTACTAGTCAATATACTTCATTAAAAGTGACACTAATTTAATGAGAAGGAAGGAACTGTTATCTTGGCTTCATTGATGAAGAAATAAATTAATAACTTTTAAAAAGAGGAAGGACACATATTTATATAAAAGTGCTCTGATAACTCAACAGCTTTTTCTTTTTTCCTTCTGTTGAAAGAAAAAACATCAGGTCCTGTCCATGCCAGGAGTAAACAAAATGGAGGCTAAAACGCTGGAAATAAAAATGAAGGCTGCTTAGGAAAGAAGGTTCTTGTTTATTTAGTTGCCAGAAACTTCAGTGACACAACATGTTTCTGGGGTGGCTGACAAAATGGAACTGGGAGTGGGTGGATTTTTATACCTTCTTGGGTTTTGTATTTGAGGTTGTTCCTGTTCCTGTGCAATATACTTTGACCTGAGCTTGAGTGTGCCCTTTTGGTATTCTAATGGTGGTGGGTTAATCCTGTTATGTCCTAAAGGTCATGTTCCTGTCCTTGGAGTCTTTGTTTTTCTAATCCTATCAGCTCAAACCTTCTCTGGGGATGGGACTGAAGGCATTTGGCTTATGAATAGGTAGCCCAGTCTTTCTGAATAGAATTATCAAATCTGCATTTCTACAGAGCTGGCCTGCTCAGTTTCTGTCTGGGGAAAATTGGGCTGTTTCTGCCTCCCATAAGATTTTTCTATTATTCCTTTGCCTTTTTTAATATTCTCCAAAATATTTCCACCTCTAGGAGGGTGGGTGGGTGCAGACTTTCTATCCTTCATTAAAACTACTTGATTTAGATCACAACTTCCTGCTGAGAAAATAAACTTACTACTCTTGTGCTGCAGAGGGTGCCAATGAGTTAGATTTCTGCTCTATCATATTTTTACTCACTAGGTCGAACATTTAACAAGGGTTTAAGTTCCTGCTGAATGCAGTCCGGTTTTGATTAAAATAAAACCTCTTGCTAATGTTCAAGTTTGCTATTTATTTCCTGGCAGATTACAATCTATTTCTCTGAGGGGACCTGGAAAGCCATGAACAAAGACCTTCTTAATTTACTCACATTTATGATAACTCCACCTCATTAAAAGACATTTATAATGGTAAAGAGAGCTATGAAGAGATGAACATTTTTATTTCCCAGATATCAATAAAATCAGAGGTTTTTCTAGTCAGGCTGTTTTCCTTGACTTTCATTTTAGTCCTTTTTTATAACTTGAATTAGAATTCCTTTTTCTTGAACCTTCTTCCAAATTTGCAGAAGAGGGGAATTTAGCATCTATATTCAAGTTTCAGCCACAAAGGAAGGACACATGTTTATATAAAACTGCTCTGATCTTAGTTCAATTTAGAAATAACTAGTCATAAATTGAGAAGCACTATTATAGTAATCTTCCCTAAAATAGAAACCAGGTTAGATGTAGAACTGTAATCACACCATTACAGATATTTTGCAGAACTGGCCAGTAGAAATGCTGTTATCTCCTAAATGAAACTCCTAGAGATCCCCAGAGAACAATAGTGGCAATTCTTAAGAATCCTGGAAACTGAGGCCAATTTTTCTAAAGGGTGCCCAGAGAGGGGAAAGATAGCATAAACGTTTCTTCTCACACAGGTAGTCCTCGACTTACAACAGTTCATTTAGTGACCATTCAAAGTTACAACGTCACTGAAAAGTGACCTTATGACCATTTTTCACACTTAACAGTTGCAGCATCCAGATGGTCACATCATCAAAATTCAGGCACTTGACAACTGACTCATATTTGTGACAGTTGCAGTGTCCCTGGAATATGCAATCCCCTTTTGCAACCTTCTGACGAGCAAAGTCAATGGGGAAGCCAGATTAACTTAACAACCATGTTACTAACCTAACAACTGCAATGATTCACTTAACATCTGTGTCAAGAAATATCATAAATGGGGTAAAACTCTAACAAATGCCTCACTCAGTAACAGAAATTTTGGGCTCAGTTGTGGTCATAAGTCAAGGACTACCTCTATTGCCACCGGTGTTACATTGGCACCTGGCAGGTGGTATGCAACCATCCTAGAGAAGTGCTGGCGGGGGATGGGAATGAGCTGAACCAGCAGCAGCACCATACAAGCCTGAGCGAGAGACAGCTGGAGCTGCAGGGCTGTCAGGACTCAGCAGAAGTGCCAGGATCTTGATGGCACTTTCCCCCCACAAGCAAGCAATCTGGCAATCCAACTATATGTAACAATATATTTATGTATATGTAACAATAGCAGCAGCCAGTTTTCTTGCTAAAGCAGGACAGGGTTCCACCATGAGGACAGCATAAAGTATGCCAGCATACATTGGTAACCTTTCATTGGACTGGAGAAAAACAAATTAACACTACTTTAAGGAAGAACCCATCAGTACAGGCATAAGGAAACCCATGCATCATCTGAGGTTAGATTTCTACTAGTTCACCATCTATGCTTTCAAAACCTATCACTAATGCAAGCATAACTTTACACAAATGGATAGCCACTAGGTATATCAAACCTGAAATTCTCAGAATTTTTAGCAAACAAGGTCAAAATTTATGAAAAGCACTGAACTGGGGAGACTGTCCAATGTTTGAGTCTGTTCCTTAGTCAGGCCAGAGGGCTGTGGCTGGTAAAACTGGAGGACTCCAAGAACTGCAACAGTGATATACCAGATAAGATTGAAATTACATGAATGCAGCTTACTCCCATTGATGGAGATAAGATTGGATTCTTTATGATCCCAAAATCCAGAAAGTGGGTGACAGAACTTGACACAAGCAGAAATATATTTAATTTTACTAGCCATTCATTCATTCATATTTTAAATAATACATTTTCCATTAAACATAGCTGATTGGACTAGTACTTGCTTACTTAGAGACTCATTTTGAATAAATAGTTTACCTTTTCCTATAAGAAAATGGAATGAATCCCTAATTTAGGACTAGGATAGGATGTGGAGGTGTCATAATAACTTTAATGGGTCCCAGAGAACTTCTCCAGATATTCCCAAGTTGGGAAAATATATCAGTCCTGGCAAGCAGGTTTACTATAAAGCAGGATGCAGCCACCATGGATGTCTGGAAGACGAGCTCCGTCTTCCTTGTCCAGTTCCACATCACTAGGGGAACCTGAAAAGGGTCAAAGGTTGCCCTGTAGGTGTGACCAGCAAGGATCCTTGATGGATCAAGGGAAAGCAGTAGCTCTCCAGCTAGAGCCAGCATAACCCTCCAAACTGGTGGATGAAAGACCGACCATAGTAATATGGCTTGTCACTAGGCTGTGGACAGCCAAAGTCACACGTACCATCAGGCAACTTTAAAGCAGCATGGAAGAGACTGGGTGAGATCTACCTCTCTTAAACCTTAACTATTTTTCTTGACCTGTATGAGCTGCTAAAGCATTTCCCCCCAGTGGAGAGGGAAGGGAGATTTTAGCCCTCCCTCTAGAAACAGCGGCGATCGATTATACAGGGGAGTTTAAAACATTGAAAAAATAATTGGATCCCAATCAGAATTTTATTTCCTAAAGGACTAAAAGATTTTCTATTTCTTACTTTCTATTTTTACTGAGGATCTGGGTCTTCTCTTATAAAATAGAAATAAAACCGAAAAGATTAAAGTAGCTTTGGGACTCAAAGGGAAATTTCAAATAGTAGGGGCAACACCTTGTGGCTAAATCTGATACTTCAATTTGTTATTGTCTAAAAGAGATTTGGCTGACAGCCCAGAAAACAGATACCAGCTGTGAGAAACTCAACTGTTCTTTCTATTTACTGGGGGGGGACCTATAAACGCTTCTAGTCTAACACATCAGTATGAAAGAAAATCAGGAACAGACTTTTCCTATGGATGAAGATTAGGAACAAATCCTTTCCATGTTGAAAGCAATTTATCAAACCCTCCTTATAGCTGGTGATGAAATAAGAGCCTTCAGAAAAGAACAAGAAAGTAGCCTGGATATACAAACTCTAACTTTGACTACAACTAAAAAATTAACTATACAGAATACAACAGAAAAAGTGGAACAATTAAATATTATGACAGAAGATCTAATGGCCCAACAAGCACAGATAATGGAAAATCCAGAAAAGAAACTGACAATATGGAAAGAGGAAAAAACTTCCTATATAAATCAGAGGGAACCTGAGGATCAAGAAGAGGAACAGATGGAAGAGAAGATAAACAGTTCAGGACAACTACATCAAGATGGAAAAATAAAGAGACGACCTGCCAGACCTGTTAGACATGCTAGCCTTCTAAAAAAATGGTAACTGGATTTTTTTTCAATGTCAAATAATATATATAACAATACAAGGAGATTGGTTTGACGACTCAAAACCATGGATATGGAAGATGATTTGGCAAAGAAAGAAAGCTAGAATAAGACTGAAGAAGAATGGGTCTTTGACCTACTTATGAGATTTTAAATAGAATATACTCAAATAGATATTTACTTTGAATATAAGATATTGTTATGAATTGGAGATAAAGAAAACCTTGGTTATTTAAATATTACTTAAATTTGAATATTGATTTGCTTATAAAGGTTATGTAATGGTGATTAAGATATATATAAGCTAAAACTTACTGATGAATGTATAAATATGTTTTGATACAGTGGTAAGAATGAAAATTATTAGCTTAAATATGAAACAGTAGATACAAAGAGAAAGAGAAAGGAAGTACTAAATGTTGAAATAAAAGAAATTTTGGTTATTGAATTTAAGATATTTGGAAATTATTAGAAAATAAGAATATTATATTGTATTATTAATTTGTTGGTGTAGATGGTGAGAATTTAAATAGATAAGATGTGTATCCTGAACACCAGATGTTGTGAGGAATTATGTCAAAGGGAATTGGGGTCATTTAAAACTTGGAAATGATAAATATTAAACGTTAAATTTAACTATTAATGGAAAATTAAAATTGGGAAAAATTCACTAGGTTATTTATTGTCTAAAAGATTGAATGTTAAAACAATTAAGATATATATAAACTAAAAATTATTGATAAATATAAGAAAGTTATTTTTCATTTGATTGATAGAATAAGAAGTATATTAACTTAAATATGAGACAATATGTATTAAGGGGAAAAGAGAGGAAATATTTACAAAGTAATAGCTTGAGATTTATACTAATAATATCTGTATGTAATTGAATTATTGTAACTCAGCTGTCATGTTGCTTTTCAAAGATATAATTGTAATATTAGAAAATCAATAAAAAATTTTTAAAAAGGTTTACTATAAAGCAGTATAGCTGACTGGGAGTTCTGGGAATTGCTGCACACATCTCTTAAAATGCCAAGGTTGGGAAGCACTTCTGTTAATCATGAAATAATATATGTAGGAGGGAAGAAAATATAAGTTTGGAGTAGAGGCATCTATGAAGGGTTAAGACAGAGGGGCAAATGATAAAATAAGCACTCACCCATCGCTGTTTTTGTACATGCATTGTGTACATCAGATCTTGCCGAGGCCTTTAGTGTGGACTTTACCACATGCCTACTAAAAATCAAAGGCTAAAACTAATTAAGTCTAGTTTCATCTCTGTATCCAGAAGTGCTTTTCTTTTCTTTTCTTTTTCTTTACATTGAAGATTTTGATAATGCAAGAAAAATCAGAATCAGGCAGCCAAAGAAGCAGACATAAGCCATATTGTAGCATTTTCTGCTGATACTCCTTCAACTTATATTTTTGAATTGTTTTGATAGCCAACTGAGCCTTAAGAAAAAGCATACTTGAGACTATGTTTGACAAGTACCACAAAGTTCTGTCAAAACAAAAATACAAATTTGAATCAGGGAAATCAGATCAGGAACACACAAGTACCACCAGGAGAATTTGAAAGGTCTTAGAATGAGTTGTTAATGAGAACAACCTATTAGAGGGCAAACAGCAATATCTCCATCAATGAATCCCTGAAATAGGTTCATGGAACATATGATACACATCAACTCAGGAAGTTCAGACTACCCCAGGAGCTATTGATAGAGTTTAACAGAGGAATTATTGAGTCTGTCATATGTACTTCTACAACTATCTGATTTGGTACAGCGACCAAACAGGACAGGCACAGACTCCAACAGATAGTTAAGGCTGCAGAAAGAATAGTTACAACCAGCTTGCCTTCTATAGAAGACCTGTATATTGCACAGGTCAGAAGGAGGGTTGCAAAGATATTTGCAGACCCCTCACATCCTGGACATCAACTGTTTCAAATCCTCCCCTCATGACACCGCTGCTGGGCAAGGCAGGCCAAAATAACTAGACACAGGGACAGGCCATCACTCTGCTGAACACCTACAGTAATTCTCACAGTGCTGTCTAATGTCTATGTATATTTAACCCAAGTAGTATGCCTGTAGGATTTTTATCCTTCTTATTATCCTTCTCACTCCACCCTCTTATTGGTATCATCATGATGATAATTATTATTCTGTTACTTTGCATGTACACTGAGAGCTTCTGTATCGGAGACAAATTCCTTGGCCAAATAAAGTATTCAGTTCAATTCCAGGATCTATTTTCTCCTAAAAACCCATTTTTCTCGGCTTGGGTGGCTTTGGGGCAATTAAAACTTATAGGACATGGCTAGGAAAAATGTATGTATGAATGTATGTATGTACATACATATGTATGTATGTACATATGTATGTGTTTGTTTGTTTTTTGTAGCTGCTCATCTCAAGCAAGAACAAGTAAGCTAGAACTTAAAACTGAACTTTCCCTCTAAGATAGATGGCAAGGTTTGAGTCAGGATTTGAAACTTCGCATTGCTCTGTCTATTCCTGTCTATGAGCCTTTCCTGACCTCCCTCTAATTGTGGCACAAGCATCTGGCAAAGTCTTTTTCTTCTGCAGTATTTGCTGATAAACAGATTGGTGAATGTTTCCCCACTGGCTGGTAATGGTTGGAGAAAGACAAACCCAGCAGAATCTACCAATCCTGGCCTGTTCTCAATGTGTCTTATACTGTATACCATAAAGAAGAACTTTTTCCTATTCTCCCATAAGGGCATTTAGATTTATCTGATGATATAATTTTCTGTCAGTTCAAGCACTGATTGGCAGCATTATTGGCTGAAGAACAGCTCTCTCTCTCTCCTTCCCTCCTTCCCTCCTACTTGCTTAAAAAATAAGAGCAGGGCGCTTCATACAAGTTGATTCTGCATCAGCTTAAAAGCACTTCTGGACCTCTTTGATTCCATAACTCCAGCTGTTTATAAGAGCGAAGCCAATTCACTCCCAGCTCTATTTTGTATATTACAATAAAGTTATGTATTGTTTTGGAACACTAAACTTCTAGACAGTCCA
Source organism: Vipera berus (assembly GCF_964194415.1). Taxonomy (NCBI): domain Eukaryota; kingdom Metazoa; phylum Chordata; class Lepidosauria; order Squamata; family Viperidae; genus Vipera; species Vipera berus. The sequence goes on along the minus strand of NC_138205.1, from coordinate 45,614,490 downwards.
GTTTCCCCCACTAGCAGGATCTTTTGCCTCACCCGCCTCCCAGCTATTGACCTTCTCATACAACATAGGATGTATCACCAGCATCTCACATTTCAAGAACTGGCCCAAAAAAAAAAACCTTAGTAAAATCCTGGCATTTTCTTCTGTGCAAGGAAAGGGGAAAACAGAGAGAGAATGCTTTTCAAGGTCTCACTGGTTTCCTGCACTCCAGTACACCCGGAACATAGTTACAAGATCTGGATCAGTGGAAAGCAGCCCCTAATCATCCAGATTGTGTTCCCTCATTTCTGCTGCCACAGCAACAAATAAACATGGTTTAGAGCTGTTGTGAAAAACTCCTGATTAGAAAAAATGCTGGCATGCTGTTCTTTCTGCTTCAGAACTCACAGAGATTTTTTTAAAAAAAAATAAAAATAAAAACAGAAGAAAAGGCACATTTGCAGCTGAATAAATTTTCATCATAGCATCCACTCAGATTCTACACACCCTCGTTTATATTTGTGTGTTTGTTTGTGTGTAATGAATGGCTTGGAGAACTTTATTACACCAGCAGCTGAAGCTGTTTGAGGTATAGGTGCCTGACCAAGTGCTCAGTTCAAGGGAGTACTTCATTGCTTTGGACAAATTGTTGCTTTGGACAAATTGTTGTACAAAAAATTGCAGCACAGAATTACCCAACTGCATTCCTCTCCTTCGATAGCATTCTGCAATGCTTCCGTTTATATGAATACCTAATACCCTCTGACATGACTCTCATTGTATTGTCTTTCTCTGTTTTCCAAAGTGTCTTTAAAAAGATTCAGAAAAAAGTACTAGGTCTTAAGATGTTTTAGAGTTTTCTTAAAATGTAACCAAAGTCATAGAGCAAACTGTTTTTCCCCCAGAGCTTTAGAGCACTTTTCCCCAAGCCTAAATTCTCCAAATGTCCTATTGATTGCAAGATGCTTTTCCAGCAGATCAGGCCTAGGTAAGCTAGGAAAAAACTGCTTGAGAAAATGTGCTATTTCCTTACCTACCTTTAAGCTTTCCATATGATAAATTAAAATGCAAATTTCTGCTTTGTTTTCCCGCTTCCCTTCCCACCAAATGGAATTAGATACCTATCTGATTCTATAATTCCTCCTGGCTGTGTGATCTGACACCTGGTGTCTCAGCAGACTTGCAAACCAAGATACAAAGAATTATACAATGTATTGAAATGAAGGAAGCTCAAAAGATGTAAAAAGCATATTGGACCCACTGAGGGCAGAGTTGCACTTTCTGCTTGACCCATTGCCAGTGTGGGCCACGACTCACTTTATCACCCCCAATTCCTTTCAAATGTACCTCTAAAAGGTAAAGGTAAAGGTTCTACCGCACATGCGTGCTAGTCATTTCCAACTCTAGGGGCCGGTGCTCATCTCCGTTTCAAAGCCGAAGAGCCAGCGCTTGTCCGAGGACGTCTCCGTGGTCATGTGGCCGGCATGACTAGATGCCAAAGGCGCACGGAACGCTGTTACCTTCCCACCGTAGTGGTCCCTATTTTTCTACTTGCATTTTTATGTGCTTTCAAACTGCTAGGTTGGCAGCAGCTGGGACGAGTAACAGGCGCTCACTCTGTTACGTGGCACTCGGGATTCGACCCGCCAAACTGCCGACCTTCTGATTGACATGTACCTCACAGCTGTGTTTTTCACCCCCACTAAAACTGAAAGGACAAGATATTGCATATTGTATAAAAATCCAGTGAACTTCCCTCTCCCTTGCACTGATGATGTTACCTATCCTTGTAATGAAACCTCTGGAAATCGCTAAGCTCAGAGAGCAAGAGGACCAAGAACACAACAAAGTCTTTCTCATTTAATCATTCATTTTATTAAAGTTCACCAAAAAGTATGGGAAACAATATAGCAATAAAAAAGAAACCCCAAAAACAAAAACTGGCAAAATTGGGCAGCAACAAAATACAAACATGCTCCTTGGAAGGGGCTATTCCCATCCAAGCAAAAGGCCTGGGTGAAGAGCCAGGTCCCTCCAAAATCAGATGGAAGCCCCCTCCAGAACCAGGGAGGGAAGTACCCTCATTCCAGAGGGCAGGAGCTGAGACCAACTTTCATTTAATTACTCTGCTCCAGATCTGTTGTGGCTAGGAGGATGCAAGGTAAAGAGGAAAGAGATAACTTAGAAAATGAACCTGAATCTCTTTGAATTCAAATGAGTGCAAAATGCTATGTAAATAAAGCTGCCTGCACATTTTGTTGGGAGAAGCTTCACTGAACACAAGAGGACTGTCTTCTACAAAAACCACACATGGTCAGTGTTGTGTAGTGAGTTCTTTGTGCAGGAAAGGAAACCAGGCAAGTGAGTTCAACAAAGCTCATGATTTATTGCTTGCAGGATCTGAACTGAGAATTGGGCTGCAACTTGCAGCAATTTATAGCCTGGCCCCTAGGTGGCAGCCAATAGATTTAAAGTAACCCATTGCCGCCTAGGGGCAGCCAATAGCAGCACTGGAGACCTGGAGTCTGGGTTGCTGGAGAGCCGTTAGCTGCTCCAGCTAACCATGTGGTGTTATACTTGAGCCCAATACATAACACCTCCCCTGTTAGATCAGACAACATCATAGCAATAATTAGTAAACATCAAGTTACAAGACTTAACATCATAGCAACTATTTGTGAAACAATACAAGTTAACATTATAGCATCAGATAGCCAGAATGAGTAGACTTCCATTATAATACACAAGACAGTTAATATCATATTCCTACCACTGCTTAAGTACAGTGACAAGCTACAGTACAGACAACATTATAGTTCCTTTATTTAACAACATAGTCAGCTAGATAAGAAGGAGGCTTGTGTGCCCTTGTGGAACATCTCGGGGTTCCAGTCACTTTGTGATCTACCAACTTACCCATTGGGCTAGGTAAACCATTGTCCTTTGATACACTTGAGTCAAAGGAATTAGAAGCTCTCTGGCTGGCCTCTCCAGGTTGGCCCACCCCAGAGTCAGACTGATTAGCAGAGTTGGCACAGCGGTTGTTAAAGTCTGGTTGGCTTGCTCCGTCAGGGGATCCATGTTGCACTTCTGGACTCCCCTCCTCTATGCCCAGTTCCTCATTGGTAATGAATGAATAGTCTTGAGAGTCCATGTGTGGGCTAGCTTGGCTGTAAGTTTGGGGACTTTGGGAGGGACTTATGATGCAGTTCTCACTTGGTGGCCATTCTGGAAATTGTTTCCTGAGTTGATCAATGTGGTGTCTGATGACTCGCCCTCCCTCCAGCCCCACTTCGTAAGAAAGGGGAGCAGATGATTTGGTAATTTTACCAGGAACCCACAGATTCCCATGTCCATAGTTTCTGACCCAAACCCAATTGCCCACTTGTAGCCCCCTTGGGGGTTTTGGTCGAGAGGCTTCTGCTGCCACTCTATCTGGATGCAACCTGTCCAGTTTAGTGATCAGTCGCCTCCCCCAACGAAGTTCTGCAGGACTTTTGCCTGTAGCAATGCAGGGCGTAGAATGCTGACAGAGTAAAAAAATCTGCCAGTCTCTGATGCCAGTCACCTGTGACAATGCATTTAAGTGATTCCTTCATGGTCCTCACCATACATTCAGCTTGACCATTAGAATATGGGTGAAAGGGGGCAGACGTTGCATGTCTGATAAGATTTGCTCTTAGGAAGGCCTGAAATTCAGCAGCAGTGAATTGAGCCCCATTGTCTGAAACTAAGACATCTGGCAACCCATGTGTTGCAAAGAGTTTTCTCAGCACCTGGATGGTCCTAGCAGTAGTCATGTTTGCAACTGGAATTACTTCCAGCCATTTGGAGTGACTGTCCACCACTATGAGGAAGAGCTGTCCCTGAAAGGGCTCAGCGTAGTCTATGTGAATTCTAGACCAGGGAGTGTGCGTTTCCTCCCACCTGTGAACTGGGGCATGTGGCGTCTCAGGCCTAGATTGCTGGCATGTATAACAACCATGTACCTGTGCTTCAATGTCCTTGTCAAGGCCAGGCCACCATAGGTAGCTTCTTCCTAAGGCTTTCATTCTGACAATGCCTGGATGGCCCTCATATAATGACTGTAAGACCCTATCTCTTAGTGACAAGGGGATTATGACTCTGTTTCCCCAAAGGATGCAGCCTTTATGGGCTGATAGCTCGTGTCTTCTGACAAAGTAACTCTGAAACTCAGAGCCTGGGCTTTTATCCAACCACCCCGTGTGTACCCATGAGAGCACTCTACTCAGTGTTCTATCTGTAGCTTTTTCTGCAGCTTTGTCCCCAGCATGGAGGGGAAATTCTGGCAGGTCCTGAATGGACAGAATTCTGGCCGCAGGGGGCGGGTCTGGTTCTGTTAGTGGCAGTGGCATTCTGCTGAGGCCATCAGCATGGCCCATTTCTTTACCAGGTTTGTGAATCAATTTAAATGTGTATGCAGATAAGAAAATAGACCATCTCAACATTCTTGGTGAAAGTATGTGGGGGGTTTGTTTGTCTGTTGTGAAAAGTCCCAACAGTGGTTTGTGGTCAGTAAAGACCGTGAAGTCTCTGCCATATAAATAGTCATGGAATTTTTTTATTCCAGCTACAATGGCTAGGGCATCTTTGTCAATTTGAGCGTAGTTACACTCAGCAGAGGACAGTGTCCTTGAATAAAATGCAATGGGGACTTGTGTTACATTCTTTTCTAAATGACTCAAGACTGCCCCCACCCCATAAGGAGATGCATCACATGCTAAACAGACTGGTTTAGACTCCTTAAAATGAGTTATAGTGGATTTGGCTGACAACAGTGCTTTTAAGTCCTGGAAATTTTTCTCATGAGTGCCTGTCCATTCCCATGGAGCTTTTTTATCTAAGAGCCTGTGAAGAGGCTCTGCCAATGCAGCTTTGTTAGGCAGGAAAGCATGGTAGAAATTGAGGAGGCCCAAGAATGCCTGTAGCTCTCTTTGGATTTAGGGCTAGGAGCCAATTTAATGGCCTTCACTTTGGAATCAGCAGGGTGAATACTGTTAGCATCAATTCGAAATCCTAGAAATTCTGTTGAAGGGACCACAATACTACATTTACTCTTACCTGCTGACTAACACTTCTGTGGATTCCCCAGCAATAAGTACATCATCAAAATAAGGGCAAACACCCTGAATGCCTTTAAATGTACATTCCATGATTCCCTGAAAAATGCCTGGGGCACAGGTCTGCAACCCGCGGCTCCGGAGCCACATGCGGCTCTTTCAGCTGTCTCCTGTGGCTCCCAGTCCTCTGCCATGTGCAGTCCAAAAAAAAAAGTGGGACTAAAAAAGTTCAATCAATTCAAATATGCAGGGTAGGTGCATATCTCGCCTTGGCTCCACTCTTCAGTCAAATCCTGTTCTGCGCATGCGCGCATGTACACACATGCGCACACATTTTTTGCGGCTCCCAGTTTTTCCTTTTGTGAGGGAACCGGTTCTGAGTGGCTCTTTCACTGTTTCAGGTTGCTGACCCCTGGCCTGGGGCAACGCTAACTCCAAATTGTAAATGCTTTATCTTGAAAGCCCCCCTGGGAGTCACAATTGTCTGAGCCGCAGCTGTGACCTCATCAACTCGCTGTTGCTGAGAGGACTGTGCTAAATCTAATTTAGCGAAAATGGTTCCTCCTTGTAAAGAGGCTAAAATGTGGTTCACCACTGGGACAGGGTAAGCGTGTTGCTTAAGGGCTTTATTCAGTGTACATTTATAGTCTGCACATATCCTAATTTCTCCGTTGGTCTTAAGTGGCATGACTATAGGAGTTTCCCACTCCCCACCATCAACTGGTTGTAAAACGCCCTGTTCTACAAGCTTGTCTAATTCTAAATCAATTTTATGCTTTAGGGCAAAAGGGACTCTTCTAGGTTTAACCTAATAGGGACTACATTGGGATCTAGCTTGAATGAGATAGGCAGACCTGTGTATGTTCCTAGGGCTGAATCAAAAATGTCTGCAAAGTCCTCACAGACTGACAAAAGGTTTGTAGCATGTGTCCGGTTGATACCAGTTATTTGAATGCCTAAAGCATCAAACCAATCGAGTCCTATGAGACCCGTTCTCTGGCCCCCTACTACTATGACATACAGGTACCCATAAAACCCCTTAATTTTTACGGTCAAGGTGGCTTCTCCCTTAACTTTGACTTGAGCGTTTTGAAAGTCAGTTAAAATATGTCAGAGGGAGACTTCCTGTTTGGCAGCCATCGGGACAACTGGGAAAAGCTGGTGCTCAGCTTTCCAGCTTGGTTTTTCTTCATCTAGTGACACTTAAAGGGTCGGAAAGTTGCCCTGGAGGGGCAATGAAGGAGGAGGGATACTTCAGGAGCTCAGATCGGAGTGAACTGTAGGACCCTCTGGAAAAAACAAAGGAAAAGGCTGCCAAGATCTAGCAGCCATAGTCGTCTCCAGAAGGAAAGAAAAGGACTATAAATCAGTGGAATTTCAACTGTGTGCTGAAGCTGGTTGAGCAAGATTTTCTCTTTCCTTCTCCTTGAGGATTATAAATGTTGTGCCTCTGATGGGAAAGGGCTGAAAAGTAAAGACCCCCAGAAGGATTAAAGTTAAAAGCAGCGAGCAATTATAAAGAGGGGGAAAGACTCTTTGTTAAAAATATCAGACATTGATAAATAAGCCAAGGAGGACATCTAATGGCGAAAGAAGAACAAAATTTCTGATATACTGTGAGAACTGAAAAAATTGTTGTGGACTGAAGTAACCTTGACAAATGACACCTGCAAATGATAAGAGTGCCTTGCTGTGAGATTGAGATTCAAAACTACTTTTATTGAATTTGACTAAATCTAAACAGATGTTGTTTTGGCTTTAGATTGTAAGCTGTAAAATGACTTCATCAAATATTACTAGACTTATGAAGAAAACTTCTTCTGCACCCTCAGTAGGACAATCTAGTCCTACAACACAGGGATCTATTGAAGCAATGTTGCAATGTGAAAAGACAAGCACTGCTCAAAGTGAAACACAGATTTCATTAAAATTTCTTCAAGAACTTATGTTAAAAAATCAAGAGACATTGGAAAAAAACCACCTGGAAATGCAGGAAAATCACATAAAGACACAAAGTAAATTGGAGAAACTAAATGAAGAAATTTTTGATATAAAGGGAAAATTTGAAGCTCACAATCAAATGATAATAAAAAATCAACAGAAAATACACAAAATTGAAGAAAAAACAGATAAGAACGATAAAAAGATAGAAATGTTACTACAAGAAAATGAAAAATTAGAGAATGCAATCAAGACTTTAGAGATGGAAAAAGCAGAACATTATTTAAGATTCCAAAATATCCCTGAGGATAGAGAAGAAAACATAGCGGAGGTGATTACTGACATCCTGGAGGAGGCTCTGAAGGCAGATCGAGGAGAAATTCAGTTAGAGATAGATGAGACATTTAGCATCAATTCAAGCTATGCAAGAAGAAATAAACTGCCAAGAGAAGTACATGTACGGTTTACAAAGAAGACAACAACAGATGAAGTACTACAGAAAGTTAGAGATGAACCAATACAATACAAAAATAAAGAAATTGTGGTTTTAAAGCAGATACCCAAGAGAGTTAGAGACACATGAAGACAGTATCACTTTTTGACCACGAAGCTAATTGCCAATGGTATAAATTTCAGATGGCTGATGCCGGAAGGCATCTTAATAAACTGGAACAATAAAAGATATAGACTGGACTCAATTTAGAAAGCAGAAGATTTTGAAGTGAGGAACAGGTCAATCTTAGATGAAGGAATGAAACTAAGCCAAGGGAAGAGTAAAGAGCAGAAACAAACAGAAGAGAGGACCCAAGGAGCAACTGCACAAACAGAAGAACAGAAGAGGAAGATGACCAAAAGGGTGAGGATGAAGGATTTGCCAAAGAACAAAGGACTACTAGTTCTACTAAACTGAAATATAAATAAATGGAAATGAAGAAAGAAAATGGAATCTTCTCAGTAAACATAAATGGACTAAATTCCCCAATTAAAAGAAATAAGATTTTTAGGAAATTACGGAAATTGAATTTGGATATAATCTGTTTGCAAGAAACGCATATAAAAGAACAACATTATAAATTATTGGAATATTCAAAAAATGGGAAACTTTATTATGCATCAGCGCAACAGAAAAAAGAGGAGTCGCTATATACATTAAAGAGACAATAGATTCTAAAATGGTATACTCAGATGAAGAAGGAAGAATTTTAATGGTAGAAATTTATCTGCATCAAAAGCAAATATTATTAGTGGCAATTTATATACCAAATAATAATCAAGAAAAAATTACAAAAACTTACATAGAAAAATAATAGAAATGAAGTATCAAAATATTTGCCTACTAGGAGATTTCAATGAAATAATAGATGGAAAAATTGACTATAAAAGTAACAAAACAGGGAAAAGTGGAAGAGGAAGATTACCTAAGACATTTTTGATGTGGCGGAGGAAATTGGAATTCAAGATGTTTGGAGGGAAATTAATCCACAAAAATTGCAATATACTTTTTATTCAAAATAGCCAAAAATCCTGGTCAAGGATTGATATGATTTGGATGACAGCTGATGTGAGAATGAATGTGCAGGACATTGAAATAGAAATAGGTACATGGGCAGATCATAATCCTTTGAAAATGACCTGGAAAGGAATACAAAAAGGACCAAGATGGATTTTAAATCGTTCCATATTAAAAGAAAAAGAATTTATAGAGTTAACAAAAAAGAAATAGAATTCTTCTTCAAAGAAAATAAAAAAGAAGATACAACAGCACAAAATGTATGGGATACAGCTAAAGCGTATTTTAGAGGTATAGCTATAACGTATATGGCAAGGAAAAATAAACAGAGAAAACAGCAGTATGTATTATTAAAAGAAGAATTTGGAAAGTTAGAATTAGAACTGCAAAGAAATCCACAAAAAAAGACTTTAAAAAGAGAAATGGACATAATAAAATATAAATTAAATCTGTTAGACTCAGAAAAAAATGAGCGAAACAAAAAAAAATTTGAAAATGCCAACAAGCCGGGAAGATGGTTAGCTTATAAACTTAAAAAACAGGAAAAAAATGATACATAATTTAATCGATGGGAAAGGTTATTTACAATATAAAAATGAAGAAATAAAAAAGATAGTGAAAGAATTCTATAAGGAACTGTATGATAAGGAGGAGACTTGAAGAGAGAAAACTGTAAAATATCTGGAAGAAAGTAATCTTCCAAATATTTCAAAGACATTTAAAAATATGTTAGATGAAGGGGTTACAATGATGGAAATAACAGAGGCCATAAAGAGACAAAAAAATGGGAAGACACCAGTCCAGATGGACTTCCGGTGGAGTTATATAAGAACTTACAAGAGATATTAAGCAAACCATTGAAAGACATTTGTAATGGACTTTTATTAGAAGCTAAAATGCCAATGACGTGGATTGAAGCAAATATTACCGGTACTTTAATAGCAAAAGAAGATTCGGATTTGACCCAGATTAAGATCTCATTGCTCAATGTGGATTATAAAATTTTTACTTCAAGGCGCCTAGTCATGCCGGCCACATGACCACGGAGATGTCCTCGGACAAGCGCTGGCTCTTCGGCTTTGAAACGGAGATGAGCACCGGCCCCTAGAGTCAGAAACGACTAGCACGCATGTGCAGGGGAACCTTTACCTTTACCTTTAATGGCGGAGAAATTGAAAAAATATTTAGTTGAATTTATACACTCAGATCAAAATGGCTTTTTACCAAAGAGACAAATTAAAAATAACTTAAGAGTGATAATAGATGTATTAGAATACTATGAGCTACATCCAGGGAAACAAATGGCATTAATATTCTTAGATGCTCAAAAGGCATTTGATAATCTTTCATGGCAATTTATGATTCATCAATTACGAATAATGGACTTTGGACAGAATTTTATAAACATGGTAAAAACAATATATAACAAACAAAAAGCCAAAGTGATTGTGAATGGAGATTGTACTGAGAGCTTTGAAATAAGAAAAGGCACAAGGCAAGGATGCCCATTGTCCCCTGTTATTCATTTTCACTTTGGAAGTTTTAAATCGAAATATAAGACAAGATACAGAAATTAGAGGGTTGAGGATAAAGGGTGAAACATATAAGTTACAAGCATTTGCTGATGATTTAGTATTTATTTTGGAAGAACCCTTGGAGATGATCCCAAAATTGTGGGGGAAGATAGAACAATATGGAGAAATAGCGGGACTAAAAATAAATAAAGAAAAAACTAAGATAATAGTTAAGAATCTTACGGATAAGCAAAAAAGCCGATTGTCAGAAGCAACAGAGGTACAGATAATGAAAAAGGTTAAATATTTGGGTATATATTTATCAGCCAAATGCTCAACAATAAAAGAAGACAATTATACAAGGCTATTGAAACAAATAAAGCTAGACTTGGAAAAGTGGAAGAATTTACAATTGTCATTACTAGGAAGAATTGCTACTGTTAAAATGAATATATTGCCTAAGATTTTATTCTTATTTCAAACAATTCCGATAAAACTTGGGGAAAAATTCTTCCAAGAGTTGAATTCATTAATTTTGAAGTTTGTATGGCAAGGAAAGAAAGCTAGAATAAAGATGAAAACATTGCAAGATGCTAAGGAAAATGGAGGCTTTGGCCTACCCGAGTGGGCTTTGTATTATCAAGCATCTGTATTAACATGGGTGAAAGAATGGATAATGCTTAGGAATAAAAGGTTGTTATATTTGGAGGGACATGACTTACAATTGGGGTGGCACGCTTTTTTGTGGTACAGGAAAAACAAAATTCATAAGTATTTTCAAAATCACTGTATTAGAAATGCTTTGATAACAGTATGGGGAAAAATTAAAACTAAAATATATGTAAAAATTCCAGGGTGGTTATCAACAACGGAAGCTTTCTCACACCCAAATTTGTTAGATTTTGAAAAAACCTGGGCATATAGAGATATTTTGAACACTGATGGGACATTAAAATAGAAACAAGAGCTGGAAAATCAGGGCATCAACATGTCATGGTGAGCACTGTTACAAACACAAAATAGATATGAAAAAGACGTGAAACTGTACAGATTTTATAAAGAACAAACTGTATTTCATAAGATATTGTTAACTTCTGATGAGAAATTAATTAAGAAAATGTATAATTTTTTGTTAATTTTAGAGGTGGAAAGTGAACAAACTAAAGAGACAATGACAAGGTGGGTGAAAAACTTTGGTTATAATATAGAATTAGAAAAATGGCAAAAATTATGGGAGAGAAATTATAAATTGACAATGTCAACTGTGTATAAAGAAAATTTATATAAAATGTTTTATAGATGGCACTTGCCACCAGCAAGATTAGCAAAAATGTTTAAAAATATGTCAGATAAATGTTGGAAATGTAAACATAATTCAGGTATGTACTATCATATCTGGTGGACATGTGACAAAGTAAAGGCCTATTGGGAAAAAATACCGGTACATGCTTGGTTAGAAAAAATATTAGGAGAACATGTAGTATTTAATCCTGAATTTTTTTATTAGGTATAATACCAGAAAAGATTAATAAGCAAAATTTATATTTGGTTCTACATATTATAACGGCAGCAAGAATAACCTACGCGCAATGTTGGAAGAATGAACGAATACCATCAGAGGAAGAAGTAATTAAAAAAAATACTGGAATGCGCTGAGATGGACAGACTAACTATGAGGCTGAAAGACAAAGAAGAAACAGAATATTACCAAAGCTGGAATTTATTCTACAAATGGTTAGAGGAGAGAACCAAAGAGTAGGACTTGATTATGTATTAGTGTTTTATGAACCCAGATCACACACTGATTGAAAAATTAACATATGTATGTAGAGAGAAAAAACAATAAAAGCTTACTGTAAAAAAATAATAATAATAAAATTAAGTCGGAGGGCCTTATTTGGCTCATTGCCGACTGCGACTGCACACAAAATTGAAGGTGTCCTGGGAAATAATGGAGACAGCAGAGCCAGAGTCCAACTCCATTTTACAAGGGACTCCTTGTAGCTCCACCTGCAGTTTGAGTTTAGGTTTGAGGGGGCGTCAAGCCCCAGTGCGGCATACACTTCTACGGCTTCTACAAAACCCCACACTAAATGGACCCCGGGCCCCAGTACCTCTCCTAGTCGGATCTTCTGATTGGTGTTAGGGTGGCCGGTCCCTCTGGTGAGCTCTGCAAACCGTTGCGATGTGGCCTGTTTTGCTGCAGGCCCTGCACGTGGCTGACTGGAATCTGCAATCAGCGCATTGATGGTTGCCACCACAGCCCTTACATCTAGATAAGAGAACTGCCTTGTAAGTGTTCTCTTGCTGTTTGATGCTGCGGTGCTGTGCGTCGGGTTGCTTGTAAAGCTTGTTGACTTCAGGATCTTCTTCCTCTGAAGATTCCTCTGAGCGTTTGGCGTCCTCATGGTGGACTGTTTCTTCATGTTTCGTTGTTTTGGAGGGCTGAACTGTTTGGACTGCACCCCCAGCGGCTTCGTCTGCCATTACTTCATCTTGGGCTTCGATGAATGTTAAATTCGGTCTGGCAAAAAATCTTTGCTGGAGCATTCTATTCTGTAGGCCGCAGACGAGTCGATCTCGCAGTCGCTCCTCCACGTCAGAAAATTGACAGAGGCGTGTGGCCTGCCTCAAGACCGTGATATATTCTGATGCTGTTTCACCAGGCTGCTGCAATCGCTGTTCAAACTTGAAACACCGAGCAATTACTGACATCTTTGGCTGGAAATGCTCTCCCAGCTTCTTCTTGAGGTTAGCGTAGGAAACTGACTCTATTGGCGTCAGTGCGAAGAGATTTTCTGCCAGGTCGAATGTGGCTGGGCCGCACACGCAGAGCAGTGTGGCGGCCTTTAGCCCGTCTTCTGCAATTTGGTTTGCCCAGAGGTAGCTCTCTACCTGGGACAAGTAGGAAGGCCATCTATCTGGATGCTTGACATCGAATTCGCGAAGTCTTCCGACCTATGGCATGCTGTCTTCGGCTTGTTCCTGCGGTTTCCAATCCTGCTTCTCCGAGACCCAGGGACTGAATCCGCTAAGCACGAGGTCACTAGCGTGGCTTGCTAGCCGACCGAAAGGGGGGGAAATGCCTTTTCCCTCCAGGCATGAGCTGCCTCTCCCCTAGTGAACTTCAGCTCTTCTGGAGAAGCAGGATCCCACCTTCATCGCCAGTGTTGTGTAGTGAGTTCTTCGCACAGGAAAGGAGACGAGGCAAGTGAGTTCAACAAAGCTCATGATTTATTGCTTGCAGGATCTGAACTGAGAATTGGGCTGCAGCTTGCAGCAATTTATAGCCTGGCCCCTAGGTAGCAGTCAATAGATTTAAAGTAACCCATTGCCACCTAGGGACAGCCAATAGCAGCACTGGAGACCTGGAGTCTGGATTGCTAGAGAGCCGTTAGCTGCTCCAGCTAACCACATGGTGTTACACTTGAGCCCAATACATAACAGTCAGGTTGTGGATCTTCTAATTATCAATCCACCAAACTACAGGTGTACAGGTCACCAATGCACAGCTCACCAATTTATCAAGGTACCAGATGCTTTTGCACACGTTGATAAAAAAGCAAAGCAAGAAAAAAAATTCCATAGAAATATCAGTGTAAAATCCCAGTTTAGAGAGATGGTAAGTGCAGCACCAGATTCTGGCCTATTAGGAAGGCTCCCTCGCCCATGAGGTCTAACAAAAAAAGTGATGACAAAGAACAGGAAATTTGGAATCTGAAGTGGAGTCCAAGAGCTTTAAGGCTGGAATGTTTGCTCTTGCTTGGTTTTGTGCTCTCCTTAATCGCTTTTTGAAAAGAAAAGAAAACAGTTTAAAGATGAACTTAAAGATGGGAGGCCGGGCCAAGGCCCCACTCCATTATCACTGGCTTCAAAACCCAGCTAAGGAAAACATTTGTAAAGGAACGTTTTTGTTTGTATCCAGTTTCAAGGATCTATTGTAAAAATAGAAGTCCATCTCAGTTTGCAGCTTATTCTGCTTTTTCTTTTGTTACTGCTGTTTGCTGACACTTCTTAGATGTTTAAAAATGGCCTGCACACACATACCCTTATGCTTGAGTTCAGCTTGAAAGAATAAATGAAAAAGAAATCAAAATATGACGGTGCAGGAGCTCCTATCCATCAAACAGTCTGAAGAAACCTCTGGGTCTCAGTGGAGTGAGAGGTCTTTTTGTTAACACTATGGCATTATCCCAATACATACAACAGCTTATTCTTCAATGAATATTTACAGCCAGAAGGATTTATATTCAGAGTAAAGGTGACAAAGAGGTATAATAAAAGTGTCCATGGCTGGCATGTCTTCTATCCTGGAAACTTTTTCATAAACTTTCATTTGCCTTGAAAGCCGAGTATTTATTTTTCACAATCAGTCACTTTTACAGGAAAAGGAGACAGAGAAAACTCCAGCAATGATCAGATATCTAGAAATGCTTTTAGTTATTTGCAACCTCCCCATCCTCCCCTTGTTTCTAAATCCACAAAGTAGATTATTTTAGCATACAATTTGGCTGCGCTCTGTTCTTCTAGTCTAGTCTTCAAGAGAGCTTTCAGGTGGTCTGCATTTGAAAGGTTTAACTAATAAAGTAGTCTAACATTAAACCAAATTTTATTGAACCTTCAGCAAAATCAGATTTTACCAGATTGTATACTCAATCCATTAATTTTTCTTCAATACATCTCTGGATATGATATTTCAAACAGTACATTAGTACTCCATCAATTCTGTCCAGATAGGATCTCTGAAATAAGTTTTTTTCTTAGCTCCAGTTCTTAGTTCTATCAAGGAAGGATAGATTCTGGGTTTGAGAATTTCTCAGACAAAATGCTGTTAAAACGTTGACCTCTTCCTCATCACCACTCTTGTCATTTTGTCTTTACTCCTCTGACCTGTGCTAAAAGCTTTTTGCTAAGGGAGCATAAAGCCATTTCACACAGCAGCTGTAGCTTTCCAGAAAGTGCTTTGCTCTCCCTTTTCTTCTATAGCACATGCACAGATGCACAGAGTAGTAACTGGCCAGGCTTGGCTCTTCCCTCCTCAACTGGCACCCTACAATGCAGCAATGGTCAATTGCCATTGTTTGGCATCCCATGTCATGGTGCTTTTGTGTAGTATGCAATGTGCTCATGTGTTTGTGGCAACCATGAACTTATTTGTCTTTTCATTGCCCCTAGGAGCCTAAGTGATGCAATATTGCAGGAAAACTCTGCCCACAGCCTGGAGTTAGATCCTGACGGGGCTCAAGGTTGAGTCAGCCTTCCATCCTTCCTAGGTTAGGAAATGAGTACCCAGATTGTTGGGAGCCATTTGCTGACTCTGTAAAACACTTAGAGAGAGCTGTAAAGCACTGTGATGTGGTATATAAGTCTAAGTGTTATTGCTATTGCCATTAATCATCTCCTAGGAATGGGGCCAGGAACATTTCTTGGTCAATCAGACAGAGCAGATAAATTGACAGCAATGCAAAGGTAAGCAGCAAGATATGCCTTTCCCCCTTTACTAGAATATAGGGCATAGCAAGTGCCCTATCATATGTTATTTCCAAGACTGCTCCTATGACTACAAATCCAAAGCTTTGCAATCCCTCTAACCCAGGTCCTTTTTGATGAATAATCCATCCTCCTATCTGTCATTCCAATTTAACAGAAGGATTTTCCGTCTGAATTAGAGAGAACACATTTATAGTTCCTCACTAGGCTACTCATGCCAATTGCCATTTCTCTAATCTTTAGAATCTCTCTGAAGTTCCCATCCAACATTTGTAATGGACATGTTCCAAAAGCAATTCAAAATGGAAAACTTTAGTTTGCAGATATATTTCATCCCTTGTGTTACTCTTTACTCTTCTGAAACCTCTGCATTTTTAGAAAGGGGACAACAGGTTAATCCCTAACCCTTTTCTATTTTTTTTAATTGTGTAAAGATACAAGATAATTCCAGACTTTATTTCTGGCTGAATGCTCTGTAAAATGCTTCAGTGGGGGGTGAAGGAGAGAAAGTTATACTTTTAGTCACTTGAATCTTCTTCAAATTGTTACCAGGATCCAGGCTCATGACAACTTTGTCTCCTGTTTCCAAAAATGTACTTGGGTAAAAACAGGCTGTTAACTCTGAATGATGTATCCTCACACATTGTGTTGAGCACCATGTGAACAACAGTTAATTTTGGAAACCTTAAACCCAATTCATGACCAGAAGCCTTAATGCTTGGGGCAGATATTTCTGATGCTGCTGTCCCTGGCTCAACTATACAGCCATTCAAGATATAGTAGATACGAGAAGTCATAAAATTAATGAACAAGATTAAACCCCATACCATATAGACAAACAAGGAGTAAAAAGGCAAGGGTAAAAAAGTAATCACTGTATACCTTGTGATTACTCACTATTGTGTAAATGTCCCACAGTATTGTTACAATATCTGGTAATAACCTAATCCACATTAAGCATCATAGTTATGCACATCATCAATAACAATGTCTCTTTGCCCCTACATTAGAAATATTGCTGCTTGTATCTATTTTATGTGTTGCCTGGATTTGCCATCTGTTTATTGTGGAGTACCTGGTACTCTCTGAGTTTGGTTGTTTGCTTGCAGCTGTTTTATTATCCAACTAATAATATTGTCAGTATCTAGTAATCTAGTTACCTACTGTAGTTATTTTGGACTAGTCTCTCCCAGCTTTAGACAGCACCAAACTCCACAATCCAAACCTGAGCTACATATAGTGTCTTGCATTGGATTCTTCTTTTAAGTAAAGTCTTGTACTATAAGTTATCCACAGTAAGCTTGGAATCGTGTGGCAGCTAAGTCAAGTAAATAAGCAAACAAGCAAGCAAACAAACAAACAAAGATTTGGGGAACTTATTCAGAGCAGAATAGAAGAATGAAATAGAGAGAAATAATAGAAATAAAAATAGAAATAATAGAAACAGAAACAATAGAAATAGAAAGAAGAGAAGAGAAGAGAAGAGAAGAGAAGAGAAGAGAAGAGAAGAGAAGAGAAGAGAAGAGAAGAGAAGAGAAGAGAAGAGAAGAGAAGGGAAGGGAAGGGAAGGGAAGGGAAGGGAAGGGAAGGGAAGGGAAGAGAAGAGAAGAGAAGAGAAGAGAAGAGAAGAGAAGAGAAGAGAAGAGAAGAGAAGAGAAGAGAAGAGAAGAGAAGAACTTTATTAGCCAAGTGTGATTGGACACACAAGGAATTTGTCTTCAGTGCATAAATTGCCTTTAAAAGAAAAGTTCCCTTTAAAAGAAAGTATCTTTGGGACAACCATAACTTGGATGACTGAGAGTCTCCATAGATATTTAACTATGCACTTTGGGATGGTAAAGGTAAATGTAAAGGTTCCCCCAGACATGCGTGCTAGTCGTTTCCAACTCTAGGGGCCGGTGCTCATCTCCGTTTCAAAGCCGAAGAGCCAGCGCTTGTCCCAGGACGTCTCCGTGGTCATGTGGCAAGCATGACTAGACGCCAAAGGCGCACGGAACGCTGTTACCTTCCCACCAGAGTGGTCCCTATTTTTCTACTTGCATTTTTTACGTGCTTTCGAACTGCTAGGTTGGCAGAAGCTGGGACGAGTAACAGGTGCTCACTCTGTTATGCGGCACTCGGGACTCAACCTGCCAAACTGCCGACCATCTGATCAACAAGCTCAGCGTCCTAACCCACTGAGCCACCGCGTCCCTTACTTTGGGATGAACACCTTTCAAATGATGCAGGAGTATGAAAGGGTTTCCAGGAAGAAAAATGCCGATTACAGGATTCAGGTGACCTTGAGGGCACAGATAAACCTCCAAGTGGCCTTAACGACTCTCAGAAACAGGGCTAATCCCCACATTACTGCAAGGAATATAAACCCTTCTACTCTCCACCATTCAGTCAGAACTGAAGAAGCTTCTTGGATGAAAAGTGAAATGTCTTCTAGCAAAACAAGAAAGTCAAGTTGCCTTTAAAAGAAAGGATCTTTGGGATTTCCTGCCTCTATTGCATCTCTTACCAGTTACTACTGTCCCTGGTAATACCAGCTGAGAGTTTAATAAATCGTATGTACTTTAAAGCTTCCCTGGACATCATCAGATTAAAGGCTGAAAAGAATTACAAGTAGTTCTCGATTTACGACCACAATTGAGCTCAACATTTATCTTGCTAAGCAAGACATTCTTCAAGTGAGTTTTACCCCATTTTACAGCCTTGCTTCCCAGAGTTGTTAAGTGAATCACTGCAGTTGTTAAGTTAGTAACACAATTGTTAAGTGAATCTGGCTTCCCCATTGATTTGGTGTGTCAGAAGGTCGCAAAAGGTGATCACATAACTCCAACCATCATAAATATGAGTCATAAATATGAGTCAGTTGCCAAACTGTCCGAATTTTGATCATGTGACCTTGGGGATTCTGCAACAGACATAAGTATGAAAAACAGTTCTTATGTCACTTTTTAGCGCCGTTGTAACTTTGAACGGTCACTAAATGAATAGTTGTAAGTTGAGGACTATCTGTATACTTTAATACCAGTACAACTAAAGATAATTTAAGCCTACCTCACAGGTGATCTGAGGACAAGATGAAGATGATGTCATGGGACCACTGCAAAACAAAAAGGTCATGTTTATATCATGATTAGGTGAAAAAGGTCAAAATACCATTCTTTAATATTATTATTATTATGCCACAAGACTACTTGCTCTTTTTCCAGGTTAATGTGAGCATTGGAATAACAATTTGTTTTTGTTTTTGTTTTGTGGTCAGAAATCAGATCATTTAATAAATAAGGGTAATTGCAGGTCTGGGAGTGATTAATAGGTGTGCCTTGTCTCCAATATACTGTATATTTAACTTTAGAAATGCCATGTGACCCTGCAGTGTGATGGCTTTCTCAAAGGAGCTGAAGAGGCAATAGTGAAGATGCTACTGCATGCAAGTCCCATTAATCCCATTGTGGCTAATGAAGCAGAGTTAGGAGAGCAGTTAGGAGAGCACTTTCACTGTGTAGATAAGAGTTCTCCTTGCTGTTCCTGTAATAAACTATCAGCCTTTCTTCACCACAATACACCTTCTGCTCTTCCCTTTCCAACCCAAACTGCTTTTTGCTCCTTTAAGGATCCCATTACAAGAATACAAAGGCAAAGCAGCCTACCCAATTTCAAGGCAGATGGAATGTATCCATGTTCATTGCCTATTTCTGCAATTCTTCAAGATAAAATATATAAAGGGAAAAGTAATCTATTGGAGCTGGATAACCAACAAATTTTAAAAAATAACTATACTATTCATTATCGCCTCCATTGTTTTTCACTGCATTGATTCCTCTGCCAACAATGCTAAAATAGTCAGGCAAGGGCTATCAAACATTAAAAACATCTTCCAGACTATCCCAACTCGTTTACATGGAAATTTTGAAATTGTATGGAAAAATACCATCTGAAAGAGAATTGTTGATCAACATTGTCCGTATATACAGCAAAGATAATACAATGGGGTTCAGAGTCCATAGTACTTGAGTGTGATGCCAAAACATCTGGAGCACCACTTGAACACCACCAGTTTTGACACTGTGGATGGTATATAAATTTAAATGCTTTTGCTATTGTTATTGTTATAAGCGCCTTCAAAACCCATCCAGGGTAATCTTTTATACTGAAGAAGAAAATCGATCTTAAACCAATAAGCAAAGTAGAAACAGAAATTATTTAGAAAGAATGATGTAAATAAAATAGAAAGAACCTCAGGTTGCTGGACTCCCCTGATGAAAATAAGAATCTTAGAAATAGATCAGAATTGCCTTTTAATCTAGATTTTCCCAACCTAGAGCCCTTCTAGATTCCCAGTCATCTAGAAATTTTGAAAAGTTGCTGTCTCAAAATCAGGGCAGGGAAGTGGGTACAGCTTCTTCCCCTCCCACTACAAAATGATGATGTAGTGTAAAACTACTTTTACAAAGTAGTTATTTCCAGATTCTGCTCAAAGGGATTTTAAACCAATGAGGTGCTCTTTCACTGGTCATGTGAAAGTTATATGGACATACATGCATTGTTGATGTCAACCCTTCCCCAGCCCAGCGCCCATCATTCTCACCAATAAGAAGAAAAGAATATGATCACAAAAGGCTGCTTTAGAAGGATTAACGGGATTTGAAATTGTCAAAAGGGTTAAATATTTGGGGGTATATTTGTCACCCTCAAATGCAAAGCTATATAAAAATAATTATGAAAAGCTATGGGGAAAAGTTCAAAAAGAATTGGATAGTTGGAAAAAACTACAATTGTCTCTATTGGGAAGAATTGCAGCAGTGAAAATGAATGTTTTGCCGAAATTTCTATTTTTATTTCAAATGATACCTATTCTTAAAAAGGATTCAAATTTGGAGGAATGGCAAAAGGGTATTAATAAATTTGTTTGGGCAGGGAAAAGGCCACGAGTTAAATTTAAGATCATGCAGGATACACGTGAGAGAGGTGGTCTTAAAATGCCTAATTTTAAATTATATTATGAAGCTGCAGCTTTGTCAGCGATAAGTGATTGGATTAATTTAACACAAGTGAGATTATTAAATCTTGAAGGTCATGATTTGCTATTCGGTTGGCATGCATACCTATTGTATGATAAGAAGGTGGATAATGTGTTCAAGGTGCATATTTTAAGATATGCTCTGTTGCGAGTTTGGAAAAAGTATAGACATAAGTTAAATTATAAGATACCTTTATGGGCAATACCGAAACACGCAATAGAAAATATAAGTGTTGGGTTTAAACATGATGTGACTACATATAAGGAAATTTTAAGCTTGGAAAAAAAATGTATGGCATTTGAAGCCGTATAATATCTTACGAGAAGAAAAGATTGTTCAAACTTGGTTTCAGTATGGGCAATTACAGGCCAGGTGGAAAGAAGATCAGAAAATTGGTTTTTCAATGACTGATGAAAATTTGGTAAAGCAAATTAGAAATCAAGGTCAAGCACATATCAAACGGATATATCTTGCACTGATAGAAATTGATTCAGAGACAGAACTTGTTAAAGATTGTATGATAAAGTGGGCTCCGAATTTTCAAGAAGTCATTACAATGGACACTTGGGAAAAGATTTGGGTGAGAAATGTAAAATTTACGCAAGCTCAAAATTTAAGAGAGAACTTTTATAAAATGTTTTATAGGTGGCATTTAGATCCTAAAAAATTAGCAAGTATGTATCCGAACTGCCAGCCTAAATGTTGGAGGTGTGGTGGTGAAGATGCAACGTATTTTCATATATGGTGGACCTGTAAGAAGGTTAAAGCATTTTGGATTAAAATTTGGTGGAATATGCAGAAGATATTTAAGAAAAGGATAAAGTTTTGTCCGCAATTGTTTTTACTGGGCATTATTACTGATACTACTGTTGTGGACACTAAGTTGATGTTGAATTTAATTACGGCAGCAAGACTTTTAGTAGGGCAATATTGGAAGAAGGAAGAACTGCCGACTATAGAAGAATGAACTTTAAAAGTTTCCAACCTGGCGGAAATGGCAAAGATCTCAGCGTATTTGAAAGACCATTCGCAACAGAGATATATTGTGGAGTGGAACTAAAGAGAAACTTCCTGACAGTTAGAACAATTAACCAGTGGAACAACCTGCCTCCAGAGGTGGTGAATGCTCCAACACTGGAGGTTTTTAAGAAGAGACTGGACAGCCATTTGCCTGAAATGGTATAGGGTTTCCTGCCTGAGCAGGGGGTTGGACTAGATGACCTCCAAGGTCCCTTCCAACTTTATATTATTATTATTATTAAATGGATTGATTACATCCAGAATAAATATGGGACTAAAAAGTTTCATTTAGCATTTGAATAAGTACTGATGTGATATTTATATTGCTTGTAGTCATTTTATAAGAGTTAAAGTGCGATAGATTTAATAGTTTATTGTTGTTTGCATATGGTAGATTATGATTGTTTCTACTTTTATACCTTGTATTTAGCTCTGGGAAGTCGGGGAGGGGGGAGGGGGAGGGAGGGAGGTGGTGGGGAGGGTTGGGAAGAGGGGAGGGGGTTGGGAGGGGTTTTGTTTTGTCTTGTTATAAATAAAATGTACTGTAAAACTTTTCAATAAAAAAAATAAGAAGAAAAGAATATGGGGGGAAACTGGTTCGGATGCTGATTTATGCCACTTAAAAATGTTTCGTGTCACTTCTGGTGCACTTTGGCACTATCTTTCTTATCCCACTTTCACACCATCATTGTTTGCACACCCTAAATTCTCAGAACCAATTTGCAGACAATCTGCCCAGAATTAGTTTGAAGACAATCTGACTCAAACTACTGAGAAGATGAACAAGCAACAGTGATCACTGTCCTCTTCAGAGCTACAGAAAGTCCTACAGTAACAAAACAGAAATTATTCTCATCCCTTTTTTACCTAGAATAGGAAAATATTAATAGCCTTTCATTGAGTACATCAACTCACCTGCTACGAACCAGGAAGAAAAACAGAACACGCCTCTGTAAGTTTTATTTCTGCTCCTTTGTCTGAATTGATGCTGGGGAGCTGTAAAGCTGTTAAGCTAGCCTTTCTCTACTTACCTCTAAGGGATCCCAATGAACAAAAAAACTGATCAGATGTTGACCCCTGGTACTCTAGCTAACTATAAACATTTATCTTACAAAATCAGAAGCTCAGGAGTTGGAAGGGGGAGGCAAAGGTTCCTCTCAATGCCAAAGTGAAGTCGCACTATCTCAAATATGCAAACTAGCATCTGGTTTTAAACTGGGGTGGAATTTTAAGTAGAACTAAACTTGTTTTACATGACCTTGAGTTTCTGCCCCATAATCATATATTAAGTGTACCATTTTTATCCAGCTTAGTAAAAAGAAAACAGCGTAATAGATATCATGCAGTCATGCTCTGAAGTCTAAGAACACAATTTTTCCCCTTTTTTTCCTGCTGTCAGTTATGTGCAGGTTATCCATTGTCATGATCCCCTTGCGGGTCATAATAATTGCTTCTAAAGTGGAATATTATACAGAATGCAAGTTTTGCCTTAACATAAAAAAGGAACCCTGCTTATTTCTACTGTTCCCACATAAAATATGTTCTGAAGGCAGATTTTCTGCAATGTTTTATTTTTTTATCTATAACTTCTGGGTTAGGAGTCCAGAAAGAGGACAGCACATTATTCTCCCAGGAAACTAGTAATTACTATTAGTTTTCTGGAAGGGTCTTCTGGAGGGAAAGAGGTATAAAATTCATGAATCCATAAATTCATAAATTACACAAAACTATGCCTTACAACCATGCTACAGCATAAGCAATAAGGCAATTGAGGGAAGGAAATAGGGTTTATGATTTGGAAATTGCCCAGGTTACTTGCTCACTGAGCCCCTCCATAGCCTGATATCATTTAGACTGCAACTTTTAGTGTCCCAATATGAGAATGTTAAGAGATAAAGTCCCAATTCATCTTGAAGGCAATAGGTTGGGAAGGACCCAATGTAGGTGAAAGGGGATGCCTCTCCTTGGTTTTGGCTCTACTCCTCAACTTTTCCTGCTAAAGTTGTTCTCCTTTGCTACTGTTGGCAATTGCACCATTCCAGGTCCAAGGCTCCCTTGTAGTTCCCCACGTTCTTCCTTTTGTTTTGTTTGTAATAACTGAACCTGGAGAAATTTCCAAGCCCTTCTTACATCAGTCCTTATGAAAACAGATGGCCACATTCCCTGCTGATGATCTTGTTTTCATAGCTTCATGCTCAATGAGTCAGAGACACCAAATGAGATACCCCCAATGAAGTGGGGGGGGGATTTGGCTTAGGTGTGGAATCCTATTGCCTTCAGTGTTATTGTGGACAGAGGCATCTTGGGCCAAAGCCAAGGAATGCCTGATCTTGCTGCAATTATTTGACTTTAAGTGGTATGTAATGTTTTCCTGCAAGTTTTAGCTTGCAAAAAACAAGATTTGACATAGGATCTGGTACAGTTAGTTAACTATCCTTACGCAACTGATATTTTTTGGTAAATAAGATCACGGAATGCTTCTTTCAGTATGAGAAATAGAAAACAAAATTCATTATAATGACAAATTTATACTCATATCATAGCAACCAAAGGCTGCAAGCTAATATAAGGTAAGAAAGAGAAAAGGAGAAAGAAATCAAAGAGAAAGCTAAAAATGCAAGAAAGGGGGAAAGGTAAAAGAAAAATTGAGAAGAAAAAAAAATGATCTTCCCTCTATAATCTATCTTAACTAATTACCGAAACCACAATTCATAAGTTTATTTTTTTCTGTTTTATGCAAAAAGTCTACAAGGGGTTTCCAGTCAGCAGTAAACATAGATATTGTCTTTTGTCTAATTAAGGAGATCAATTTAGCTATCTCAGCAAGTTCCATCATGTTCACCAACTATTTCTACATTGCCATATTTTTCCATCTTTATGCATACAATAATCTCACCCTGAGGTTATCATATACAAAACAAAGTTCCATGATTTTTTCTGCACTGTGTATCCACCAATCCTCTGGTTTCAATTGTATATTAAACTTTAAAAACAATGTATGTATTTGAATCCAGAATTTCTAGCTTTCTTATATGTCCACACAGATGATAAAATGTTTTTACTCACATTTCCAACATAGAATTGAAGTGTCTTTATACATTCTAGACAATTTCTCTAGAAACATATACCAACTGTACATCATTTCATAAAAATATATTATAACATACTGTAAATTTCAGTCCTTTCAATCATATATTTTCTCAATATTTCCTCTATGTATTATAACCAAACTTTTCAGCCCATTTTATGACATATTCTATCACATTCTTCTCTTTCAAATTTCAATAAAAATTTTCTATTTTAGAAATGACATCTTCATCATTTGTATACAATTCCATTTCAAATTCAATCTTACAATGTTCAAATCTATAAATTCCCTTGCCTTCATTAAATCTTTCTAACTGTAAATAAGAGAACCATTGACAACTATATCCTACTGCTACCAGCTCCTTTCTTGATTTTCTTCTTGATAAAATTCTAGTATCTCACAATACAGTAAGTTAGCCATTTGTGTTAGCCAATTATTTCTCAGCTTGTCTTGTGGTGAGATCAACAAAGATGTGTTCAGGCATAATTTGGGTTTGTATCTATTAAATACATGAACTTCTAATTTCAAAAGCCTTCTATTTCTCATCAACATTAATTCTTTCATCCAAACCAAACAGCAAGCTACAAAATACAATTTTAAATCAGATACTTCTCCTCCGTGATGTCCCGTTGCCTGGAGGCGGTTCGGGTCTGGATGGGGAGGAACAGACTTCAACTCAACCCCGACAAGACTGAGTGGCTTTGCATACCTTCATCCCGGGTTTATTCGGACATTCCACCTCTGGCTATGGGGGGTGAACTATTACCCCCCGTAGATAGGGCTCGCAACTTGGGAGTCCTCCTAGATTCACGGCTCACCTTAGAAGACCACATAGGAGCTGTGACTAGGGGGGCCTTCGCCCAGGTTCGCCTGGTGCGCCAGTTGCGGCCCTATCTTAGCCGGGATGATTTGTGCACGGTCACTCATGCGCTCGTGTCCTCTCGTCTGGACTACTGCAACGCTCTCTACATGGGGCTGCCCTTGAGGACCACCCGGAAGCTCCAACTGGTACAGAATGCAGCCGCGAGAGTGGTGTTGGGAGTTTCCCGATACTCCCACGTTACACCTCTGCTCCGTGAGCTGCATTGGTTGCCAGTTGTCTTCCGGGTGAGATTCAAGGTACTGGTAACGGTGTTTAAAGCCCTCCATGGCATGGGGCCGGAGTACCTCAGGGAACATCTGCTGCCCGCATCAAGCTCCCTGCGCCCTGTGCGTTCCCACAGAGAGGGCCTCCTCAGGGTGCCACCGATCAGAGAATGTCGATTGGTGGCCCCCAGGGGGAGATCCTTCTCTGTGGGCGCTCCGGAGCTGTGGAATCAGCTACCGGTAGAGCTCCGGATGGCGCCCGATCTTCGCTCCTTTCGTCGCGATCTCAAGACATTTTTGTTTGTACAAGCTGGCCTAGCCTGATGGGGATCGGTGGGGTTGTTTTATCTTTGGTCTTTTAATTTTATCTTGGGGTTTTTAGAATTGTACTTCTATTGTTTTTAACTAGGGCAACTGTTTAATCTCTTTTTAATGTTTGTATTTGCTATTTTATTCTGCCCTGTGAACCGCCCTGAGTCCTCAGGGAGAAGGGCGGTATATAAATGTTATTAAATTAAATTAAAATTAAATTAAATTTCCTTTGTATCTTCTAACACCTTATATTTAACTCATGGGGATGTTTTTCCTCTGATCAACAAATTTACATATTATCCTGACATAGTTTAAATAGGGCATCAATTGTCAAAACAGGTATTATCTGAAGCAAATTTCATTCATTCATTCATTCATTCATTCATCACAATTTGATAATATCAATCTCACCAAAGTGACTCTTGGCAGCTTACAAAAAAATCCATCATTCTATTATATTATCAAGATATTATCAAGACATTCATTTTTAATCACAAAAATTCTCTCCAGAAATGACAGTTGTAATTTCCCTTATATTAACATATATTTTTTTTAATTTCATTCCATCTTAACATGTTATTTTGAAACAACATAAAATTCATATCATACTAATACCCATATATTTTACTTTCTTCTCAATTTAAAATATATTTTATGAGTTCTGTTTGATCTTCTATTTTCATTTTCATAAACATCATCTTGCATATATTAATCCTAGAACCTGATAATGTACCAAATTCTTTTAATTTCCCCATTTAATATTTTAATTCCCTTTAAAACATCTTCCAAAACAAACATTGATATCTGCAAAAGTCTATAACTTATGAAAGGTGTGGGGGGTCTAAGTGGGAAATCATATACCCATGATGATAAGACACACTGGGCTAACTATTATAAAAAAGGAGATCAGCAATTTGCTGCAAGCCCCCAATTGGTGGTGCTTTCCTTAATAGGTGAATCATTGGCTGTCTTAGTTTGAGATTGTTGCAGGTAAATGCCAGGTCTAAATATCCCAAATGTGCTTTTCCAAAAGGCAATTGAACTTTCTTGGAGTTTTCCCTTGAAAACTTTTCACTTCTCATCCAAGAAGCTTCTTCAGTTGAATGGTAAGGAACAGAAGAATTTATATTTATATTCTTTGCAGTTATCTGGTCATTAGCACTCTGAAGGTCGGTCACTAGATCTCCAGGAAGTTTCTTGGATAAGAAACAAAATGATTTCAAAGCAAAAAAACCAAGAAAGTTCAGTTGTCTTTTGGAAAAGCACTTTGGAACAACCATGACCTGGATGATTGAGCATCTCCATAAACATTCAGCCATGTCTAAATATAATAAGATTTCATTCATTGATGATTTAGTACCAAATGAGCATGAATACCCCATGAGGTATACCACAGGTAATCCTCAGCTTCTGACTGCGATAGAGCCTGCCCATTACAGTTGCAAGTTATGATGGTCATTAAGTCAAGCAAGCAATTGATCACTTCATTTAATGACCCTTAATCCAGGTCTCCCTGGTGCAGCTGTAAGCGACCATGCACGTAGTTAAGTGGAGCACGGGGTGCCTCATGGTGGGGAGGACATGGGAGGCCTAGCATAGGTCCAGGTCTGCCTGGCTAGGCATCCCAAGGCTTCCAACTCTAAGCTTGCATTGGGAAAGAACAGCAGGAAGATTTGTCCTGGCCATCCCTATGGGCCACATGGGGCCCTCCCAGAAGCAGGTGCTATTTTGGAGTGGCCACAAGCCAGGTTGCATGGTTTGTGGTATGTGAGTGCTTCCACTGGACCTTCCACTGTTCTGATTAATCTTGCCAGTATTGTGGGCTTAGCGCCAAGCAACTAAAATGCCTTGCAAAACCCACCCTGTCAAGATAGTACTCACTGGAGATTCTGGGAGCAGCAGTCCAATACATCTTTATGCAACTAACTATTGGACACAATGCAAAGTAAAACTGTTGAAGAGGAATCAGAAATGTTGTTTCATTTTTTCCCATGAAGTAGGAGTGAAAAAAAGTTTTTTCCTGCAAGATCTGTAACATCTCAAGCACATGAAATTGTTTTTTGTTCCTTGTCTTCAAGAAAAAACATCTGGCAAGGGATGCTTTTGAGAGATTGGGAGTGGAACAGGTGCATCTTCAAGGAGGAGTTAAAATGATCACATAATTAACACATATTAAAAAGGAGTAGTACTTCAACTGTGTAATTACAGCTGGTGTCTAGATTTTTTTTTACACCTCCCCACTCCCATGGACACTCCTGAAGTGAAAGCAGTAGTAGTCTAGAAGTGCTGTTGCAATGTTGTAATATTTTGCAAAATACTTGCAATATTTCTTGTGAATGTTCACACTGCATGTCCCAGAATCTGAACACGCACAAAGCCAAAGTCCATTTCAAAATTCTTTTTCCATAATCTAAAGTTGTTACAGCTTGCCCATAAGTATTTTAGGTTACACTGTCTGTCATAAATTGACAGCACTGTGAAAATGCAGGATGTGGCATTTGGTGTAAAGTTCAACCTCTCACTTCAGAAGTTTTAAAGTTTTATTCATGCTCTGAGTATGAAAAAAATGCAAATGACACCTATGTTTTTTAAATGAAGCAGCAGTGATAAGATTTCATGACAGTGATAGGACAGGCAAAATTCAGGTGATGGTTTCAATTTTTGGAAAGCTCTTTGCCCCATCTCACGATGAACAAAAGCAAAACTAATTGTGTAAATAAGAACTATTGAGCAAAATTGCCTGCTATGCTTTGTTCATATAGGTTGAAGATTCTAACTTACTGTATGTCTGTCCAAAAATGTTGTAACTTTCTTAATATGTAGTTCCAGCAAGATTATATTTAACTTGTCAATACAAATCAAATAGGCTATATCATACCATTCTCACGTTTTCACTTTAGATACTATTTTCCCCCACAACTTTGGAGATGGGATTGTCTGAAAAAGCGCCAGTTCCAAACCCAAGTGAGGGAGACTTGAGCAAGCTACCTAGGCAAGTCTATTTTTTTGAAAACCACTGAAAATTGCAGCTGTTCCATTTCTTTAAATTTTCCAGATCCAGCATTCTTGCTTAGAAGAGAGCCAATGAGCAGGCAGACTAACATTTTGTTGGTTGCTCACTTCTCTGGACCAGTAAATAGATGATTGACAAGAAAATGACTGTGTAGTATGATTGGCAAGTGATCTTGCCAACTTTAGACAAACACTCTATTCTGAGAGCAACACAACCCGGCAAACCAGTCTACTAATGCTCAAGCATCATCCAAAACAGTGCTAAAAAATAGTTTAAACAAAGAATGGGTAAAGTCTATATGGGGTGACATATAGCAAGTTATCTTCATATTCAGTTATATTATGCTGGAACAGTCTAACGATTTCTCATATTCAATCCAAGATGTTTTAACTAGTAGAACGCATAGCTTTAATGGTATACAGAAGTAAATGAGATGTGGGCATATTTGTGAACTGCAGCAGGAGGGATTCTGATTAGTTTGAATGAAAGTTTTCCATTCAAAAATGAAAATGCAAAGACGAAAAAAGGTTGTCAAAAGAGATTCTTGCAAATAAAAAAAATAATACATTGGTAGGATCAAATATGTCATTAAGCATAACTGTACAAACATAAACAGACTAACTAGAATGCAGCCAGAATGTCACCCTGTAATGGAGAGCCCATCCTTGCAAGAACGAGGGAGAAAGGCTTTGTTGAGGCAAAAGTCCTACTCTTGTCATCATCACCTTCATGATCATAAAACCATAGAAGTCTAAGAATCACTGGTTTAATCCATTTTTAAAAACAATTGATTGGGTCTGTGCTGGGATTCATTGGAAATATTTCATAGTTCTTAGAGAGACAATTGGTAATGATAAATGAATTAAAAATTAGTGGAACCACCACAACCAAATTTTCCATTTGGAAAGTCCTGAGGATATTTCAGGGCAGAATTTCAAATAGCAAAATATTGAGGTGACTAAGATCCACCTCAAAGCTTTCTCCAGAAAGGTTGACATTGTGCAGTGATTTCTTTTTCGGCTACAGACCAATGTGTGAAGTAAACCATAAAGAGAAAATTTTGCAAATAATTGGGGACTGTAAATTTTTTTCATTAAAGCTAAGATGCACAGTAAGGCTTCCTAAGCACTAAATCTGCATTCCAAGACTTCAAATACTTGGCTCACCTCAAGTATTATAGAAAAAGAATTATCCCAAAATATTAAGGAAAAAATATTGATACAATAAATCAGTCAGTGAAGGGTTGGACTGAATTATAGGAACCATCTCTCTCAAGCCATTCAATGTGACATAGCATCACTCTCATGAGGTTAGAAAATCCTAGTGCATTATAACTCTGTCCTTTGGAGGCAGATCTGTTTTAAAAGGGTAGGAAGGAAGGGGGATACAAGGATTCAAGCAACATAAGGCTTTTCCACTAAGTCCTGTAGAGCTTAGTGAACACAACCACCCATTCAAGGATGGTCAAGAATAGACTACTGTGTTTCATGCCAGTTTGAGCCATACTTGTGCTCAGAGAACAAGAACTGAAAACATTTTATTGTATTCTATGTGCACCAAGAGTGCACACAGGGACCCTCCTTCAGGGACCTACCAAGTCCTTCATGCAGATTACATGTGAGGGAGCAGCAGTTTCTTTAGTAACTAAAGATTTTCCCATTTCTCTTCTTTTTCAAAGGTCTGAACTGCCCAAAACTGCTGCTGGCAGAGGTGAAGAAAGACTTAGCAAGCTGTTGGCTCCTGTTCAGAATTTATGCTGATGGGGTCCTTGGCCCTCTGCCCCCATCTTGAATATCTTTTTCTCTGTGTGTTTATCAGCTGAGTCCTTCAACAAAAGTGAGTTGGGGGGAACAAACAGTCTAAGAATTCCAAGATAGTTTGCCAAGAAAATGAAGGAGCAGCTGCAAATGACATTTATCTTATCAGCATGTCATTCCCCAATGGAAGACCCATTAAAAATGAATGCAAAAGTCTACATAATATTTGTAATTAGTTGGCAACAAAGATGGGTAGGGTACAGAATAAAGACATAAATCTAACTTTTGTACACTCATCTTGCTAGAGCTTTCCTACAAATTGGGAAAACAATCCCAGTCTTTCTCATGTTTAAAAGTAACAACAGGCAAAAAAATTTAAAGCCAAGACTTACTTTGCCAAATTTGGGATGAGGAAAGGATGAAGGGGGAATAACTAGCTGAGCAGTAGCAGCTGCCAATAATAATTATTTTAGTTTTGATAACATATTGAACATGTGTCAGCAGTATTATGTGTTGATGAAAAGAGACATTCTGTGTTACCCCAGATGAAAAAGTATCTGGATGCACATCTTGAACTGATCATATAATTTGTTAACCATGCATAATTGAATAAACCATAATGGCTAGCTTCAAACAATGTGCAAACTATGATTTGCACACCACAATGGCAAAAATAGTAAACAAAAATCAAAGCAATTATATTAAAGTTTAGCATAATGGGTACACCCAGTCCAGGAACATCCACAGGTAATTTAGAAAAGTCAGGATGATGGCTGCAGCTACCCAGTCAAGAGGTTCAGGCATTGGTAGAGTTAGAAAAAAACCCACCTGAATCTGTCAACCCAGGAGATGGACAAGAAACATCCAAACATATATGTCTCACAAATTTCAGATGGTCTTTAAAAAGGGAGGGGGAGAGAAAATGGGGCCATTTGGTTTGGTTTTTCTTCTTCTCTACTTAGGAGATGCCAGATAGAGAAGAAAGGAAGCCTTAGCCTATAGAAATCCAGACTGGATATCAGAGAATTATGCAGCAAGGTGCGTGGAGAAAAACTAGCTGCTGTATGCAATTATCTTCTTTTATCTTTATCTTTATTAGACTTATATACCGCCCTTCTCCCGTAGGACTCAGGGCAGTTCACAAGGTTTTTTAAAATAACAATAAAATTACAAAAATTAAGAACAGTTAAAATAATTACATTTAGACCTTGAATAAGTATAAAACCCCAATTAAAATCCAATTTAAAACCCCAATTAATACTCTCAGTCCAGGCCAGAAAGCTCAAAGAGCCAAGTCTTCAGGTCCCGGTGGAATGAGCGAAGGTCAGGGGCAGTCCTAAGCTCTATGGGCAGCTGGTTCCAAAGGGCAGGCGCACCCACAGAGAAGGCCCTCCCCCTGGGTGTTATCCGCCGGCAATCTTTTACCTGCGGTACCCTGAGAAGACCCTTCCTGTGTGAGCGCACTGGAAAAAGGGAGCTTGATGCCGGCAGCAGGTGTTCCTTTCCTTTATGGACTGAGATCTGAGCTACACAGGTGAAAGCTGTGTAACTTTCTGCCCCTTGTGTGTCTTTACAGAGACCCTCACTTGACCTAAATATAATGTCTTTTCCTTCTAGTCTCCACCTCCAATTTGTTTTGTGCTTTCACCTTCCTTTAGTTATTTCACCTTGATATTCACAGTGAATTCCTTTAAAATATTGTGAGCCAATGACATTTATTTTGGGGAAAGGGAACAGCCTGTAGCACACATCCTCCAGTCAGATCAACCTGCTGAAGAAAGATTACTAACTTGCCTTTTCTTGAGGAAAGTATTACTAGGTCACTTTTTCCAGAAGCTACGGAAAGGGTACAGCCATTTGTGGATGGATGATTTAGAAACCCCTTGTGGAAGTCAATGAGTGCTAGCCCACCACATCTCAGTATGTTTGCACATATGCAGCCTCTTCCACTACTGTTATCCACCAAGAGAATTCTGAAGTCTTAGGAAAATGCAACAGGAGCCATGTGGAAGTGCCATAGAGAACCCAATCTGTGAAATAAGGTAATGGGTGTAAAGCTTGCTAACCCAGATTTGAATATCTTTTCAGGTTTTTCAAAAAAGAATGTATTTCATTTAAATTTACAGTAGCCTGGAGTTCGATCCTCACCAGCTCAAGATTGACTCAGCCTTCCATCCTACCGTGGTCGGTAAAATGAGGAGCCAGATTGTTGGGGGCAATAGGCTGACTCTGTAAACTGCCCAGAAAGTGCTGTAAAGCACCATGAAGTGGTATATAAGACTAACTGCTATTGCTATTGCTATATGCCATCCATCTCCCCTATAAAGTGACTCTAAGATGTTGAGCAAATAAATCAGTTTAACCTAAGCAAAACATCATAATGCAATGTTTCGCAACTTTAAGGGGGTGGGGATTTCAAGTCCCAGAATATCCCTAACACTGCCTTAGTGTTTTTAGAGTCATAGTTTGTATTTATTTGGCTTACGGTTGAAAATAACACTTATATTTATATCTTTTCTAAAAAATAGAAGCAATAGGAAGCAATAAAATTAGATCCTCTCCCTTCATTGATGTCACCTCTACATTGAATTGGGAAAGCTAACAATATACAAGAATAGTATACAGAAATTATCTGTTGTATGTTGAACTGTTAAATAGATGTTACAGCTCAGACCAGCATAATGAGAATCTTCCTCTGCCAGTTAACCAAAGAAATTATTCCATTTTATTTTTTAGCTACCGTGTAGGATAGACTGAGAGAGAATCTAGTCCAACAAGTTATTTCCCCCATTAAAATCTTGTACCGAAGTCCCATGTGAAATTTCAATTACATTTTCTAAGCTATGGTAAGATTTCAAGGCTCTCTTCCCAAAGGAAATTTCCGCTTTGCAAATAAGCATTCTGCATTTGCTACCCTTTGGGGGGGAATAATATAATCTGAATGCTGGATTAGGTTCTATTAGATTTATTTTTGTTTGGGTGAGAGAGGATTGGAGATCGACTCATGATGTCTTTTTAATCATTCCTTTCTTTACAAATTGAGCCTAAATAGAGGAAATGGAGCTTACATGGCTCCAGAGAAAACATTGGCAAGAATGATGGATGGGACATGGGATGGGTTTTTTGTTTTGTTTTGTTTCTTTTCATCCCTGAAATGGAAATTCAGTTAGGAAAGAATGAAGTTGAGGGGAGAATGCCAGCCAACTGCCATTTTTTCAGTACCACCATCCTCACTGATTTAAGAATTATGGGTATCTTTGGGCTCCTGCATTCTCCTCCTCCCCTTTCTTTTGTGATTCTCTTCTCATCTTTACTTTCAACAAATCTTGTTTACAGGCAAGGACCAACTGTAGCATAACTAATCAGATGCAACATTGAACAACAGATTGCATAAACAAGGATCTCTCATATTTGTATATGAACAAAGAAAAAAGACAGAAGAAGCACATTAGTCTAGGGCTGCCTAGAGCTCCTTCATATAATTCCAAATTATGCCTGAATAAATCTATTGCACTCCATTTTCCTGTAATGCTACATGCCTTTACTTCTAATATGTAAGATTGTTCTTTCTGAAATATAAAAAGGTACATGCTAGAGGGAAATGGGGAACAGTGGGTTATTGGAATTTTGTTATTGGAAAAGCACTCTTTTAAAGAGGTCATATACACTGGAGAAGAAAATTTGTCCTTAGATATCTCTCAGAAGAGCAAACGTTTTTCAGGGAACAAATATTTAAATTCCTTCTCCATGACTGCTGAAATCTCAAGATTACTTTATGGGGTTTTTTTTAGAGTGCAAATATTCCATTAAATAAACTGCAATTAGTTTAGGCCTGTCTGTTTCTTTCTTACTCTTATTTTGGAACCATTTCAGGTTAAAAGTGTAAGAAACTCACCTCTGTTCCTTTTGAAGAAAAACGAAGAAAAGGACATCGCTTATACTTGCTTATAAGATGTACTTTGAGTTGAATATTCTTTTCTCAAATTGGTGTGTGTGTGTGTGTGTGTGTGTGTGTGTGTGTGTGTGTGTGTAGTAATCAAGATCTTCAAATGCCTGTTTTTCTTACTATTTATGGTGATTCTCTTCCTTTGTATTCCTTTGGATTATCTCAGTGTTTTTCAAACTTGGCAAATTAGATCTATTAAAGTTCTTAAAGTTGCCAGGTTCGGAAAAAAACACTGGATTATCTGAAGCACATGGAATATTTTATCATCCCCAGTGAAAGAAAAACCTGGAAATATAAATGTGAAAAATATCTACTCTGGACATTTTTGGTTTATTTTTTCTTTTATTTTTACCATTTATAAATAGCTTTTTCCCAGAAATGTTCAAATTAAGTGATATACAACAACTGTATTATTTGAAAAGTTTGTTTTTTAAAAAAAATAGAATTAAGAGCAATAACATTCACAGCAACAAAAACATTGCAAACGATATACTAGCAGATAATCACAGCACTTATTGTATGCAAAAGCTTGACAGGATAAAAAGAGGCACCATAATAGAAGTATACAATATTACCAGATTTGACTGGATTACATGTGTTGTGTGAAAATGTCCTATGTTCCCAGATATGAAACAGAAGGCATTTAATAAGACTGTACCTGCTTCAAAATGGATTCAGAAAAACTGCTCTGCACTTCTGAAATAATCTGCTAAAGAGACCAACTGTTAAAATGTGCTGCTATTTTAAGAGTTGACTTAATTTTCAAACCGAATCATGACTGAAGGGTACACAGCTTTAGCTTCTGGTGCTGAGAGAGTATTTCCTCTCAACAAAAATTAATCTTCACTGTTTCTATTCTTGACACCTAGAAGTGTAATTGCTGAGCATTGTTTGCGACTGTGCTGAAAGATGGTATGATTGATGTAGCCAAATATGAAATAGTACAGTAGGATGCATAGCAATTCAAATATTAGTTCCACTGAGTTCAGATAACTGCAGCTTAAAAAATGCACTGAACCTACAGAAAAGCAACAAAGAAGAAATAGGCAACCTGAGGCCTCCAACTTCTTTTTGTGACCCATTGAGCCCCTTTGCACCACAGTTGCCAAAAACTGATTGTGCCATTTTGAGGCATGAAAATCTATGAAACTGTTACTCCTCCCTCAAAGAAATGTAACAACTCTTTTTTTTTTAAAAAAAAAGAGAAAACTTTCTCTGTAAGCTCAGGGGGGGAAATAGGGAAATCTTGACTCTAACTAATTTCTACAATTGAGCCGCTTTTGAGGGTGGCTGCGGAATTCTGGGAGTTGAAGTCCAATTTCTTTAAATTGCCAAGGATGAACACTGCCATAAACGTTAAAGCAACCTGCAGATGTAAAAAGATTGCTCAACACCTGTAGGAAGACACAGGCCATAATGTGTAGCTCTATAAAATATCACAGGCAATGTAAAGCTAGCTAGCAATAATTAATATGCCCCGTTATGGACCATATGGAAGTTCACATGTTTTCATCTTTGACAAATGTGTTTCACCAGTCAGATAAATTTGGAGTTATAGCTGTTCCCAGATTGTTGTTCAACAGAGGTTGTTAGAAATTATGAAAATAGAAGTCCAACAACTTGAAAATGATTAGGGAATTCCTAAAGGATTGGAACAGACCAGAAGAGCCCCAAGCAATTACCAATGGCCTGAAAGGAATTAAACTGAAATCAAAAACTTTCCAGCAGTGGATTGCAGCCAGCTTCAGATTCAGTAGATCTGAATCTACTCTCCCCTTCAGTTCCCAGAAGAGATTAGGTTCCCCAGATCCACATAATAAATACCCTAAAGCCAGTAAAGAGTTTGCCATACATAAAACCCAACTTGTTTTGATCAACACGAGCAGCCTGGATTTGGAAACAGTGGGTGATCTACTATTTATTTCTTTTTCCCTCGTTAGCTCTGTTAGATATCAAGTTGACAGTTTTATTGGGAGATAGTTGATGTTTATAGATTAATTGAGATAAGGTTCAACCATATGTA
This sequence comes from Vipera berus, assembly GCF_964194415.1. NCBI lineage: Eukaryota > Metazoa > Chordata > Lepidosauria > Squamata > Viperidae > Vipera > Vipera berus. Next base: position 45,577,715 of record NC_138205.1, on the reverse strand, counting down.
TGTCCTTTCCCTGTGTTATGGATTATTTTGGGTTTTTTCCCCTTTTATTCCTTTCCTGTTTGTCCTTTCCTCCCTTTTTATTGTTCATGCATTGTGTTTTTGTTTCTATCTTTTGATATATTATTGTCTTAGTACATTCTAAAAAAAGAACCTACATTTAGAATACTGTCATTTCAGGAAGAGAGGCTGCAGCTGAGAGTTTCAGTTCCTTACCAAAACTGTTCCCTTTCTAAAACCAGTCATCTAATAAAGGCAACAAGGTCCAAACAAAGATTTTTCCACTTGAAAGAGCTACACCCCATGCTTGTTGTAATGTGTAATGAGGTCTTACACTCTTGGAAGGCAAAGGACGTCATCAAAAGTTAGACCAACATATGTATTTATAACTAAGGAAGAACATCCTAATCTGAGAGATATAATTTTTAAAAAAAGATAATGAATTACTTTGCACCTCATGGAAACCTATTTTGTCCTTTTAAAGGCAAAATGTGAGAAACTGCCCAATAGAAAATTAATGGTTTTACCAACAAATTTGGCAGCCCAAACTGAAGATTTTTATGAAGCTCCAGCAAAGGGGGCTGGGAGTCTCTGAACTCCCCCTCTCCAATGATGCAAATTCTACTTCCTAATGAGACACATTTCATTTGAGGAAAAGATTCCTTATTCTGCAGCAAGATTGCTTGATGGGGTTAACTTTATTGTTCTATAACTAGAAACTTTTTAACACTCAAAAGAAGGTTGTAAGCTAGAAAAAAAGGGGACTTGTTTTCAGTAATAAATGGGTCTGGGCTCTAGAATTGGCAAAATTAATCTTGGATGCTCTAAACATTTTCAGTTTTGTTTCCAGATTGGAAGTATTCCTGGGTTGGGTACATTTCTTAATATGAGAGCTATATTACTCTACATTTAACAGGAAAGAAAGCAAATAATTGTATCAAGTGAATCTGAATCCTACCAGCAATGTAAATTAAATAAATATAAAGACCAATTTTTATGATTTCCCTCCCATACCCTTATTTTATTCAAATAAGCTAAAGCAAAATCCTTGAAAATGTTGCTATAGTCCAGCTTCCGTGCCAATTTATAAAAGTTATTTTGTCACTATTAATACAAATTGGAAGCCATTATTATTTTTACCAAATACCCTAGAATCTCATTTTTCTAGATTTCAACGATACTATCTTATACATCAATGATTAGCTTACTCTGTTTGAAAATACACTGAATAGTAAATTACTGAGCAAAGATAGCACATCATCTGGATTATACCAGCTATCTTTTTTGCTGAATTTTTTTAATATTTGAAATGATGTAGAAGGATATTTTTAATTATTGTATATTATGATTTGAGTTTTTTGTAACTGTATCCCTGTATCCCTATTTGGGATATGAATTAACAATTGTACTTCTTTTAAATTAAAACAAAAATAGAAATTATGCCTGGAAAAAACATCCTAAATTCAAAGTGAAACTCTGATGTCCTGTTGGAGAAGCGTGGGATTTTTTAAAAAATTGTTTGGTCAATATAAACTGGAGCATTTTGTTCAAGAATGCTCTAATCTATGTTGTTGCTTTAACATGTTTCAAGACTAAGCCATGACAAAAAAATTGGTTCCAGGACTGAAGACTGGTGTCATGGCTAGAGAGTTATATCCTAAATATAATTTATCCCTTGCATTAAGGAGATAAAGTATATTAGGATGGAAGAAGTCTAGGCATTACAGAAGCAGCTTGGGTTTTAGTGGACCTTTAAGAAAAGTGGGGGGGAAGAGCTTTGTCCCTTGTTTTTCTTTTTCCTTTCTCAGTAGAAGAGCAAGTTCCCCAAAAACAAGAGCAGGTCTACTCAGAGGAAACTCTCAAAAGACTTATTGAGGTACTCAAGATTAAAGCCAGTGGGGGTTTTTGTCATCGATGGTCACTCACATGGAATACAGTTTCCATTGTCAGTGAAGAATGATCCATGTTAAAAGAATGATCCCAGTTAAACAGCAGAGAAATACGGGTTGACTAAGCCACATCATGCTTAGATTAATGCAGTTATTTTGATGAGAGAGGCAGCCATACTGCTATTATTCCCCCTCAGGAAAAAAAAGGCATTGTGGTAACTCCCAGTTTGCATTGCATCTACTTATCAAACACTAAGTACAACAAGTTCCCTTGGCAGATTGTCAAGGCAAGTCTCATTGTCCACTTATCAGCCTGGTCACTCTTCCACTCCATCTACAGGCTGATGGCAATCCAAATCTTCCTTCACTTCCAAACTTCCTGACAATTTAACCCCTGTCTTCCGATCCACACACCAACATTTCCCTCGTTGCCCATCCAAAGCTGGGTGACACTGAAGGAGAAAGATAGAAGATTAATTCTCATAATTATGAAAAAAATAAAACAATCTTACTAAGAACTCATTCTCATATTCCTCTGCTCCCAATTATTTTTGACATCATGTCCTCATAACATTGCCTTCATTTTACCCACAGCCAAGCCAACACAAAACTTCAGTTGTTCCATCTTTTCTCAACACAATGTTAGCTGACAATACAATTTCAGCAATGATGTAATTTGTGATGTGGTTGAAAAGGAAATCTACCCAACTCTTATTGTCCATTTTAGTTGCTGCAAGCAATTTATCTGCATAATACCTAACCAATGCTTTCAAAGAATTGGATGTCTTCCATTTTTCTTTATAAATATGGGGTTAATTCTCTCTTTAAAAAAACACTAGGATTATATTTTTAAAAAGCAGGAAAAGAGTGTTAGTACTATGTTGCGTAGAAGTTCAATAAGCAGCAAAAGGACTAGAATTCATCTAGCTATGTGATGCTTATTCTGTCACTAACAAGCAGACTCCAGGTTTTCCATTGCTGCTAACAACAAGTTTGTATGGCTATACCTTTCACAGTTTTTGTTAAGGAGTGGAACAAACTCTTCAGTTCCAAGTCCATGGCTAATTCCAGAGTACTTACAGGTGCTGCTAGCTGTAAAGGCAGAAGTTGCTACCAGCATTGCCATTCCCTTGCAGCACAAGTGGAGGGCAGAATTCACTCATTATTGATTGCTCCCTCCCACTTCACTCCACATCCCGCCTCATGGCCTGCATTAGAGCCAGTTTGATGTAGTGGAGTGATAGAGAACCAATGATACACCATGATATTTTGGGTGATACACCAGTGTTCACTAATATCCAAGAACTATTCTCAAAAGCGCACCCCATTCTCACTTAATTTTTGAAGACAGCAGAGGGCGCATGAGAATGGGATGTGCTTTCCTTGCAGCCTCCAAACCCTCCAGAAGTCACACAAAAGGGTAATGCTGTTGCATGGTCTCCGGAGCCTCTGGAAGGAATGGGGAGTGCTTTTACACAGTTTTTGGAAGTTGAGGCTGCAGGAGAACCTTCTCCAAACCTGCTTCAAGAATGAAGGCCTTATGTAACCAAGAACAGTCTTGAATAAGCCACAGGGGCCTGTCAACAAAAAGAGAACACCATGTAAAAATAAGTGGTACACAGCAGAACCTGGGAAGCACGAGGGATATTTTACCGTTCTCCAAGGCTATTGAACAATGAGGAATGGCAAAAGACAGCCTTTTTGAGTGACAGTGGTGGCTCTAGGGCTGAAATCAAGACCCAGGCCTCAACTTCAGGCCCGGCCTCAGCACTATCACCAAGTGTTACTGTTTGAGGTGGTCTGGATTTGGTGGTGGGGAGATAAAGAATTGTTTATCTTTTGTTACCAGCAGAGTCTGAATTTTTGACATGCCAAGGCCAAGAGGTTTGCAATCACTTGTCTAGTATTTAGGGCAACAGGCTAGAAACTGGGGGGGGGGAGAGAGAATGGTACCTTGGTTGTTTATATGCCAGCTGTTTCCACATTAATTTAGCATCAAATTAGCTTTTCCCTTATAGAATCCAAAACTCCAAAGTTGGAATGGAATTTTGAGAGCCACAGGATCTCAAAAAAGCAAAGACAATCAACTATACCACAGCAGTACTGGAAATAAATCAGTTCAGTTCTTCAACATTACTGATACTGTGGGAATACAAAGGTCCAGAGCTACTTTTAAATGGCAATATGTTTTATCTTGAACTGTGTCACCAACTCCACAAAGACAAATAGAATAGCAGAGGGTACTACCAGAATGATGGATAGTCACCTCACCAGCTTCTTGATATGTTCTCTGACTAGTTATGGCCATCATAACAGTTATTTACTGAAGATGCTGAAATTTTCAGAATGTTCTCACTAAAATTTTCCACCTTATGTAATCTGTCATATCAGAAAAGTGCTAGGCTGGGAAAGGCTGAATGACATCATGCCAGTTTTCAGAGTCAGAACTAGCTATTTATTAAATATTGCAATGCCCTTTCCAGCTTTTGAGGTGTCAGAACAGTAAGCTGATTGTTATAATATTATATTTAGCATCAATAGGAACTTTTCATCACCCCATAGGTTAAGATGGAGAAAAGAAAATGCAAGCTTGTGGCTCTTTCTATGTTTATTTTTGCACCCAGTTTTCTCAATTACGCTGATGCATTGTTGGAGTTCCATAACACAAAGCCAACACTCATGGGTCGCTTTAATGCACAATTAATAATAGTTCATAGGATGTGCTATGCAGTTCTGAGTTGTAATGAATTAAAAATCTGTTTGTAAATCAAGAGAATTTAGAGCGGGGGGGAATGCAGCCCACACAAAATAAAACGCCCTCCCATATTTCAAGGTTACCTGCTTGGGATGGAAATTTCCACTTTGGTCACAGTTAGGGATGGGAATGAGGTAAAGGTCCTCATGGGTTCGGGTTTGGGAAGATGCTAGTCTCTCTAGGGCTCTTTGAAGCTCACTCTGACACAAGCCTTGAACCTGTTGGCAAAATAATAGGAGGAACTGCAGTCAGAACACAGGAATAGGAACTGTGAATGCATCCAATATCTTTCATAGTAAATTTGAGTATTATGTTACCTGAACATTTTTATTCTCACCAGCTTACTTCTCCCTGGTATGGAGGAAGCTAATGAGCCATCAATGCCTTGATTAGTCAAGCTTAGTGAGATATTCAAAAGGGGACTTTGGATATAACTGGGAAGCCTCCATGAGTTCAGTTGGTGCATTGATTTAAATGACTAGCAATAACCAACACTGAGGCAAATTGGAAATGAATTTTATAAAGTACCAAAAAATAGAAATAGAAGTGCATGTATTTCATGTTTCAAATAGGTGTTTTCAATCAGATTGTCCTCAATCCCCCTAATGCATCAGGCTAAAATTTCCAGAAACTCCATGGCTGTGCTGGCAGGGTAATTCTGGGACATGTAATTTTAACACATCTGGAAGGCATCTGAAATGTTAGGAAATGAAGAGCAAAACTGAATAGCAAATGGGAAGAGCCTAATTCAATGAAATATGGTTTCTATTCCCCTTTCTCTGAAGAAAGACCAAAGCCCCTCACCACTGGCCGGATATCCTCCCGGAGCATGAGGCTCCCATGGTTCCTCATCTTGACACCAATGTTTATTCGTTCCCGTGCTCTTGCTTGTTGTTTCTGCAGGCATTTACGGTCATGGATGTTGCAGGGGCTGAAGTTGTTGGTGGGAGGGAGCTCAATCTCTGCCTGCTCTAAATAGGAGCCGAGGAAATGACAAGGATCAAAACAAAGCAGATTGGTCTTGAAGGTGTATTTTAAAAACATGCCCGTCCAAATTGTTATCTACATTTCTGAAAGTCTGGCTGCATAAACGTTTCTTGTGTGCATTGTTCCTGTTAACAGGAATATTGGGGAGAATTCTAGTAGTGCCAGCCTCAACTCATTTGGAGGGCTCCCAAATCAGATTACAAAATCAAAAGACCTACTAAAGACACTCTTATGGTTTTGCCTCCATCTAGGACCTTTTTTTGCAGCCAAGCTATGGTAGCTTTTTTAGTTCTCAGTTTCTCTAAAGAAAAATAGCTGTGGTTGAATCTTTTTTGGAGTTCATAACCTGCAGGGTAGAAACCTTGCCCAGTCAGTTCACAATTATGTCCATGGATGGGTTTAACAATGATAGAAATACTTTCTGTCCTATATTATTGCATTGTGTTCCTACAACAATTTGCAGCTTTCAGGCAATCTATTGAAGTCTGCTCAAAAGTAAGCACCAGTTGAATACTGGAATACATGCTCAAAAGCTATTATTTTTGATACTGTTGGCTGTCAGAACACTAGCTTGGATCCATATGGATATAATACAGCTTGCACAAATAAATTCTAGGAAAAATGTTTCCAGCAGAGTGGGCTACCAAAATATTTTTTTGCCCACCTCATTTAAATTCTGTTTTCACTAACGTACAAGCCATTTGTATTTTGCCTAAAGCTTTCTCTCCTGGTCCATTTTTCTCTTCAAAACTTTGTCCAGTTGGCTGCATCTGAGTTTCCAAACTATGGTCATGTTCTCTTTTTAATTCTCCTTTTCCAAAAAGGCTGAGCCCAAGTTTCCAAGAATTTTTGTACAACTTTGGCTCAACTTCTCATAAGCTGACAAACATTGGAAATGGACTTGCATGTTCACCAAACAAGGAGACAAGGTTTTCTTCATCAGTGAGGTTTCCCTCTATTTCCCCCCCCCCAAAAACTATGTTTTTCAGCATTTTCACTGGAAAAAATTTGGAAAGAATTTTATAGATCATCTAGTCCAATATCTTGCCCAGTCCAGAAATCCATTATTGCTGCATCTCCAATAGAAAGATGCCCAGCTTCTGTTTAATCAACTCCAGGGAAGGAGGTGGTTTGGATATGACAACTCTTTGTCAGACTCAGTAGCCTCCTAAAACAAAAGTTCCTTTGTCTTAAGGGACAGCATTCATATTATCCTTTTTCACATGCATATTATCATTTAACATAACATGAACAAACTATAGTAAGCATCAGATTTTTAAACACCTGACTTGTCCAAGAAATTCTTCTTCCCAAGAAATTGGGAATGAACATCCAATTGACTCATACCACATTCTAAGGCACAATGTTGTTTAAACCTAGCCAGCATGATTTATAAACTCACTTTACTTCTTAAAATATTGTGTGGATCCAGCCAGGATAAGATTATTCCCTAAGCCATAATTAACTAAGTTGGGCTTAGTGGGTTGAACGATTATGACTTTGTTTTACATTCCAAAGGGTATCTGAAAATTGAGTCATGGCAACTGGCTTATTTTTGCTGATCTGAAACGTTTCACTGCTCATCCAAGTAGCTTCCTCAGGTCTGAGGATGTTGATTATCCATAGAGTCACTGGAATGTACAACCCCTCTGGCACCAAACCATACAATTCAATTTTCAGATAACTCTACCTGGATAGCTAAGAATCTTCATGGACATAATGTTACCCACTTTGGGGAAGAAACCCTGAGTTTTGTACAGGAGGAGTTGGTACATTCCAATGACTCTTTAACTTGTCTTAACTGAGGAAGCTGCTTGGATAAGCAGCCAAATGTTTCAGATCAACAAAAAATAAGTCCAGTTGCCATGGACTCAACTCCTACTTAGTTGACTGAGAATCTTCATCAACATACCAAATAGGGCTTTACAATTACGTGCCTTTCAAAGCAAAAGTGTTTGATGAAACATCTCTTTTCAACAGTTTGCACAGCCTTAATAGAGGGAAGCCTAGAACTACAGAAAATCTAGTGGTTGCTTGCATCTTTGCCACCTACATACAATAGGCCTAGAGAAGCTAACAGGCCAGGTGAATAGCAAGAATTTGCAAGAATTGCCTTTTCTGATGTTCCAGTAGAAAGGCACATTAAGGCAAAACCAGCATTATCTGGTTTATATCCCCCTTCATGTTTCTAAGCCAAAATATATTTTGTTGATCCTTTTCAACTTCACTTCTGGCTTTCAGTTTGATCTACACTTCCAGCTTTTACCCAGGTGGCCTGCCTGGGGAAAAACCTCTTACTGAGATTAGGCTGGAAATAAGAAAAATTATGTTCTATGTTCTATCTTTTCCCTTTCTTCCTACATTACCTGAACTTAGGCCACCATTGTTGCCTAGTGCCTAGCACAGTGCTCAGTCCCCCACTCGAAAGCTGTCTGTCTGCAGTGTCAGCAAGTTTCCACCAGCCTGGCCAATTTCAGGCTATTCCCTCCTACAGAAAAGCCAGATGATATACTAAGCTGGGCTGGCTAGGGAATTCTGGGGGTTGAAATCCACACATCTTTAGGTTGCCAAGTTGAGAAACACTGTTCTCAGCAGTATAAGAAATACTTAGAATGCAGACAAAAATTATTTTCATGATTTATGTTAAGAAACAAAAGCAACATCTGCAGAAATACGTTTGAAGAGAAATATTGGTTTCTAGCTGACCTTGGCTGATCTCATAAAAGCTAAGAGTGTTTGGGCCTCATTAATATTTGGATGGAGGACCACCAGGAAATGTGAGGGCTGTATGCTCACTACCAACTGAGAAGTTAAAAGAACATCCCAGGAGCGTAAAGTCCATTTCTTCTTCTTCTTCTTCTTCTTCTTCTTCTTCTTCTTCTTCTTCTTCTTCTTCTTCTTCTTCTTCTTCTTCTTCTTCTTCTTCTTCTTCTTGCTAAGATTACTTTTCCTACTCATCAACTGACTTTGGGTGGAAAAGGAAATTTATCCCAGACTTTAATGAATGGAATACAACCTCTTCAAGCTTCTTTTGCATCATAGCAAGGCAGCATGGACAGCTTTTTATATACTGATGAAATAGATTCCCCTTCCAGGAAAAAAAAGCATTATTGTGTACACATTGAGTACAGATTATGCAATAACACAAAAAAAATCCCTCAGGAAGCAGTTTAGAACCATAGCTATCGATCTGGTAGTGAAAAATATTAAATCCTCACATCACACTGTTTGTTTTTAAGCTCTAAACATGGAGGTACATTCGGAAGCAGAACTTGACACAGTTCTCTTTGTCCTATATGCCTTAACATTCCTACTAGGTTGGAAGCAGTTGGATTCAACTTCTACTAGTGCTAGTATAGGTATATAGTAGTCTTAAGGAATTTAAGGATGGCAGATGATGACCCCTCTGTGCATTTTCAGCACTGTAGCCTCTGTGAGATCTTCTATTGTTGGCAAAATGAAGGGTTATCCCCCGGGTGCTTGAAACAAGAGACCTGCTCAATTGTATTTGTCTCCATTATTTTCTTGCAAATATTGGAAAAAATCAAATTGCTTGTTATTTAATTTAAAACATTCATACAACCTCCCATCTTATATTAAGATGGCTTGGGTGGCTTGTTTTTCCAAAGGAGAGTAAACTAGGCAATAACTAATATTTTTGATTGTTTTTCTAGTACAATTAGTCTATGGATAGTTCCTGGACAGACTGAACAGTTTATAACTATTTTTTTCTTTCTCCAAATTCCAGCTGTGTGTAAAGATGGAATTCAATGTTTCAGAGAAACTAAAATCCCATCTCTGACTACAATTAGGTACATATTCTTTTTCAGACCACTTTAGTGCAAATAACAAAATTTTGAATTCTCATATGGTTTGAGAGTTGCATTAATAGCTTAGGCTGATCTCTACAATTAGGGACATGATGTCTGTCCCTATCTACAGTGATGCCAAAAATGGCAAAATGCACAATATGTTATTATACCACAAGTTTTGCCCTTTTATGTTTCTATCACAACACCGAATATAAATAGACAAAAGTAACTTCCATTGTGATGTTATGATGCCACTTTTGTCACCTGTTCTTCTTGGCCCTCTCATGTGGGTGGATACTCTTGATTAGGGCTCATCTTATCTTTATCTTGATGGAACAAGATAACTCAAAAGGCTTTTAGCTGGGAGTCAGTTATGGAAATCATAGCCCAACAAATATGGAGAGGAATAAATCAGAAAAAGTTGAAACATATTACTATTGACAAGAACTCAAAGTAAGGTTATCAGTCCCATAATATAAACAATAATCTTTTCATTTAAGTTTTTAGCATAGTCCTTTCATGCAATTTTGCTTATAATAATTTCTGCATGAATTTTTGTTTTTTTCAGACTAAATCTTTTAGAACTTGTAAGATTTTATCTGTATGATCTGGTATTTACCTACGGATGATATATTAAGGGCTGTGTTTGATTTTATTTTTGATGAATTATTTAATTTCTTTACTGAAAATATGTAACACTAAAATTAAAAGATCATTGAAAATTGGGCAAAGTTTATCCTTCAAGAAATTGTCCTCACATACAAACTTTTCATAAGCCAGCTCACTGGGATCTCAGGAATTAATAAAAAAGGCATTCCTCTTGACTAAATACATATTTAAGGACATCAGTTTTGTAATAAACCAATTGTTCTCACTTGCTCTCAAAGGAATTGGAGAGTAAATTTTTTTTTTGCTTTCTTCTATCCACTTAATAAGGAGTCTGGGGTCTTTTTAATGGATTAAATTATACAAGACTTTGAGACTTCACAAACTTTAATGTGGAATAATAACTTCCCTAGGTTATCATTCTGACTGAGAGATTGATAAAGTTTAAGGCTGCTTTGTGGATTATAAACCACTATTGTATCTACACATGTTGCTTTAATCATGAGCACTACTGGCAAAATGCCAGCCTCAATATGCTTAAAGATTAAGATTTGTGAGCCTTCATTTCTTAAATCCCCTTTCATTAATGTTGGCAAATGGCTACTGAAAGTGGATGATCACTTTTTTTTTGTATTTCAAATGTTGCTGAAACATATGCTCACTTATCCTTGACCAAGCTAACTGGGGCTACTTAGAATTGTAGTCAGCAACACTGGAAGACACAAATTTCTTACCTTTCATTTATGGGAGATAGGTGCCAAGTTCAATCTCCTTCCTTTTCAATGGCCCTATCCATCAGCTTAAAGCAGAAAAAAGTGGCTCATTTGCAGAATAGTTGCTTTGCAAAGGAGAATTTCTAGTGGAATTCCAGTCATTTCCTAGTAGAGCTAGAAAAGTTCCTGCTGGAAGCTTGTAAGAGCCACTGCCATTCAATTGGGCAGATTCATACTCTCTGCCAAGATATAATGGAGATGGTTTGTTTAAGCTTAATTTGTTGTCTGAATCCAGTCTTTGTAGTTTCTTAAATATGGTAAGGCTTAATATAATATGTGGACCCTGCAAACAACCAGCAAAGGCTGGCATCAGACGCAAAAGGGCAGCCAGAGCATTATTTGGGTCACCAGGCATGGAGATACAAATCTAAGTATCATATTGATGGTATCTGATCTAATGATGTTGGATAATCTCACCCAGTAGTTTTGATGTTAAAAGGATTGGAGAGAATACCAGTGCTGTAGCACCTCACAAAGGAGCAGCAGTGGGTGGACCTCTCACCCCTATCAATACCGATTGGAATTGGTCACAGAGCCAGCCCATCAGTGCACTGCCCAATCCCAAATCCCACAGCTAGTCCAAAAGGATACCATAATCAATTATATCAAAAGCTGCCAGGAGATCAAGGAGAGTAAGGATGAATATACTACCCTATCTAGTGTCTAATGACGATTTCATGAGGGAGCAGATCATGGTCTCCTTAAAGCATGTCAGGAATACCTCCTCTTGCAGTGATCTGTTAACCACTGCATGCATCCACCCAGAAGTCACCATTCTGAAGCTTTCAATAGCCAGGAAGGACAATGGTCTAATAAGCAAGTAGTTATGCTGACAACCCTGAGGACCCTGTCCACTTCCTTAGGACCAAGCTGCTCCCTGATAACAGGGTGAGTCTATTTCGCAATCTTCTCTAATGGACTTGCTTCACACTTGGAATCTGAGAGCAAATCTGAGCAATTTTATCCATCATGCATTGCATAAACTCCTCCAGACAGCCCTGAAGATGATTGCCTGAGCCTTCCTTCCCAAGGGTGACTTTGAACCAAGCTGTCAGGTGACATTCTGTGGATGCAATAAGTGCAGAGAAATATTGGCGTTTCACCACTCTTATTGCCAAGGTATGCCTTAATCACATTTCTAATCTGTGTTTGGTCAGATTCGTTCTTTGTTTTCCTCCAGCAGTGCTCTAGATGTCTCTTGGTCCCTTTCAACCTCAGCTCCTACATGAACTATGGAGAGCATTGGGTCAATGGGCCAGGAGAGGACAAATAGCTGCAATCCTGTCCAGGGTGTAATCCTGATTCCAGGTTGCCACCAGAGCCTCCACAGGAACATGCCGCAGTATCCCCAGGGTCTCCCCAGCTTCCTTTGGAACCCCAGTGAATCAATCTCTGAGCGTTCTAATAGGTCCAGCCTCCCTGCAGAGGGGGGTGAGTGTAAGGGGATCTCAAGGCAGCCAGGGTGTGGTCTTACCTTGGCAGAGGAGACACTGACAGATCCCCCAACAGGTCACATTGCTACTGCTCCAACAAGAAGTTCATATCTAGAGTGTGGCCACTGTCTCACGTTGGCCATGGATAATCTATGGCCATCATGGTGGCCATGAACACCCACATCATTTCCAAGGCCAAACCCATGAATGGCAGATCAAAGTCCCTTAGGACTATAAGCCTGGAGAACTCCACTGCCAGCCTTCAGATGGCATCCAGCAGTTTAGGCAGGGAGGTTACTACAGAGCAAGGAAGCTGGAATGGCAGCAACAGTCCCAACTGATCCTGCAAGCCCAGTCTCAGGAACATGGTCTCAGATCTTAAAACATGGGGAGCATGGCCCTTGAAGATCAAAAAAGATTAGTAAATAACAACTCACCCTCCAAACTCTAAACCCGGCTGGGCACATCTCCAAGAGGGGAACACCGCCCTCTGGGATTAGCCAAGCCTTAGTAATGCACACCAGGTCAGGCTGTTCCTCCCTAATAAGATGGTACCTTATTGTTAACCAACCTGATATTCATCTGCAGCAACTGAAGACCCAGAGCTAGAAGGACTGGTGTTCAGGGGTCTGAGCATGAGCTTGCAGAGCCGGAATATCCACCAGTCTTAAGCATTGGGGCTCCCTTCCTTTAGTCTGTTGTTTGACTCCTGTATAAGCACCCCATGTCCATTACACTTGAATGAATTGCCCTGCCCTAAAAGCCCCAGGGCAATCCTCCTTCCTCAGTTCTGGTGTCCCTCTCGTCTGAGGCAGTGCTCTTCCTTCAGTTATCCATTCAACTGTTCTTCAGCCATCCACTATAGTTCAATCATCCAGAGGAGTGAATGTAAGATTCTTCAGTTTCTGTATGTAGCTTCAAAGATCAGACCTTCAAGGATGTTCATTTTCTATTGATGTTGCTGTATACTTTATTTTCTTTCAGCGAGGGGAAAAGTTGGATAATGTGGATTTTATGCTGGCCTCTTTCAAGCTGCCTTTTAGCTAAAGACCTCACTAGTGCTCTCTAGAAAAGCTTATAACCATGACAAAAGGTGTTAACCAATTTGCTTCTGGCAATTTTTCATTGTGTGAACAGAAGGCTCAGTGCCAGGAAAACAGCTGAGTGGACTTTAAAGCCAGTTGCGCACCAGTTGCCTGGTGCGCCAGTTGCGGCCCTATCTAGACTTGGATGCCCTGTGTACGGTCACTCATGCACTCGTGACCTCTCGTTTGGACTACTGCAACGCTATCTACATGGGGCTGCCCTTGAGGACCACTCGGAGGCTCCAACTGGTACAGAATGCAGCCGCGAGAGTCATGTTGGGAGTCTCCCGATACTCCCATGTTACACCTCTGCTCCGTGAGCTGCATTGGCTCCCAGTTGTCTTCCGGGTGAGATTCAAGGTACTGGTAATGGTGTTCAAGGCCCTACATGGCATGGGTCTGGAGTACCTTAGGGAGCACCTGCTGCTGGCATCAACTTCCCTCCGCCCTGTGCGTTACCACAGAGAGGGCCTCCTCAGGGTGCCACCGATCAGAGAATGTCGTTTGGTGGCCCCCAGGGGGAGGTCCTTCTCTGTGGGTGCCCCGGAGTTATGGAATCGGTTGCCAGTCGAGCTCCAGATGGCACCCGACCTTCGCTCCTTCCGACACGATCTGAAAACGCATTTATTTGAACAAGCCGGCTTGGCCTGATGGGGGATGGGTTGGGTTTTTTATTGTTCTTAATATTTGTATTTACTGTTTTTACCTTGGGCATTACTGCTAAGCTTGTAAGCCGCCCTGAGTCTTCGGAGAAGGGCGGGATATAAATGGAATTAAAATAAATAAATAAATAAATAAATTATGTTTAATTCCTTTTAACTTTTGTATTTTTGTATTTTTATACATTTGCCCTGTTCACCGCCCTGAGTCCTTCGGGAGAAGGGCGGTATATAAATAAAATTATTATTATTATTATTATTATTATTATTATTATTATTATTATTATTATTATTATTATTATTATTATTATTATTATTATTATTATTGTCTCCCATCCATCCCATCCCATCCATCTCACCACAATGAACACAGGATGGAGTTTTGAACTTATGGGCTACCTTGATGGTGTCTTTGCTGTGATCTAGCCATGCATTTTGCCCCTCAGCTCACACAGAGACATGGTGGCACAATGGTTAGAATGCAGTATTGTAGGCTACCCACATCCTGGAGTTCAATCCTGATGAGACGCAGCCTTTCATCCTTCCAAGGTCAGTAAAACAAGGCTCCACATTGTTGGAGGCAGTATGCTGACACTGTAACTGCCCAGAGAGTGTTGTAAAGCATTACGGGAGAGTATATAAATTGAAGCGCTATTGCATAAACTGGGCAGATTAAAGGATGCTCGCTGTACAATATGTAGCACTTATGAACTTATTCTGTTCTTAAACAACACAAAAAGTTGGGGGGAGGGATTTGTGGCAAAGAGTATCAAAGGGAACAACTTTGGAGAGTCTTGGCAACCACTTTGTGGGTTAAATGTGATTCCAGTGGTAGGATTACCAGATGTTGGCAACCCAGAAGGCAAGAGTCAAGAGAGCACATCTGGTTATTTTAACTTTAAAAAAAGAAGAAGAAAGAGCAAATGTAGGATACTGTGAATTCAGAGTATTTTAAACTTAATATTTTGCTAGAGCACAACATGATTTTTCCCCATTGTGTATGCATATGTGTTCTACTTTCTTCTTGCTGAACTTCTCTGCAGCTGTAAGGTCGCGATGTCATGCCTTTAAACACATACTCCCACACCCACTGTAGTCTGTACTGAATTATCGATCTCTGTGAACAAAAAAGCTCCATGGTGCTTTTGCAGTGAGCAGCTCTTGTGAACAGAAATGAAACAAAAGTCTCTTCCAGAATGCCAGGCCCCTTGCCAACAGCCTCCTTCTCTGCAGAAGCCTACATGAAACACTGTGAGAAACAGTCAAATGAGGATGGGGAGTCCCATCAATGGGACATATTGATTTTCTGAGCTCTTAGAACAAAAACACAGCTGACAAGCCTCGATTATCCAGAGCCAAAGCCACTTAAGAAGAAACAATTTAAATTGTTACAAAAATATACGAAGATCAACAAACAGGAAAAAAACGTATTAAGAACCAGGTTGTTGATATATCCATATACCCAGTGTGAGGATTATTGGAGCCTGTGTTAAATAAAATCATTCAGATTTGTTCTGTGTTGGACTCGGGCTGTGCAGAAGCAGTTGAAACTGATTGAAGTATAGTCTGCTATGATCATCTGGGAAGTGTTTTTGCCTGTATGTCTCAAGAAA
The DNA here is from genome assembly GCF_964194415.1 of Vipera berus. Classification (NCBI taxonomy): domain Eukaryota; kingdom Metazoa; phylum Chordata; class Lepidosauria; order Squamata; family Viperidae; genus Vipera; species Vipera berus. Next base: position 45,562,106 of record NC_138205.1, on the reverse strand, counting down.
GTGGGGAAAGTCCCTCAGGTTGTTGCACAGCCATCTGCTTGTTAGATCCATGTGTCTCCCAGTTGCTTAAAACCTCCCAAGAGGAGATATGTGATTGAATCTAAATAGTGGTAGGTTCATCTTTGAAAAATGGTGGGGGTTCCTCCTGATTTTAAGGAGTAGGTGATGTATATACTCCTCAAGAAGCCGTGATTAGACCCAGTAAAGGTAGTTTATGTCCAGCCCATCTGTAACTTTCCCTTCTGGTGGGCAGCAGCTTCAGAGGGTCCAGATGAAACAGATTATCTGCATTCTTTCTAATTAGGTTTTAAGCCTGGACACAGAACTGAGATGACACTGTGGATGTTCCTAAACCCCAGAATGTACTAAGCTTAGCATACTTTCATACATTCCCTACAGGGGTTCTTGAAAACAGATAACAGAAAATTCCATATAAGCTAAGGTTCTGATCCTGTGGAGAAGGAACTAAATGAAACCATAGTCCAGGTCTTGCTATACTGCACTTTTTACAAAAAATCAAATAAATAAAAAAATAAATAAAATCCAGGGAATTCTGATTTATTCTATGTACAGCTTTATTACAGACCCACATGCTCAAAAATTAACGTGGATTTTTAGAGTGATAACTAAGTGAGTATCTGAGGCTTATTCCAGAAGCCAGTTTATACATTTATTCAACATTGTGATGTTTGGCTTGTTTAACAAATCATAAAATATGAAAGTGAAATACACTGGAGGATCACTAGGTTTCACAATGTATATCAATGCATCTAATGTAGTATTTAAACCGGTTTCAATTTAACTATCAGAGTTTCTGTCAAGATATCCAGGGAATTAACATTTCCTGGAAAGTAGAGGAACCTTTCAAAGCATATGTTGATATGGGACACTAAACAGCTACTGTCGCTTCCTGTTCTTTACCCCCACCCGCCTCCTCAATGTGTGCTGTGAGCAGAATACGCAATTTGTTGCACAGCAAGTGAGAAAGATGGATAGATGAACAGATCAGGAAGGAAATAGGAGAGGAGGAATGCTACAGTCTTGCTTATTTATTTTATTTGCCTCCTGTGTTTTTAAACAAGATAAATGAGGCCACAAATAAGATAAAAATATATAACTAGAAAGTGCTAAAATAGAACAGAACAGAATAGAATAGAGCTGGAAGGGACCTTGCAGGTCTTCTAGTCCAGCCCCCCACTCAAGCAGGAGAGCCTATACCATCTCATACAAGTGACTGTCCTTAAAAACCTCCAGTGATAGAGCACCCACGATTTCTGAAGGCAAGCTGTTCCACTGGTTAATTGTCCTCACTACTGGGAAATTTCTCCTTAATTCCAGGTTGCTTCTCTCTTTGATCAGTTTCCAACCATTGTTTGTTGTCCTGCCCTCTAGTACTTTGGAGAATAATTTGACCCCTTCTTCTTTGTGGCAGCCTCTCAAATATTGGAATACTGCTATCATGTCACCTCTATTTCTTCCTTTCATTAGACTAGCCAAACCCAAGTCCTGCAACTGTTCTTCATATGTTTTAGTCTCCAGGCCTTGGATCATTTTAATTGCTCTTCTCTGAACTTTTTCCAAGGTCTCAACATCTTTTTTGTAGTATGGTGACCAAAATTGGTCGCAGTATTCCACGGGTGGCTTTATAAAGCGGTACTAATACTTCATGTGATCTTGATTCTATGCCTCTGTTTATGCAACCCAGGATTGTATTAGCTTTTTTGGCTGCAGCTGCACATTGCTGGCTCATAGTCAAGTGATCATCCACTAGGACTCCAAGGTCCCCCTCACAGTTACTGTTTTTGAGCCAGGTCTCACCTAATCTGTACTTATAACTTTGATTTTTCCTGCCTAAATGTAAAACTTTGCTTTGCTTTAAAACTCATTTTGTTGGTTAGGGCCCATTGTTCCAGTTTGTCAAGATCTTTTTGAATCCTGAGCTTGTTGGCTTTTCCTGCCAGTTTAGTGTCATCTGCAAATTTGATGAGTTTCCCTCCTATTCCCTCATCTAAGTCATTGATGAAGATATTGAAGAGTACTGGGCCTAAGACGGAGCCTCGTGGTAGCCCACTGCTTACTTCTCTCCATATGGATGTAGCACTAGTGAGGACTACTCGTTGAGTACGGTTTGTTAGCCAGCTACAAATCCATCTAGAGGTAATTTTGTCTATTCTATCTTTTTCTAGCTTACCAAGCAGTAGACTGTGGTCTACTTTGTCAAATGACTTACTGTCCACAGCGTTTCACTGGTCTACTAATTTGGTCACTTTATCAAAGAATGAAATAAGATTGGTTTGGCATGATTTGTTTTTAACAAACCCGTGCTGGCTACCAGTTATAACTTTGTTTGCTTCTATTTGTTTGCAGATCTGTTTTTTTTTATTATCTTTTACAGGATTTTCCCAGTTATTGATGTTAGGCTGATTGGTCTGTAGTTTCCTGGGTCTGTTTTGTTTTTGTTTTTTCCTTTCTTGAAGATGGGAACCACCACATCAGCTCTTTTCCAATTCTCAGGCACTTGCCCAGTGCTCCAGGATTTTTGAAAGATATGGTGCAGTGATTCTGAGATAACATCTGCCAGCTCCTTCAAAATGGCATATATTTTATAGAATTAAAAAACAGGTTTAAAAATACTAACAGTGTGGACTCACTTAATGGTGTGATGGAAGACAGAAGAGCTGAGTAACTGGAGTCCAAGTTACAATAAGGCAAGAATCTTGCTTATTATTTTGCTGGGGAAATTACTCAATAGCCCTTGGTCTGGTTTACAGATGGAACAGAAAGAGGCAGTAATAAAAAAAAAAGGTCCAGGTTTAAGGAGGTTTTATCAAAGCGCCCTCTGGTGGACATGTGCTACCAATCCATTTAATGTTAATAGCAACTGATATATTTAATTTTGCCACAATCCTTTTATTTTATTTATTTTATTTTTTATTTTTATTACATTTATATCCCGCCCTTCTCCGAAGACTCAGGGCGGCTTACAAGCGTTAGCAGTAGCCTTCATTCTATGTATATGCCTGCTTATTAGGGCTTTCACACACACACCCAAGCGGCATTATTACAAAGTCAGCTTAATTGCCCCCAACAATCTGGGTCCTCATTTTACCTACCTCGGAAGGATGGAAGGCTGAGTCAACCTTGAGCCTGAATATGTGGATGAAAGGTTTAAAATTTAATTAAATTACAATTTAAAAGAAAAATTTTATAAGATGATAACACCAGGTAAGTTATCTAGAATGTATAAGGGTATAAGGCAGTGATGGCAAACCTTTTAGAGACCAAGTGCCCAAACTACAACCCAAAACCCACTTATATATCACAAAGTGCCAACACGGCAATTTAATCTGAATATGAGGTTTTAGTTTATAAAAACAACTCATACATTAATACCTTTTGTCTTAAAAGAAAAAAACAATAACAAAGCTGTCAATGATATATAGCATTGTTCCAACATATTGCGTGATGAACAAACAGGAGCTCTGAACTCCCCAGTGCAGGAGGTTCAAGGAATCATCACCCCTAAGGCACCTTGCTGGGCACTGAGCTCTCAACAGGTTTTAGCAGACCTTGTCTAATAAAACTCAGAGTTGGCAGAACAAGCCATACCTCTTGACAAATATGCACACTGTGCTTAAATGTTTTCCTCATGGGAATGTTTAAATATTTTCCTCATGGGAAATCATTTTACACTATAGACATTTAAACAATGACAAATGTGTTCTTGTCTAGTGGAGTCCATTTCCTCTGCTAATTCTTCACAGAAAAAAAAGTTAAAATATTCACTTGTAACTTGGAATCCATTTTATTCTTTGAAAATAATATAATCTCCTACTTTTGCATATATACATGCAAGACCTTATATGACTATTCAGTAATTACTAAGATTTTCTAGAAGAAAACCTGGCAGTTGAAACAGCTTCAGGCCAATTTAATTTCATTTCTGTGCTTCAATATTTTTGTTGGCTTTTGATTTTTTGGCAAGTATGTTAGCCTTAACAGCTTTTTGCTGCCCTTCTGTGCTATTAACCACATGGTAGTTAGACCAACAAAATCACAGAACTAGACCATAAAAAAAAAGAATACAAATGCTTTCTGGAATTGCAGGACTTCTACATGCTCCCTTGCAACTTGATTAAACAGCATAAATTTAATTTAAAATGTTTGCATTTCTGGTGCCCATTCTCTCAGGGCAGAGGAATTGGCTTGGCCATTTCTGCAAAAATTTAAATCACCCTTTTAAAGTGTTGAATTCAAATGGAAGCAAATAAAAACATTTTGAATGAAGCCAGATGCAAACAAAAGCTTGTTTAATAAAGTCATTGGAACACAGAACAAGATTAAAAAGAGGAAAAACTGGGCAGTGGATTGAAGGAAATTTGATCACAGATGCAGATTTGGAAAGAAAAGCTGGCTCTAATTTGCTATTCTCTATCAAGACAACTGATCCATTCGCAATTTGTTAGCTTTTTACTGATGCTAATAGGCAGCTATTCCACACTTTCAATTCTTTAACAGCTCATATGGATTAAGAAATAAATATATATATATTTCTTATCTTGAAATCCTAATAACAATCTATACAACTGGAATGGAGACATGAATTTAATAACAGCTTTCACCAAATATAAACTGCAGGATTTATACTGTATTTTGCAATCTTTTTAAAGAAACAAAACATTCAGTTTTTACAAAGCTTATACAAGGCAACCTTCTAGCAAGTTAAATCAAATGTACACCTAGTCCAATATTGTTTACTTCAAATTAGTAGCTAGTTACTATAATTGAAGATACTGTACTATAGCATTTTCTTATTTTGGTATCTTTTTTCCTACAATTTCCTTTTTTTGCCCAAAACACCTGTTCAGACTAACAACTGGGGAGAAGCAAGAAGAAATTTACCTGATGAAATTTCTCACAGTTGCTCTGAATCTAAATGTGGCTTTTTTTTTCTGCATTCATGTACAAGCAAAACGTTGAGCATGTAATATATAATAAAAGTGTATTTATTCATACATTTGCACATTTATTTACCAACAGAGAAAGGCCTATTTGAATATATTGTCTTACTATAAATGGTCATATTTGACCCTATTCAAAAAGCACACTGGGTGTTCCAAGCATATAGCATTTTATTATATAGAAGCACCACCTCAACCTCTAGTAGCACTGAGGTGCAACAAATGCGTATTTCTTAAAATTTCTTTTTCTATCTAATTGTTGTCCCCAATAAGGAAAGGTTGACCATTCCCATCTACAACGTAAAGTAAGTTCATTTGATCCAGATGTTCGGTTTCATTAAACTGCTGCCTAAAAGTTCTAAACGATTCCTTCAGAAAATCCTAAAATCTTGATCACGCAATACTGAAGGAATTCCAAGGACCTTCTGTAGTTATATGTTCCCCATTATCTGACTGATACTGTTGCTTCAGTGGTTTGGGCAGAACAAGCCAGCTGGAGATGCTTTTGTTAATGTCTATGCTTCGATGAAAGTAGGAAAATGGAAAAGAAGATGCTGTTTTTCATTCATTCTTCTGGCCTTGTGCAGTAGCCTCTCCCTAGAATTCAAGCTTGTTTTCTAACAAAGCTTGTCTTCTAGCATTCCCAAAGCTACTTAATATGAAATCTTTCTGAAGAATATTTGGGGGATGGCTGTGGTCGCCAACTCCATTTTTCTTTAAATTAATTTAAGATTATTTTATTGTATTTTTATATCTGATTTTGGTATTTTTTATTTGCTTTTTATCATTCCTATCATAATTATTAAAATGACTAGTACTTATTTTTCTAGTATGATTTGTAACTGATTATTTCTAATTTTATTTATATTTATCACAGACATTTTAACTGTTTATACATGACCTAATGAATAAAAGGTATGCAATTCTGCCCCAGCCATTTTCTCATTATATTATATTGTGCATGTATTCCTTCTCCCAATGTTATTTATCTCCCCATGTCTTCCCCTGTCCAAGAGAAACTGCATTTAACCAGCATTTTTAAAATAACTACTGCAATTTTCTGCCACTATCCAATTCCTGTTGTATAATCTATATGAATTATTACTCTTTGGGGGAGGAGGGGAAAACACTTTTAAAATTGTTTTAACGTCAGAAAGAGTTTTCAGGATGGATATCCATTTCTTTCCCCACCATCACCACTACTTTTTTATGTTTACATAATTGAACAGCTGTGAGCAATCATGCAGTCTTTATTTTAAATCTAAAATTGCATAGAGAAAGGGAGGAATGATGGAAGAAATCTTGCATAGCAACATTAATAGAGAAAAAAGTATGAAATCATTGGACTTCCCTATCTGGACTCTGCTAGAGTTTTAATAATGGGAGCAACTCTGCAATTCTCTCATAGTTAAATTTCTTGTTTAAAACCCATTTGAAACAGTGGTATGATCTGCCACTGTTTGTGAAATTCTGGAAGAAGGCGGCATTTGTTGTCCAATAAAAGCAACTGATAAACTTCATTTGACTTCTGTCACTCGTGGAGCTCTGTGTTGTGATACGTTTCAAAATTGCAAAGGTGGGCAGCAGTAATGTCCTGAATGTTAATACGGCAAGGATTGAGTGGTGCCAAGAACTGCTTCTAGGGAATGGCTCAGTGTCATCTAATACTGTACATTCAAGCAAGCATTCCACAGAATTCTTCTCGGTTTTGCAACCTGCGGACAATGTTCTTCCTTTTATTTGCTTTTATGAGGAAGCCTTCACTTCAGTTTTCATGATTGTCCTGAAAATGCTGAGCAACATTTTCAGCAGCTTTTTTTCCCTTTATCTGTACGTTTTGCAAAGTTGGGGTGTGGAAGCGGTTAGAGTCACACAATGTGCTATGCTAGCTAGAATCTAACATTTTCTCTTGACAAGTACAGCTTAGACTGTTGTGTACCAATTTCGCACCTCTTTATACCAGGAGATATACTGGTCATTAGGGTTCTGCAGAATCATCTACTCACATAATGCCTGACTCAGTTCCTTGTCAGGTCCTACACAGGATCCTTATATGCATGAATCTGGTGCTCTTCTGAAAGAGGGCTAGACCTGTGCTGAAAAAAAACAGGAATCCTATGCTGCAGAGAAAATTTATTCAAATATGGATATTTTAGATAAACTCTGTCAGCTATGTGCTACTTGTTCTGTCCCCAATGATCCCATGATTGGTTTTTGAACAGTTCCACCAACAAGAGATTTCATGTGACTACTTTTTTTTACTTGTTTTTACTTTGAGGAAGCACCATTTTGCCTACTGCACAAGCTCCTTTCTGCTTCCTGCCTGCCGCAACCATTTGCTCATGTTCTCTTCCAGCACTCTCTTTCTTTAGTGATCATTCCTTCTCACTTGATTTTGTACCTTCTTCCACACCTGACTGAGACAGGCATGCGAATGGGGCAAAGGATGAAGCTGAAGAAGGGCCTGGATTCTCTTCCCAAGCTTAACTCCCTACCTTGGCCTGTCAGCTGGGTTGAGACTGGTTTAGAATAATCTGAGAGCTTGCAGATGGGAAATACCTCCGACTCCTTGTTAAATAGCTATGCATGCTGTTTAAAGCACCAACCTGCACTTTCCCAGAAACTCATGAATCTTAAACAGAATATAGCCTCCTTAAGTAACACCAGCTGCCTGCAATTAGTGCAGGTTCGTATCCCACCAGGCTCAAGGTTGACTCAGCCTTCCATCCTTCCGAGGTAGGTAAAATGAGGACCCAGATTGTTGGGGGCAATTAAGCTGACTTTGTAATAATGCCGCTTGGGGTGTGTGTGAAAGCCCTAATAAGCAGGCATATACATAGAATGAAGGCTACTGCTAAACTTGTAAGCCGCCCTGAGTCTTCGGAGAAGGGTGGGATATAAATGGAATTAAAATAATAAAAAAATAAATAAATAAAAATACTCACACAACTGTCACAGCATCCCCGTGGTGATATAATGAAAATTTGGATGCTTGGCATCCTGTATGTGTATTTATGGCAGTTGCAGCATCACAGGATCATGTGATCTCTGTTGTGTTGGTTCGGGAATCAGAGAGAGTCAGACTTCAGGCATGCAAAGACTTTATTAGGAGAAAGCGTGGTCCAGAACTGGGGAACAAAGGTTACCTACCTTATTTTATATCTGACCAGGTGAATGCCTTGCCAATAGGTTTAAACTCAGGTTTCCCGCCGGCTGGGCAGCCAATCCCTTTAAATCCACCTTTCCTGCCGAACGCTGTTCCTGCACGGAGCTGTCCAGCTCCGCACCTCCTTATTCAGCTGTCCCACATGTATGCTATGCCAGCATACACTACACCCCTTCCCCCATAAGCAAGGACAATACCCTTTCCAAATTTCCAAATTCCCCCCCCCCAACATAACTATATACACTTAATTCCCACACAGGCTTCCCCTGCCACCCTCAAGTTCGTACATACTCTGAGAGGTAAGCAGGAGGCCTGTGGGATCGGCCAGAACGTCTCAGGGGTTCCCCCCCTTCAGGCCTGGTGTTGCCTTTTGAGTTGTTTGACCTGGGGTTGTGGTGTGCCCCAGGTGCAGGTGGTGATGTTTCAGGTGAGGGAATGTACCTGTCCTCATTGGACCTGGAGTTATGGGGAACTCCCTGGGCTTGTACAAGATGTTGTAGCCCCGTTACTCTGGTCCGGATGTTGGTGGGGTCTGACTTGTTCCAAAACCCAAGGATTGGGAAATGTTTCTCTGTTTACTAAGTCTCTTTGGTCCCTCTGAGAAGGTTCAGGTCTGGGTAGGGCCTCCTGATTATTGCTGGCTGGCACTTTTCCAGGTGGCACTTTTTCAGGTGCTCGACGCCTGAGCTGGTCAACATGTCTCCTCCATTGGAGGCCCCCCTCCACCCTTACGATGTATGACAACAGGCCTGTTCTCTCAACCACTTCCCCCTGCACCCATGCTTCCACGGAACTGTAGTTCCTTGCCCAAATGGAGTCCCCTTTTGAAAATTCCCTGGGGGATTTTGGGTGTTCCACGTCTGCTGCCACTCTGTCTGGGTGTAGTCTGTCAAGAGTAGTTATGAGACGCCTTCCCCAATGAAGTTCGGCTGGGCTTTTTCTGGTAGCGGTGCAGGGTGTGGTGTGTTGGTGCAGTAAAAACTTAGCCAAGCGTTGTTTCCAGTCCCCTTGGATGATGCACTTCAATGCGTCCATTGTGGTGCACACCATGCGTTCAGCCAAGCCATTAGTCAAAGGATGGAAGGGAGCAGAGGTGACGTGTCTAATCCCATTGGTCTTCAGAAATGCCTGGAATTCCGAGGTAAATTGTGGACCATTATCAGAGACCAATACATCAGGAAGGCCATGAGTGGCAAAGAGTCCCATGAGCACTTGACAGTCCCTGTTGTGGTCATGCTACTCACAGGTACCACCTCCAACCATTTGGAGTGGCTGTCCACCACCAAGAATGATTGGTTGTGCAAGGGCCCTGCATAGTCAATGTGTATTCTGGACCAGGGGGTGTGTGTTTCTTCCCACTTGTGGACTGGGGTGTGCGGCTGTGGTGGCCAAGATCTTTGGCAGGTGTAGCAACCAGCTACCTGTTCCTCAATGTCCTTGTCAAGGCCCGGCCACCACAGATAACTTCTTGCCAACGCCTTCATCCGTACCACCCCTGGGTGACCTTCATGTAGTGAGTGAATGACCCTGTCTCTCAATGTTTGTGGTATGATGACCCGGCATCCCCACAATAGGCAGTCCTTGTGTGAGGACAACTTATGCCTCCTGGTGAAGAATGCCATGAATTCGGGCCCTGAGGATTTGTCTTGCCACCCCATGTTCACCCACGTCTGTACCCTACTCAAAATCTTGTCTATAGGTGTTTCAGCTGCAATGTCCCTGGCACTGAGAGGACATTCTAGCAGATCTTGAATGGCCAATATTTGGGCTGCAGGTGCTGGATCTGGTTCAGCATTGTCTAAAGGAAGTCTGCTTAGGCCGTCAGCATGGCCCATTTCCTTGCCCAGCTTGTGCACTAATTTACAGGAGTAAGCTGAAAGGAAAATGGACCACCGGAGCATTCTGGGAGCCATAATCTGTGGGGTCTGCTTGTCTGTGGTAAACAGACCTAATAAAGGTTTATGATCTGTAAAAATAGTGAAATTCCTCCCATATAGATAGTCATGGAATTTCTTTACTCCAGAGACTATTGCCAGGGCCTCCTTGTCTATCTGTGCATAGTTCCTTTCAGCCGCTGACAATGTCCTGGAGTAATATGCAATAGGGACTTGTCTGCCATCATCCTCTAGGTGGCTCAACACAGCCCCCACCCCATAAGGGGATGCATCACAAGCAAAGCAAATTGGTTTGTTCTCAATAAAATGGGTAATTGTGGCATTGCTTACCAAAAGGTTTTTTAAGGACTGGAAGCTGGAGTCATGTGTCTTGGTCCAGTTCCACGTGGAGTGCTTGTCCAATAATCTGTGTAAAGGTTCAGCAATAGATGCTTTGTGGGGTAAAAAAGCGTGATAAAAGTTAAGTAACCCCAGGAAAGCTTGCAGCTCCACCTTATTTTTGGGCGTGGGAGCCTCTTTGATTGCTTGTAGCTTAGATGCTGTGGGGTGAACCCCCTGAGCATCAATTCTAAACCCCAAAAATTCTGTCTCTGGCACTCCAATGCTGCACTTATCTCTCTTAAGCTTAAGGCCAGCAGCATGGAATCTACCCAAAACTGCCCGCAGGCGCTCTGCCAGAACCTCCTCTGAGTCCCCTGCTATAAGAACATCGCCAAAGTATGGGCAGACTCCCGGTATACACTTTAGCGTACGCTCCATCACCTCCTGAAAGATGCTTGAAGCTACTCCAATGCTGCACTTATCTCTCTTAAGCTTAAGGCCAGCAGCATGGAATCTACCCAAAACTGCCCGCAGGCGCTCTGCCAGAACCTCCTCTGAGTCCCCTGCTATAAGAACATCGCCAAAGTATGGGCAGACTCCCGGTATACACTTTAGCGTACGCTCCATCACCTCCTGAAAGATGCTTGAAGCTACACTAACTCCGAACTGCAACCGGTCTACCCAGAATGCCCCCTTGTGGGTGACTATCGTTTGTGCAGCGGCAGTCTCTGGGTTGACCGGGAGCTGCAAGATCCAGTTTGGCGAAGATCGCACCTCCCTGGAGTGATGCAAGGATGCTGCTGACTGTAGGCACCGGGTATGCATGTGGGTTTAACGCTTTATCGATTGTGCATTTATAATCAGCACAAATTCTGACATCACCGTTTGCCTTGAGAGGCATGACAATGGGGGTTTCCCACTCTGCTCCCTCGACTGGATGCAGCACCCCCTGCGCCACGAGCTTGTCGAGTTCCTGCTCTATTTTGTGTTTTAGTGCGAATGGTACCCTCCGTGGCTTTATTTTGATGGGTTGTATGTTGGGGTTCAATGTGAATGTAATTGGTGGACCTGTGTATTTTCCCAGTGTTCCATCGAACACGTCTGCAAAAGCCTTGCACATGGATTCAATGCTGTGCGCTTGGGACTGTCTGGTGAATTGCGATAATGCGAATTCCCAGCGCTTTGAACCAGCTCAACCCCAGCAAGCTAGTCCTTTGTCCCTTGACCACTAGGATGTCCAAGGGCCCCTGGAACTCCCTGTACCTCACATGAAAGGTAGCCTCCCCCCGGACTTGTATTGGGGAATTCTGAAAATCGGTGAGGGTGATGCTAGATGGTCTCAGGGGAACCCGCTGGCCCCTCCGGCTGCAAATTAATTTATAGGTCTCATACGAAATGACTGAGACAGCGGAGCTGGAGTCCAGCTCCATTTTACAGGGAACCCCTTGGAGCTGCACCACTAGCTTAATTTTGGGGGTGAGTGGTTGACGAGCCCCTGTATTACACACCGCCCCTCTGCTCTCTGTGTGGCTGATGGACACGATGCGTTTCGGAGCCCCAGTACCTGACGCCAGGTGAGATTCAGCATCCACCTCATGCAGCATGTCCCGGCTCCAGCTCTGGCAAACGGAAGCGATGTGTCCCATCTTGCCGCACACTCGACATTTGGCCGTTCTGAACTTGAAGGCGGAACGATGATGGTTTCCCCCACAGCCGGCGCATTTCTGCTTGGTCGAGCCGCACTTGCAACCGGAACACTTCCTGGGCTGGCCGTTGGCCGCAGCTGTGGTCCGTTGACCCCTCAGGCTATCACGCTGTCCCATCGGGTGGGAGTCTCTGAGCTGTAGTGCATCCACCTCCAACTCCAGACCGTCCATGCTGCTTCTTCCAGCCCCGTGCGTCCGATGGACGGCGATACCCTGGTTGCTTCGGTTGGTCTCAGTCAGCTCTGGCTTCTCAGCTAACTCCCAGAACAGTACTTCCTCCTGTACTTGCTTGAGGGTCAGCCCTGGTCTGGCCAGCAGCTTCTGCCTCAGTTTTCAGTCCCTGAGGCCAAAGACAATTCTGTCCCGCAACCTCCTTTCTAAGTTATCAAAGTTGCAGAGGCGAGCCGCCTGTCGGACTGCTGCCATGAATGCTGACCCCGACTCACCCGGCAGCTGGTTCCTCTTTACAAACTCAAATGTCCATGCCATTTCCGACATGTGCGGGTTAAAGTGCTGATTCAGTTTGTAATGAGGTTGTCATATTTCACCTCCCCGATGGCCATGGGTGAACACAGACCCACTGCCAGTTTATAAATGTCCTTTCCACATGTGCTGAGTAGGGCTGCCACCTTTATCCTGTCCTCAGTAATGCGGTTTACTATGAAGTAAAACTCTAGCTGCCCCACGAACGCTTCCCATTCTTCGGGCTGGGCGCTATTGAAAACGGGAGCTAACACAACCGGCGCCAAGGGAGCTTGACCGACCTGAGCCATGGGAGCCTGACCGTCCTGAGACATCTCGAGTGATCCGATCAATCCTGTTCCGATTCAGGCGATGATTCCCCTGCCAGACGGGGTGTCCTACCACCCTTCAGAACAGGATCCCATCCTTGTCACCAATTGTGTTGGTTCGGGAATCAGAGAGAGTCAGACTTCAGGCATGCAAAGACTTTATTAGGAGGAAGTGTGGTCCAGAACTGGGGAACAAAGGTTACCTGCCTTATTTTATACCTGACCAGGTGAATGCCTGGCCAATAGGTTTAAACTCAGGTTTCCCGCCGGCTGGGCAGCCAATCACTTTAAATCCAGCTTTCCCACCGAACGCTGTTCCTGCACGAAGCTGTCCAGCTCCGCACCTCCTTATTCAGCTGTCCCATGTGTATGCTATGCCAGCATACACTACAATCTCTCTTTGCAACCTTCCCAGATGCCTACCAAGAAGCAAAGTCAAAGTGGGAAGTAGAATTCACTTAATGATCATATGGTTCACTTAATAACCAGAGTAATTCATTTAACAACCAAGGCAAAAAAGGTCATAAAATCATAATTCCACAACCATCTTGCTTATCAACAGAAGTTCTAGTCCCAATCATAGTCATAAGCAGTGTTGTTGTTTTTTGTCACAGAACGCACAGAACAGTGTTCCAGCACCATTTTTTGAAGGGAAGAACCAGCTCATTCTAAGCTGCCAGCACGAGTAAAGCTCTGGCTCGGTAAAAGGAAGTTGCCCAGAGAAATCAGGGGCATCGAAGGTCAACCCAAAACACTTCCACGGCCCTGAAAGCAGACCCTCTTCTCTGCCTTGGTTCATGGGGCTCCCCCCTGCTACCGCCGCCTGTCTTCACCCTCGTGTTGGCCACCAGAGATCAGGACTGAGTCCTGGAGCGAATCTCTTCAAGGGACCAGGCACGCTCCCAAAGCAGCAGCGCTGCCGCCATCTTGCTCACTCTGGCTCCAGAGGAAGCCTCTGTGTCATCAGAAACAGAGGAGGACGAGGTGGCAGAAGACATGCCAGCTCTGAACAAGCACCCTCTCAAAAGCCACGGCAATGGCTTCCAACAGCTGACGCTACTCACGTGATCTGTTCCTCAGAAGCTCCCTAAAGCAGTTCTTCCACACACACCTCTCGTAAAGGGCTTTCAACTGGAGCCAGAGCTGTGCGTGAGTTCCGGCACCTTTTTTTTTAACAAAAAAAATATATTGGTCATAAGAGAAAGACTACCTGTATTTCCTGTTTGCATGTTTTCCCCTCCAGCATGTGCTACTTGTTGGGAGGGGTAAGGAAACCAAATGAATCCACCAATTCCTTTTCTTTGTTCTGCACTGAACCTTCAAAGTAAGCATTGCTCCCTGGCTTTATTCCTAAGGTGGAAAATGCTGTGCGGGTAGGCAGGGAAGGGAATGTATACCATACTTGTTCTTATTCTAAGCTCTCAAATTTAAAAATAAATGGTCTAACATAATTGCATGCACACAGCCAATTAAGAAGTTATTTTTTATGTCAGGACAAATATTTATGATATAATTGTACTAATGTGCAAATTGACATTGCTAAACATAATTTAATTTTTTTAAAAAAAAAAAGGTGGAATGCGCTGTATTTGAAGTGGGAAAGTTTGGGATGAGAACCAATGGAGATCATAATCTCCAGTAAGCATAACATTCCCAGGTTTACCAGCCACTTTCCTTTAGTCAGTTGGTATTATTTTATTGCAATTTAAAAAATCACATTGTGGCTTGGGCAAATTGACTAACCATCACTGAGGAAAGTCTCAGACTTGCATGACTGAAATGGAGACAATACAGAGAGGAAATCAATCCAGGGCAAGTCTACAGCTCTTTCACCAGAGCCAGAAAGGGGGGGCTTGTCTGGCTGAGAGGAAAAGGGCCACACTAAATGAGAAACAGATTTAAAATATGGAGGGGAAAGAAAGCTTTGGTTAAAAGCCACAAAATTAAATTGGCAGTGGAGGAATCTAATGGTGGGGGAGGGGTGAGCATGAAGGCAGGGAGTAAAATAAATAAACAAAGGAATTGCCTTCAGTTAAAATTATAGTAGGTTTTGTAAAGGTTATGCTGCCATTCTGCCTTTTGTTACCTAGCAACCACCAGGTGAGATGAAAGGAGCACATGGCCTCCATGTCACCTGCTGGCCGCACACGGTACAGGAAAAGAAGTCCCATGGGGTCTCTGTTACTTGTCAATTATTATTCAGAAAGTTTTTCCCTATCTAGTCTTGGTTCCCTGCTATTCCTATTGCTCTCTATTAGTTCTCTATTTGGGTTCCTGGAGGGGAAAAAAATCCAATTGTTGATTTAAATCACAACTCAGCTCACTCCTGCCTGCTCCTTTCCTGTTATGACCTTTTCCCTCGGCACTGATTTGTCCTCACTCAGTAAATGACATCACCAAAAATAACAATTTCAGAAAACCTGTTCCTGGTATTGAGGGTGACACTAAGCAAAAATGTTTGCTCTCAATTACACATTAACCTGCCTGCCAAGGGAACCTGCCATAGAGAAGAAAGTGCTATGAGTCAGTCATCTCCTCAACCATGTTGAACTTTTAGGTTTGAAAGTGTGAAACTTGGCGTTTAAATCAGGGTTTTTTCCAGGGCAGCCTGCAGGGACAGGGTTAAAAATGATAGCCACAATTATGTAATTGTAGAAAAAAGTGCAAAGGCTTTGACAGCATGGTTATGGCCATCTCTTAACATTTTTATCCTCTCCTTGCAGACACCTCTGGCTTTGTCTAGCATGGCAGCCACATATCTCAGTTGATTTTACAAGGGGGAGGTTGATTCAATCTATGGTCACTGAACTCTAATATTGGGTAATCTCTGAATGGTTACATGACTCTCATAGGACCCATTAATGAACCTGCTCCTCCACATATTTATATAATCAGTCTTCCACAGCTTTTGGGCAAGACATGTGGAAAGCGCCAGGTTGGGGAAATTGAGTCAATCTCAAAAAATAGAATAACATAATATTAGTTGCCAGTACTGCTACAACAAATTTGCCTCAGGCAACACATTTAATCACTTCTGAGCTAATTACCAAAATCATCAATATGGATGATGAACTTTTTATGGGTTTACTCTCTTTTTATTTACTTATTTAAAAAACTGGTATGCCTAACCATCTTTGAACTACAACTCCAAGCAGCTCACAACAGTTTTTTCTAATTATATAGAACAGTCCACTATAATGGTCTGCCTGTCTTGTTAATGACAGTGGCAAAAGTAATGGTTGACCATTGTTTTTATTTTATCTTTGCTATTATCTTACAATATTGCCATCTATTGTTTGGTTAGTTGTCTTATACAAAATATACTGCATGTTCAGTTTTTCATATTTCAAACAATCTAACTTTAATCTAATTTAATTTAACCTTTAAAAATAGCAAAAAGGGTTTTTTTGCAAACTATTTTGTAGGATGAGTAGCTGGGATTTCAGCCTACAGACTATTTCTTCTCCAGTCCTGCAAATTAGTAACTAGCAAAATGTACACAGAATAGTAAGTATTCTGTGATTATTCTTTTTTGGTTCATGCTCAGCCTACTTTGTTTTAATACGCCACCACATTTCCCTAGCCAGTGAACATTAAGAGCCATTTGTTCCACCTGCAAATGTGCTATGTTGTATAACATATTACGAATAGGTTAGTCATCCCCCATTATTCTACTTGAAAATAGTTAGAGATTAGACTGTAAATCCCATTTTACTGCAAAATATACCCAGCATATTGTATGTTTGAGTTTATATAAGTGTAAGCAATGGAAAAAAATTCTACTTGGGTACTTTAAAATATAATAGCTGACCAAAAAGGAATGTACTAGCGGCATCCCACTTGTACACATAGAATTAAATCCTTATCTAGTAAGATAATTCTTTATCTTACCTCCAAAAACCCTTGCATAAATGGCAAATAGTCAGGCACTTAGACTCTATAGCTGTATCCATGATCATGAAATTATTTAGAAAATAATTTTTGAAATACATTTTTATTACATTTGTTAAAATCTGTGTAGATAAGACTAGTGATTTAATGCTGAACTGGGTTGGGAACCTTTATTCAAC
The DNA here is from genome assembly GCF_964194415.1 of Vipera berus. Lineage (NCBI taxonomy): Eukaryota > Metazoa > Chordata > Lepidosauria > Squamata > Viperidae > Vipera > Vipera berus. The sequence continues at coordinate 45,545,196 of NC_138205.1, read as the reverse complement.
TACAGAGCTTACTAGTGGCTATGGGCCAATAAGCAACTAATTTCAAAATACATGTTAAACTAAATCGTTATTTTTTGTACTTTGTTATAATGTAGGATCCCAGCCATATCCTTTATAATGCAATGTAGTTTAGCATAACAATCAAACCCACTAAACTATGGCTTCAAGAAACAATCTTTACGAAATTATGGGTTAGTATAATGTGTGAATCTAGTCATTATTTCTCAAGTCTTCCTCCTTCTCAGGATTTTTAAAATAGAATAAGAGTAGATTCTCATGTTACTATTCTGAGCATCTAGGAACAGATGTAAAGGTAGAAAAATAGAAAATATTGAGGTAGTGCTGAAAACTTTATATGAAATAAATAAATAAATAAATAAATAAATAAATAAATAAATAAATAAATAAATAAATATAATATATTTTTTCTAGCAGAGCAACAAATTATATTGTAAGTATTGTGGCAGCATAATCTACTGTGTGAACTATCAAATGATGGTTATAAGCATCATAAAAAGTTCTCAGAATACTCAATTATAATCCTTAATGAAAAGTCCATAGATGATGGAATAGTTTTCAGACAGTCATGTTCAATGCCTCCCACTGCAAAAACTGTGATGCTACAGGACAAATAAATAGAAATCTTTTTTCAAGAATGGTACCATTTCAAACTAAAAAGACTATTAATAGAAGAGAGGGTTTGCTTAGATAATTGGTCATTTGCATTCTAGAATATTTCTCTTCTAGGAGACCTAAACAATGCCCTTTTTAATATACTCCTTGCCTGTTAAGGAGCTGTAAACAATGGATAACCCAAATAAGTAGAATCATAAGCCTATAGATTGCAGTTGTGACCAACAATTCAGTCATTTAGCAAAGCAATTGCTAAGTGAAACTGCAGTTATACTTATAAGCTTACTTCAAATTTCCTTTGCTTTATAGTCACAAATACAATGATTGGTTCCAAACTTAATTTTCATCACTGCAAACAGTCACTAGGAAGAGTTTAAACTAGGATTACTTCCAGTGGTGGGATTCAAATATGTGAACAACCAGTTCTCTGGGTGGATGCCACTTCTGGAAGTCCATTCTGGGCCTGGGCAACAAAAAATTAGCTACCGGTTCTGTGAAGTGGTGCAAACTGGCTGAATCCCACCACTGATTACTTCTATATCTTAATCTTAATCTTTTCCCTGTTAACATTCATTAATCTCTTAGGATTACTAGATGGGGAGGGGGGTTTACTTTATTTGATGTTGTTGTACTTAGACTTTTAAAGGGCAGTGTTAATTTTCTTATACTCTTGATTTTTGTAGGACATACATTTCCCCATGTTTCTCCACTGCCCTTCTCTTAATATTTCCCTGTCTCATTGTATTCTGTATCTTCTTTTTAGCCACCTACTGTATATTATTACTCTTTCTTCTGAGCATATCAAGGTCAGCAATTGGTGCAGATCAATTTTTCATGAATTTTAACAATGCTCCCAAATATATAGTTACTACATACAGTATGTGAGCTGGCAAAGGAGGACACAAACAATAAGAAAGAAAAACATATATATTTGGGGGCAGGAGGGGGAGTACATACTGTTTAACTTTCTTGACATCTATAACAAAAATTACAGTGAAAAATTATAAACAAAAAATAAGTCTATCTGCATACGAAGTACTTTTTCCAGCATCAGAAAGACTGTTTTTAATGTATGTAATAGAGCCCATAGAAGACAACAATCTTCAGTATGTTACTGATCACAGCATAAATGGAAAGTACTAATCAACTAGAGCTTATTAGCTTGCACTTAGCACTTATTTGAAAAGCAAAAGAGATACTTTCAGATACTCCCAAAAGCAGACAATATTTGATTTTAAGACTATGCCTTCTGAATGGAGGACATGAGGTTAAAAAGGAGAACATGTCCTCCTTTTGCTGGATATCTGGTGATCTTAATCAAATAGACTTAACACTATTTTTAAAAGCAAAATAAACTTTAAGTATATTCAGAAAGCAGGAAGAAATTATTCTTCTAGACCTGCCCATGTATATTATATACTATAGACGTATCTAGTTTGCAATACCAAATTTCCACTATAGTCCCCTACTATCCGATATGTAGAACACCCACACGCCAGCCATTTGCCCAGTCCTGTACTGCATTTTTCAGAATTTAGTCACAGTTCCAGTTCTTGCCCTTTTATAGACAACTCATTTTTATGACATATATTAATTCCAGCAGCCAAATTGTAAATTTAACCTTACCTGAATTGTTCCTTAAATAGCAGAGCATTCATGGACTTTCCAAATGATCATAGTAACAACAACGAAATGTCTGCGATACAATATAAACATATCAGTCATACCTAGTGTTCGAAAAGCTGTTTCTATCCAGTTATGGAGGAAGCCCTTGCTCAGGTTTCTTTTTCAAAAAGGATATTCCTCTGATGATCCAGCTGTTTCCCAGATGTCTAATCTCCCCAACCTATTTGAGCAGGAAAGTCAGCTTCCTGTAGCAACTTCCAGGATAGAATGCTTCAGGATGTCATGTTTCAAAACAAAAATTCCAAAAAGGAGATTCTGTTCTCTTTAAAACAAATAGCTAAAGAATTGTGTGCAATTTACCAGGAGAGAGAACAGGAGAATTTAAAAGAACTCTATTAGAAGGACGAACAGAAAGATCCATGATCATACTTAATTTTAAAAACCAGGTACTACTATAGCTCAGGGTTCTTTGACCAATTATTTGGACTATATGACCATTATTTATTTATCTTATACATCACATTTAAAAACCACCCATCTCCCTCATGGATGGGACATTTACATGGACATTCTGTATTACGTTTATCTTAGTTCTGTGGTTCTTTTTAATCTCAAAACACCAGCAGATCTTCATGCAATGATTGGCTTCAAATATTGTATTGGGGGACTTTCTGTGAGTGTGAAACAGTCTTTTTTAGTTTAGTGATTCCCAGATGTGCTGAATCATCAAACACGCCCCCCCCCCTTTGTATTTTTCACCATTTTGCTGATGGGAAATTTTGGGGATTACATTCCCAATATACTGTATTTAGAAGATCACAAACTGGAATAATTGCCACAATACTTTTATTAATGGCAACTGCCTTATAGGTTTTGCCCATACTTGGGGGAACTGGATTGTTTTTAATCTTAACTTAGGCCCCAAACATACATAATGTAACTATCATTGTTGAGAATCACATTGTTACAAGACTTTCTTTTTAATGCTGAATTAATTTTACTGCAGATCTTTTTTAAAAGTGTGTGGTCAATTTTATATTTAATTTTTAGTTTACAAAGAAGTTGGTCATGAATCTACTTGTACATCTATTTTCTACCATCAAAAAAAACCACATGTGTTTTCCCAAGGATGAAGATGCGGTTGAAGATACTTGGTTTCTATATTTTCAGAAATGAAAGTTCAGCCATTGCTTGCAAGTTTCTATAGCCCAGCAATCTTAGGGCAGTACAGAGTACAGTCTTATACTACCACAGAAATAAAGAATTTAATCTGAATTATTATGGTTTTCTACAAACTTTACATTAAGACATTGCCAATGCAGATTTCAAAATTCTAAGACTTCCCCTTTTCTTATTTTTTGTAACATTTTGGCTACCTGTACATTTAGTAATTATTTAAAAAAGGAAGGATTTATAAAAACACAATTGCCATGCCTTTCTCTGATTAATTAAATACTAGTATCTATTATAGCAACACTAAGTCATAATTTTTATTATTATTTCACCATGTGTTTGTTGCTTGTCCTAGCATGTGAATCTACTCATGATAAGATTGTCAACCAAAGGCTATTTTTTCATATCATATACTGTATATGATACTAGTATTTAATGTATATAAAACTTTTACTCTATCTTCTTCCTTGTTCATAACAACACAATGAAGAAATCATTCTGGTCCTGATTTTAATATTAGTTCTGTCTTGCATATGCAAAATTAACCCTTCCTTATTCCTGAGTAATTCATTTGGAGCAACATCCCATGGGTTCCATAGTGCATATCCTCATAATAACTAATGATGTATTTTTAAAAGTCATATAAAATGAAATATTAAACCTCTTATAACTCTTTGCATGCCATTCCAGCAGCATGGAGGCACTTCTGCATAGGTTTATTCTATTTTGTAGACACACTTGTATGACTAAGTAAGAATTATTAAATAAGGAATTATAAAATCTGAGCTGATCTAGATGAGACAGATTTAACAAATGCAGGAGAGAAACCTACACACCTGACCAGCCCTTTGTGATCATGGATTTTGCATTGTCCACAAAAAGTGGCTCTTACAAGCCTATAATTAGTGTGAGGGAAAAATTCATCCATAACTTGAAGGTTGATGAAAAAAAATTACAATGTATTCTTTCAGACATCACTTCAGTGTCTTCCATTGCAGCACCACATGGAGCAATTCCAGCAGATACCAAACCTCTATTAGCCAGGAAGTGTAATGATGGGTGAAATATCATCACAGGAGTTGTTCACCTATTCCTTGCAGCTGGTAGATACAAAAACTGAGGAGAGGAAATCCTTGACAAACCATTAACAAAGAATTAAAAGATGTATACCTTGCTCTTTTTAATGCATGTTTGTAGCTATAGCAGAAGCAATGATGTGGTTAAGTGGTTTAGGGCAAGTCTAGAGAAGAAATAGTTATTATTATGGATTTATTTAATTCAAAGGGAAGTATGAATATCAATCTAATGCATATGAATTATCACTTAATGGATATTAATTATGCCTTTGTAATCTTGAAAACCTCTACTGCTTTTTACCATTAAGAACTTCAAACTGGAAATAACACTTAGCCATCCATTATATGCTTTTTGAGTGATCTGAGGATCACTTCCTCTAGAACAAAAAGACCTAAAGAGCAATAATTATTGCACATTACTATGGAATACAAAATCACAGTGCTGAATGTACGTGTTTGTGTGTGTGTGTGTGTGTGTGTGTGTGTGTGTGTGTGTGTGTGTGTGTGATAAATATACCATTTCATAGATATTTCCACACCTGAGAATGCATGTAGAAAAAAAGAAACCCAATCAGTCTTTCAATATATCACGATAGTCTTACTCCCACTATTTTAAGATTAAAGGTAAAGGTTCCCCCGCACATGCGTGCTAGTCGTTTCCGACTCTAGGGGCCGGTGCTCATCTCCGTTTCAAAGCCGAAGAGCCAGCGCTTGTCCGAGGACATCTCCGTGGTCATTTGGCCAGCATGACTAGACGCCAAAGGCGCATGGAATGCTGTTACCTTCCCACTGTAGTGGTCCCTATTTTTCTACTTGCATTTTTACGTGCTTTCGAACTACTAGGTTGGCAGAAGCTGGGACGAGTAACAGGCGCTCACTCTGTTACGCGGCACTCGGGATTCGACCCGCCAAACTGATCAACAAGCTCAGCGTCCTAACCCACTGAGCCACCGCGTCCCTATTTTTAAGATTAAGATTAAGATATTAAGATTAAGCTCATTCAATTTATTTGAATTTATTTCCCAGTTAGTCATGTACCATCAGATAAAAACTTTATTGATTAGTGAATTGACCATTAGGATTGTAGTATAGTCCACTTTCTTATCATTGATTAAAAAAAGTATCGAATTCATACAAAGAAGAAACCATTTTAGCTCCACAGTGAAACATCTTCATAACTTGTATAAAGAAGAGAAATGATCTGATCAGTTTTTTTTCCTAAGGGCCAAATTCTATCAAGAAAGTTTTGAAGATACTTTTTTAAAAATCTTCATCTATTTCTCTGAACATTTGTACATGTGAAAAATACCATTTGTTATTAGACAGCATGATATATAAAAGGACAAAATAGATCCATGTGGCTTTCAAAAATTTCTCCAGTGCAACAAGCAGGAGACCAATTTTTCTCCTAGTCACTTTTTTTCCCCTGCTTGTATCATTTCTCATTTCAAAACAGATTAAAGAAAACCTCAAATCACAATCTGGGCATATCACCCAGGAGGAACTCTTTGCAGCTTTTTATTATTATTATTCAGCATATGAACCCTGTGCTGCCCCAGTTTGCAATTCTCTTTTTGCTATCCTACTTATGCAACAGAAACTTATTGGTGATATAAGTAAAATGTGAAAGAAGAGGAGTGTTTGGGGGCTTTTTTAGCTTGAAGTAATTATTTAAAATGGGTCACCTTTTAATCCTATTCAGCTATAGAAGCCAGAGCAACCAGGTAGGAAAGTTATTTCTCCAGCCTCCCTGGAGTATAACCATTTGGCTTCCTTCCTGGCCAGGAATTGGGCAATGTGAGACTATATTCACACAGGATCATTTCTCTGCAGCTTTCCTTTTTATTACAACCCTGAAGTATGCCACATAGTTAACAGTAATAACTACCTTGCTAACAGTGTTGCCTTACTACTATCAGTAAATAATTACAGCAAAATCCTTTCTCCCTTCAGTAATGTTCTTTCCAACCCTTTGCTCTTTGAAACTAGTCATTTTAGGATCACCACTAAGAACATGCCATTGTACTATCAGCCAAATTAACATACAGCTAGCCATAAATACAACACACAGTTCTGATGGATTTCCCAGAGAGATTACAGAGCACTTAATCCTGCATAAACCAAACATACTGGATGCAAATTTGATGCCAATTTCCTTCCAGGCATTGGTTAGGAGATGTAGATGTGGGCAGCACCAGCGTCTTAAATTCTGTGTGCTCAAATCATTGCCCCCTCATCTAAAGTACTCCAAATCAATCTTTCCTCTGCATGTGTGGAATAGCTCTATAAATCATTCCCAATAAACAGTGCATGCCACAAATGATGATGTCTTCTAGCCTTAAGGGTCCAATAACCTGATGGCACCTTACCTGTTGACTGCATGCTCTCTTGAATCGCCTCGACTTCAGACAGGTCCATGCAAACACCTTGGCCATGCATGAGTGTGTGCAAGGGCTTTTCCATTCCCCGTGGTGGGTAACACCGCAGCCCTGAACCACAGCGAGATGTGTATACCCCACAGAGCATCCCTTTTGTTAAGGCACACGTGGCACAACATCCACAGCCTGGTTCCTGCACCAGCTCCTCACATCCAGAGGGTGTCCTGCAGCGTGCCAGCTTCTCCTCAGAACATGGAGGGCACTGGATAGCCTCAAGGCTCACAGAAAAGCCCACCTGGGCTAGAAGCAGCAGGGCAACAGACACCCCATGGGAGGGCATGGTAGGCAGGCTACGGTCCTGGAGAGTGAAGGGCCAAGAAACAAAGGCTGCAAAGAATAGTCTTGCTGCTAGAGCAGACTGCCTGATATCCAGCGAGGGGGACTCTGTACTGAAGGGGGGAGAAGCTCATTCTTTGGACTTTATACCACTCTCTGGCCACACCTCCCTGCTCTAGGGAGAAGCAGAGAAGGAACAGCACAGCAGCCACATAACTGAGGCAGCTTGCCCCGCAGCCCAGAAAAGACCTTATTTGCCCTGAGGAAGGAAGCACAAAGAGCCTGCCGCAGCTGTGAAGACTGAAACCTGTGCTAGGAATGGAAAACAGCAACAGGAGCAGCAGCCCTCCCACCATGCTTTCCCTGTTACTTTAGTAAGTTGTGAGTGAAGGCACTTCCCCAACAGGTTTCTCACAAACTCTTTTGTTACATGTACAGCACGCGGTATAAAAAGCACAACTCATCCAGTACTCTGCTTCTCAGCCAACCCTCCAAGGTGAGGTCATTCTCTGTTCTCTTCAGCAATAGAAAACTGAGATACACTGCCTTTGACTTTGGAAGTTCCAGCTTAATTACTGTGCTGCATATTTCATGAATTGTTTAAAGTTCCTTTTCATAAACTGCATTTCTTTTATGATTCTCTAGAAACAAGGGAAAGTAGATGCACATTTCTCTTTGCATTCCCTTGCTTGAGCAGAAAGTCACTCCCCAAAATGTGAGTTTTTGGAATATGCTCAAAAATGTGTCTGGAACTTCTCCACATTCCTTGGAGAAAGATGCACAGGTTCCCTCTACTGTATAGGCATTTAAAAGGGGGGGGATGTATAAACAGCTCTACCATGCATATGCCACAATATCTAAAGATACCTAGGATGGACACTAAAGAAATATTAACTTTGGTTTGTCTCTCTCCTCACAGGTTGAGAACTGATTCTGGTGGAGAAAATAGTCACTCTCAGTTCTGCTTCCTTTGTTTTGCAAGCCCAAGAATATCATTGCCTATAATTGTAGCCATTCATTATCAAGTGAGACCCTTCCATTGACTGTGTTGGCTGAAAATTTTGGAAATGCTTATTGCATCACCTCTGAAGGGCACCAGATTAGGGAAAGCAGGATTATCACCTGATCATTTAAAAGATTGCCTGCAGCATGCTCTTAAGATTCCAGATGTGTTCATCAGCCCCCAAAGTTGGATGTCTTTGCATTAAACCATAAATCATAGCTTACAAACCATAAAGGTTGGTCATACAACATGTTAAGCCCAGGGCTTTTTTTCTCATAGAACGCTCAGAACGGAGTTCCGGCACCTTTTTTGGATGGAACCTTGTAGGGTAGGCAAGGTGGGTTGTATGACATGTGTGAGTTCCGGCACCTTTTTCTTTTACAAAAAAAGCACTGGTTAAGCCACAAACAAGCAATCATATTGTGACTTAGTATGACTCATGAACCCAGTCCTTTTCCCCTTGGAATTATGGGAAGAGAAGCTTGAAACCTGGAAACACCTTTCAAGATTATCGTTATCCTGCAAAGTTTTAAAAGCATAATTTGGCCTTTAGAGAATAGAAAATACTTCCTATTAATAAAATACTCACCTGAACATTTTCTGTGTGTGCTGGGTGTTAATTTTAGATCTTTCTGTGTTGATTTTGGTTACCTGGTACCATAACGCTACCCTGAATATCTTCAAGAGCATCCTTATACTTAGTTCTTGGCCTGCTCCTGGAATTGGTTTTGGCACTAAAAACTTCATAGTATTTTTGCTCAGGACAGCAAGATCAAAAGGAGGACACAACTTCATTCTTCACTATAAAATATTGTGTGAAGAGGAGGAAAGGGAAGGTCATTAATTATAGCTTACTGAACAATCCTCTTGAAATTTATTTTCCTGCCTATGCTAAAGGGGCTGAGCTGTACCTTTTCATTCTTCCTCTTTCTTTTCTTTTTTAGCATAAGAATTTTTGCCAAAGATTCCAGAGTGATATAGGTATCTTTGACATTCAGAAGATTGCACCTTTACATTTCATCTCAACGGGCATCTTCGCTAGCTTACACCTATCAAACTTTGGAGACAAAAATCCAGGCTGCCACTAAAAGGCAGTGAGAAATACAAATATTTTTATTCTTTGCCACTACCTAATGTTTTCTGGATTTTTGCAACCTGCATGTAGTAGCTATAGTCTAGTTAGTACAACCAAAATACATTTAAACATGATGATCTAGTCCAATCCCCTGCTCAAGCTGGAAACCCTACACTCCTATACTATTTCAGACAAATCCTTGTCCAATCTCTTCTTAAAAACCTCCAGGATTTTCATTAAACTAGACATGCCCTATTCCTGCAACCATTCTTTATGGGACAACATAGCAACAGCGCTACTTATACCACCAGGTGGCGTTGTACCGGGACTGATGCGGATTGGGCTATGTCTCAGCGGGAATACCAGGTTCAAATGGATTGGCCAGGTGGATACCTGGCCAGGTATATATAAGGACTCAGGTAACCCCAAACCCACAGTACAGTTCTACCATCAATAAAGAGCTGCTATGCTGTACTCATCAGTCTGGCGTCATTCCATGCGGTCTAGAACCCACTACACAATACCCACAATTCCTGGAAGTAAGTCTTTCCACTAATTAATTATTCTAACTGTCAGGAAAGTTCTCCTGAGTTTTAGTTTAGTTGTCTCCTTGATTAATCTCCATCCATTGCTTCTTGTTCTGCATTCAGGTGTTTTGATTGACGCCATCTTTGCTGTGGCAGTCCTTTAGATATTGGAACACTGCTACCACGCCACCTCTAATCCTTTTTTTCATTAAACTAGACATGCCCTATTCCTGCAACCATTCTTTATATGTTTTAGCCTCTAGTCCCCTAATCATCTTTGTTGTTCTTCTCTGCACTCTTTCTAGAATCTCAACATCTTTTTCATATCGTGGTGACAAAAACTGGATGCAGTATTCCAGGGCATTATAAAGTGGTATCAACACTTTATTTTTTAAAAAATATATTTTATTGATTTTTTTAATATAATCACCTTAATATTTGGTAAACAGCGTGTTGTCTGGGTTTATATTTAAAAGACAATCAGTAACAATTAGTATCTATAATTCTATAATCCACATAGTAGCTTTGCTTGATTTTCTCTTCTTCCAATAATATTCTCCTTTGCCAGCCTTGAATTAATACAATTCTTATTATTTTGATAAATAACAATTAAATGTAGACATTTTTCTAATATTTCTGCAAATAATAACCACATCAATATAAAACTTCTCTTCTAACTTATCATCTTGATTGCCTCATCATAGATCCTGTTTACAAAATTCTTATTTAGCTTTGTTTTCCCCACAATGTTCAAAACATTCTTACCGGTTAAGATTTTCTCAAAGTTCATTACACTTGAGTATTTAAATCTTTTCCCTCATACAGGCCATCCCAACACTTTTACATTTCTCATGCCTTAAAAAAAGAGAGAGAGAAGAAAAAGAAATAAGATAGTATATTACTTGAAATACATGTCCCTGTTAAGTCAATGTTACATTTATATCCAGAATTTTTCTCTTCTCTTTAACCGTATTGAAACATATGTTTAATTAATCTTTAAATGTTCCATTTAATAAATCCAATTATCTAATCTTTTAGATCTATTCAAAACATTTTTATCCATTAAAATTTTCTCAAGATCAATTTACACTTAAGTATCTAAAACATTTCCTTTATATAAACCATCCCAACATTTTTATATTTCTCATGTCAAAAAACAAAAGAAAAAGAAAAAAAAGAAAAAAAATACTCAAATGTTACTTGAGTGGCTCATACCTCTTAAACTAAAATTCATTTATATCCAAAATCTTTATATTTCTTTAACCACATTCAAACAGATGTTTAATTTTTAAATATTCCCTCTGATAAATCCCATCATCTAATTTCTTAATTCTCATTTTTTTAAAATTCCATTTATATCCCGCCCTTCTCCGAAGACTCAGGGCGGCTTACAAGCTTAGCAGTAGCCTTTTTTTTTCTCAAAACTCTTTCCTGGTCAATATGCTCTGCTGAATCAAAGAGTCTTCCCATAGTCTTGTAGATGTTGTTGTAGGTACAAAAGACAAATCAAGTAAGATATTTTTATGAGAAGGTTTCGCCCTTTCGTATTCATTTTATGAGAAGGTTTCGCCCTTTCGTATTCATCTTTTCTTTTCTTTCTCTCTTAATTTCTCTTATCATTACGTGTCTCTCAAGTTCTCGTGGTTATCCTGACAGCTCTGTAATCCATTTTGTTGAATATTTTTTTCTTGTCCTCAGAGTTGTTTTGTGATCTTAGAGCAGAGGTCTTCAAACTCGGCCCTTTTATGACTCATGGACTTAAACTCCCAGAATTTCTCAGCCAGGCATGCTGGCTGAGGAATTCTGGGAGTTGAAGTCCATGAGTCATAAAAGGGCCAAGTTTGAAGACCCCTGTCTTAGAGTATAAGTTATCTTTTCCATATACAATATTTCCTGCAATTTTTTTCCACCTGGATTAAGTCATACTTCTTTCTATTGTTAGGTTCCATCTTTAAATCTCTTTCCTCTAGATTTATATTCAGTTGTCTGTTTTATTTTCTTGCTCTCTATTTTTATTTTCTGAGAGGTTTTTTTGTTGTAAAGTTAAATTGGAGATGTATTCAATTATATTTTCAAAGTTATTTTTAATTTCCTCGTGGTTTAATATCATTGTTATTTAATTAGTTGCAACATAGCATACATCTCCTCCTGGAAAGTGTTTCTTTTTTCTTGGTATATTCTTTCTGCAGATCTCTGGTTTTCCATGATAGCCATGTAGCTTGGCTAGACTCTGGAGTTAAGCTAGCCTTTCTCCTGCTGGTTTCTGGAGATTTTCCTGGATCGATCAGATCAACTGCCATCTCTCCATGGTCAACGGGATTTCCCTCCTTCATCACCTCTCCAGGGTGACTTTAAGCCCATTTAAGGTCCCCTAACAGGCAGAAATCAGCCGTAGGGTACAGAGCCCCACGATCCCTTGGCTGCTGCACTACTGCACAAAACCAGAAGCCCAGTGGCATCAACACTTTAATGCAGCCTGGGGCTGTGCTGGGTTTTTTGGCAGCTTCAGCACACTGCTGGGTCTTGTTTACATGACTGTCCACTAGGACTCCAATATCGCTCTTGCAGTTATAGATACCACCTATTCTATACCTGTGCATTTGTTTTTTTTCTTGCCAAAATGTAGAACTTCACTTTTCTCATGACTGAATTTCATTTTGTTAGATAGGGCCTGGTGTTCAAGTGTGTCAAGATTCTTCTGTATCTTGAGCCTATATTATTGACTGTTGACTATTCCTGCTAGCTTGGTGTCATCTGCAAATTTGATAAGTTCTCCTTCTATCCCATCATCTAAATCATTAAGATATTGAAGAATATCACCTTCAGTGAGATGGGTAGGTATATAAATTTGATAAATTAATTATTAATCATTATATAAAAGGGGTTGGGTCCTACCAAATACATATACTACTTCCCTCCATAAATGAAAACTGCTCTAAACTAAAATATAAGAAACTCCACTTATGGTCACATGAATGATGATAATCTGGATTTTAAAAACTTCAGAACTAGGGGGACAATCAATAATAGCAATGTAGGAGGATTAAAGTTGGCCCGCATAGTTGTTGTGCCATTTCTTTCTTTGTGGCTTATTTTGTGTGAACCCGGCCAAGCTGACACAAAAACTCAGCTATAGATTTAGTTGTTTGTGAATTTTTCATGAGTCTCACATTGATCAGAATTTTATTTGCACCACAACTATTTCTCATTTACTCATAAAGGTTAAGGCCAGTTCTCACATGTGGCCAAATCATGGATTGCTTTGCTGTTGCTTCAGATCTGTGGCATGGGCTATGGGAGAGAAAAAGGCTCACCTGGATAATCACAGTAACGTATCTGAGGCTTTTGCTAGGAGAACTATTTCACCAAAATCAGTTTGATAGTTGGTGGAGGATAGTTGGGGAGATGATTTGGGATCTTTGGTTATGTTTATAGTCTTGTGGGATTTCTCCAAGATCGGTAGGTGCAAAAAAGTTGGTACAGAATAGCTAAGTCCCCCACAACACACTAAAATAGATATCGCCCAGCTCTATTATGTTACAGAAGCCCATCCTAAAGGATCTTTGGGATGTCCACCCAAGTCCATAAATGTCTCAAAATCAGCCTCAGAGAGAGCTGGACATCTCTGTAAAAAATTTGATGGACTTGTCCACAGAAGATGGTTGCCTCTGATTATCATCCTGTTTCAGAGAGGCTGGCAGGGTGAGTCTCTCCTTATTCCAGATTAACAGTCATGATAAATAAGTGTGTAACTCTATTTCTTGGGATTAAAAAGAGTGGGTAAATGTAGATGAAAATGGCCTAGCTTACATAAACTGACCAAATAGTGTGTTTATATATATCTATCAGTGCAGATCTTCTAAATTAGAACATGTATTTTTCACAGTTCTATTATCTCCATATACTGTAAATATTTCAGGGAAGGAAGGAAATCCACAATATTTTATGATTTACAAAGAGAAAAAGCTTGAAAAATATAAGAGAATACCTCTCACTAATAACATGCATGAAATTATGTTATGAAAGAGGGGGCCTGAAAGGAAAAAATACCTTACAAATCTTACAAATATGCTGTTCAAAGCTACTGCTTTAGTAGCAAGCATGTTTGAATATGAGAGTGAATTGAATGAATGAATGAATGAATGAATGAATGAATGAATGAATGAATGAATGAATGACAGGGCATTAATGTAATTAATGCAATTGAATATAAGAGTATTAGGAATAAGATCACTAATCAACATGGGAAAAAGTTGCAAGCTAGATTATTTTCTTTTCCAACTTATGATTGGACACTTTCGAACAGCATTCCTAACTTACATTTTCCAGATATGCTGAAGTACAATTCCCAACATTTTTAGTAAGCAGGAAAACTTCTTTCAACTGTGTGCTGGTGTTAACCCCCAGCCCAATGGGGTTTCTACCCTGGATCTCATATGAACTATACCAATGTATCTTTCCCACATACACTATTGTTGTTGTTTTAATTTCAGAAGCTGGCAACTGTTCTGCCAACAGTTTTATAGGAAGCAAGATGAAATATAACTGTTTTTCTAAATGTTGAAGGAATTTTTGCCCTCTCTCTCTCTATTTGCTCTATCCTTAAACTTATCTTTATCTGCTTTATCAAACCTAATGCTATCATACCTTTCTACTATGTTATCCACAGCAATTCAACTTCCAAATGCTGGCAATATGGTTTTTCACTGATAGATATTCATCCATACTAGTTGATTGAGGAATATCCCCACTCTCTGAAAATTGTTACATTATCACTGGCCCCTTTTTCTACTCTTCAAGCACTGAAGTGGGGACATTAGAGACAAATGCACATACAAATATGTTTCCAGTTGCAACAAACTTGCACAACATTGAAAACCTCATTCTCAAGAATTTCAGGAACTTTTGAGCCAGACATTGCTTGTCAGCCATAACTGATAAAGAGCATCTTTGGAAAAGAGAATTATATTTGGTGCACAATTTTTTCTCTGAATGATAGGAAAACCACAAAAGGAAACCAATATCTTTGATAGCAAGAAGTAGTGGTGAAGAGGACTTCCAGTCCTGTGCGGTAGCAACTGGTCATGGGCTTGTGGACCGCCACACCCCCGTGGCTAATTTTTGTCCTGCCTGGAGACCTTAATGGGTCCAAGCCAATCCAGAGAGGCGGCAAAGAAAGAAGGGTGCCCCTGAGACTCTGGAATGATGGCAGTCGCTCCGTTTGTCTTGGGGAAAACCTTCTAACCCGACAGGAGAAAGGCTGTATTTCACCGATCAGCCCAAGCTACTTGCAACCGAAGTCCAAAAGAACTAACCAGCACAACAGTAAACAGCATGCTTGAAACTGGGTGAGGAATCTGATTGTCCTTTTTCTATTCTACACTTAATTTCCTGGAAAAGATCCCCAAGAAGCAAAATACCTCTGAAAGTGAAGGAAGGGGACTTCCACCCCACCCTTATACTAACAGAAGTGGCAAATTAAAATTTCTATGGAGGATCAAAATATATGGTAATGAAATAAATTTATAAACTTGAAAGCTAAAATTTAACTTTGGACAAGTTTAAAATTGTTGAATGGTTAAGACTCTCATTTTAAAGACCATTGTTCATACTGAAAACTAAATAGATGCTGACACCTAGTGGTGGATGAAGATTATGACAGTTATGATTTCCATAGAGAATTTGCCAAAACCTGGGAAAAGCAAATCTGGGTTTATGACCTTTAAAGCTTTAATAATAAAGAACAGCTGTGACCAAAAAAAGACATCAATCTGGGCTGCAGACAAAGAGAGAATTATAAACTTTAGGGGGGGAAAATTTGAACTTTTTGGATTACAAATATCTATTTAACCAGGATTCTAAAACTATTTGCAGATAAGAAGGAAAACTTCAACTTTTGGCCATCATGGATCAGAGACACATAGATAGAACACACCAAGAAACATAAATACCTCTCAGGAGGAGATATCTAGTATACTGCAAATAATGAAAATAACACTGAGTTCAAATCACAAAGAAATCCAAAATAACTTTGAAAATATAAATCAATCTATTTCTAAGTTAACTCTACAATAAAAAAAACTTCCAGGTAATAACTACAGAGAAGGAGCAGACAAAACAAATAAGTGGACACAAAATTGAAAATAGAGTCTCAAAGATGGAACTTAACAAAACAAGGAAACATGATTTAATCCTAGTGGGGGAAAATCTACAAGAAATGGAAAAAACAACTTGTCCCTTAAGACTATAAAATAAATCTGAGGACAAAAAACAGATTGGATAAAATGGATTGTAGAGATGTTGAAAACACTTTATTCGATTGACTTCTTACACCTACAGCAACAGTCATGAATACATGGAAAAATGTTTTGATTCAGCAAAACACATTGATCAAGAAAGATACTGGTCAAAAGAAAAAGATCAAAGTGAAAATTAAGAAAATAGATGATGGGGCTTCCAGTTTGTGTGTGCGGCGCTTCCAGATGCACAGGAACAATCCGCTTCCTGCCATCCGTTCTTTCTTTTTTGGAGGACCCTGAAAAGGGTCAAAAATCGCCCTGGAGGGGCGACTACTGAGAGGAGGCCTTCCCTGTGATTGCAGAAGGGCGACAGCCTCTGCTTGAATCCAGGACAGCTCCTTTGGCCCGAAGAAGAAGAGATCGGCCATAAAGGTGGCCGATCATTAAGCCGCTCCCTGCCGAAAGCCAAAAGCACTACCTAGCACTAAGAAGCAATCTGGAGGACCTGGGTGAGACTTTACCTTTCTTACTCCCTTAACTATTTTCCTGTGGGACTTTCCTAAAAATTTCTTTCCCCACTTTTTGAAAAAACGGTGAATATTTACTCTGGGAACAAATCTTAAAGCCTTAAAGAAAATCAAGTAATTCAACAAAGAAATTAAGTAATTTTATCTGTATTTACTAAAAAGCTCCTATTTTTTGGTGGGGATCTACTACCCTATTTCCTCTCTAAGCTGTGAATTAAGGAAAAAAATTGGACTAATGCTACAAAAGTTTTATATTAATTTGGAAAAAAAGAAAAATTTTACATTGCATTCTATATGCTATTGATGACATCTTGTGGCGAAACCTGGTACAGCAAGTAAATTTTTCTCCTGTTGTGAGACCTGACTGAATAACAGAGCTGTCCTTGACATTACTTTTAAAGATAAGTGTGGGAACACCTGGCACTGAAAACAACTCTTTTGGAGGTGGATAATCTTTGAGTATTATTAAAATAGCCTCCATGGAAGATTTAGCTGCAAACAACAACGAAATGGATGAATATATCCCACCACTTGATTATAAACTGATACTGGACATGATTTTGGCATTGACAGAGCAAATTAAAGCCAAACTGCAAGAAAAATCTGACAACTTAAAGCCACCAAATCAAATTCTGACCTTAAATGAGGAAATGATAATCCAAGAGCAAATAGAAGAAGAGGAAACTAACACTAAAATAGAAGAATTCAAAGAACAACAAATGCAATCTACAGAGAACCTTAAAGTCCAAATTTCAATGTCAACTACAAAACTTACAACTCAAAAAGCAATAGCACCTGAAGAAAGCAATATTAAGAGTGAAGACATTAAAGGCCTTCAAATATACTATATTGAGAATTCAACTAATCAAATGACAACCATAACACCAGCTACTACTTTCTACCTAATACAGATGGAATTGCAAGAAGAAAAAGACGTAACTGATCTAATGACAACTATATTACATCAATCATTAAAAACTGAATTATTAAAGCAAAACTTCAATGGTTACAAAGGGGACACTTTCTTTGCAAAACTGACATTTGGATACTCTCCCTGGATTCAAATAAGGGGTATAGGAAGACAGGGAGATACATTTGAGAATTTAAAGTCGCCAAAAGGGAAGCCTGATTGGCACAAAAGGAATGCAAGAGTTAGATTTGAAAAACTGAACTTGTTTCTTTTTTAGGATTCCTAAATATAGAGTATAAAAATACCTTTCAATGGATTAAGGGGAATCTCTAAAAATATAACTGATTTTACATTTAGGTTTTAGATCTGTAAGGGAAAACAAAAGTAAGCTTTTAGAATATAATTCTGAACTATATTATAGAATTTGGAATGATATATCAAAAGATAGTATTTTAACAATTGATGTACGGTTAAGATGACTTATAGAATATATTAGTTGTTACTTTTGAACTATATTGTAGAATCTAGAATTTTATATACAAAAGATAGTATTTTAATAATTGTTGAACGGTTAAGAAAAAATATCTTTCTAATAATTGGTGATTTGTTAAGATGAAAACTAGATTTTAATGGTAAAACATAAGAATGTTTTGTAATGAACAATGTAAGTTTTGTAGACAAGAGAATTATTCTTTATTGAAATAGGGAATTGTGGGTTACCCAAAAATTAAGCTTTCTTTCGTATATTATAGGCTATTCTAGAATATTTTATTGCAATTAGATAAAATTTAAAAACAGGATGTTGATATGTATTAGTGAAAATATATTGCAAATTTTGTTAATTGACTAGGTTACAACTAGAAATGTATTAACTTGACTATTTTGACTACGTGATAACTAAGGGAATCAGAGAGGGAATCCCTGTTGATGCAACCTGAACTATTTACAACTTGTTATTTGTTATTTTGACTACCCAACCACCGTATTGCTTCACAAATACATGTATATGTAAATATTAAAAAATCAATAAAACTTGTATTAAAAAAAGAAAATAGATGATGGGATCTACCAAAGAGAATATTTTAAAAAGAAACATTTGTTTGAATATGGTTAAAGAAATAGAAAAGATTCTGAATACATATGTCATTCTAAGAAGGATGAATTCCTTAAATAAATACTGTTCGCTTTTTTCCCCCTTTTTTATTTTATTTCTTGATATAAGTAATATAATACTGTTGGAATGGCTTAGATGAAGGAAATGTTTTAGATAATTAAATGTGTTTGAATTTAGGGAAATTATAATGTATAAAAAAGAAAAAATGTTTTGAATAAGAATTAAGGATTAGATGATTGGGCACATTAAATGGAATATTTAAAGATTAAATGTCTTTTTAATCATGGTTAAAAAGAATAAGAAATTTTGGGAATGAATATATATTAGCTTAGGAGGGATATATATTTTAAGTAGTATTTTACTTTTTATGTTTCTTTACTCTTGCTCTCTTTTCCTTTTGTTTACCTATTGTTTTTACCTATTCTTTAAGAAGTGTAAAAGTGTTGAGATGGTTTACATGGGAAAAATAGATTTAAATCTTTAAATGTAATTAACTGTTGAGAAAATCTTAACCAGCAAGAATACTTTGAACCTTATGGGAGAAACAAATCTAAATAAGGACTGTAATAGGATATAAGATAAGGCAACCAGAATGATTAGATAGAAAAGAAATATTATATTGATGTGATCATTATTTCTAGGACTATTGGGGGGAAATCATATATGTAACCATTATTTATCAAAATAATAAGAACTGTATTATTTCAAGGTTTGCAAAGAAGACATTTTGGGGAAAAGGGGAAATTAATTAAATGTACTATGTGGATTATGGATTATAGAAACCAATTGTTAATTATTTTTCTTTACAAATGTAAACTCAGCAAACACACTGTTTACCAACTATTAAGTGATTTATGTTTTTAAAAAATCAATAAAATATATGGGAGAAAAAGAAGAAGTTGTGAAGAAGTTGAATTGCAGTTGAAAAGATATACAAGTGCACTAGACACTTTCAAAATAAGATACCTATTGTGGCTTTTCTTTTATGCAAAATTTTCTAAATTTCTCCCATCTTCCTTCTCTTGACCAGGTTAAGCCAGGAATGGTATCTTGCCTACAATGTGCCAAATTCCAAGTATTATGAAGAAAATAACCCTGCTGGGAATCAATTTGATAATTTCCTTTTCAAATGCCTTCCAGTTATATGCACATGTGATACGTCTTAAGTCTTTGGGAATAGCGCCCTCATGTGATACCATACAAAATGTTTTATCGCCTTACTTAGGGACAGGCGCAAGACCCCATTAGTCCCAGAGTGTTCACTAAATTAGTCCCAGAATTCACCAAAAGAGTGAAGTTCCTCTCATTGTTAAACTTTCCTGATTTCTATCTTTTATCTTCCTTTTTCAAATTAACAACCATATGAACTGGAAGTTCTATGGAGAGGAAATTTGTCAGCTTCCACAAGTATATACCGGTAGTATCTGAAATTGAAAACTGCAATAAAAAGCCTACAGGTGGCGCATTTCTTTCAGAAATCCTTGAAACCTGACTTCCAGTCTTCCACAAACAAAGCAGAAATAATTTAATGCAGCCCTTCTCAACTTTCCATTGTCTAAACATCATGAGAATATATCCTTTCAGGATTCTCAGACAGCATCAGTTATAAACCAGACAGCATCAGTTATAAACCAGAATATCCTGACGAGGGAGTGGCCAACCCCTGGAACAAGTCACAGATATGAAGAAACATTGGAGAGTAAATAATAAGCAGCATATTTAATGATATTGGATCAGGAATTACAGAGCTTCATATATAGTCCAGGGGTAAGCAACCTTGGCTCTTTTATGACCTGTGGACTTCAACTCCCAGAATTCCTGAGCCAGCCTGGCTGGCTCAGATATTCTGGAAGTTGAAGTCCACGAGTCATAAAAGAGCCAAGGTTGCCTACCCCTAACATGACACTTTTGGGTAAGCAATTTTATTGAAAATGCAGAAAAAAGACAAAAGAAACAGGAAACAAAAAAAATTAAAAAATAAAAAGGAAATCAAACATATGGAATCAGAGAGAAGAAAATAAAATGCATATACCTGTAGTTTACACCAATGATATTCATTGTACCTTTCCATTCTTGCAAATCAATTTGCTTCCATCATGTTCATATATTAATTCATAAATTGTCTTTTGGTCTTTATATTGCTTGCCTCTCTCTTTTTTGAGATTCTCATCAACTCCACCCAAGGCTTTCTTGTTTTCCCCTTCTTCTCAGCTTGCTTATTCTTCATTCATATACAGGTAGTCTTCAACTTATGACCACAACTGAGCCCAAATCTTGCTAAGTGGGATATTTGTTAAGTGAGTTTTGCCCCATTTTATGATCTTTCTTCAGACACTTGTTAAGTGAATCACTGCGGTTGTCAAGCAAGTAACATGATTGTTAAGTGAATCTGGCTTTCCCATTGACTTTGTTTGTCAGAAGATCGCAAAAGGTGATCACATGACCCCAGAACATTGCAACTGTCATAAATATGAATCAGTCGTAACTTTTTTAGTGCCATTGTAACTTCAAATGGTCACTAAATGAACTTTTGTAAGTTGAGGACTACCTGCATTTGTTTTGTGATTGGATTATTATTTATTATTTCTATATGACTAATCTACCTATATGACTAAACTACCTATTATTCATTTTCACACTATTGCTTGTCCATATTCATTCATTTACTTATTCATATTCATTTATTCATTCTTGACCACATCTCTTCTAGTTTTACTACAGACATTTTTATGTAATCATTTCCATTCCCTCCACATTCAACATAATATAATGTATAGAGCAGAGGTCTCCAACCTTTTGGGTACCATGGACCGGTTCCGTGGAGAAATGTTTTTCCATGGACTGAAGAGTGCATGGGTTTGGGTACTGCCTGCATCTCATGGATGGGGCTTTGTTTGTTTGTGCGGACCAGTTGCTGGCATGCCACGGACCGGTACCAGTCCAAAGACCAGGGGTTGGGGACCCCTGGTACAGAGGCATATACTTATACACAACCTTCTTTTTACTTCTTTTGATAACTTTTCTCTTTGGTTATCTTCCTTGTTACTTGGGATGGATATTCAGGTATTTGGCTTCTCAGCCAAAAACACTGCATTGCATACAAATAATATATAAATATTCATGTCCCTGACCAACACACTTCTAACATCTTCCCAAAGCATTCCCTATATTTTATTCATGTATAATTAAACAATCAAGGGACATTAAACAGTGATCTTCCTGATCACTGTTAAACTTTCTCATTTTGTAATTTCTCAGCCACTTGTTGAAGAGCAAACCTTTGACCTGCACATTCCCTACCAATGCTAAAGCTGCACTGCAGTTCCAATCACTTTGCTCATTATCCCTGTTCATTACAGGGATAAATAAATAATAAATAATAAATAATAATAAATAAATAAATAAATTACAATTTTGCCAAGCCTTTTCTTCAACAGCCTTCAAAAACTACTCCCTTCCTAAATTTTGCACTCATCCTTGCTACTAGCATATATACGTATACTTTTCACACCCATATTAAATAACTATAACAGATATTCTCTTAATTGATTAGACATAGCATTGGAATTTTATAGTTATTTCAGTTATAGTTGATTTCTATTGAAGTTGCTTTAATTCTTGTATTATTTGTATTAGAATATTAGCATGAATATTTTATGCTGCATACCACCAAGAATCATGTGAATGCAATAGCATGAAAATCTAATGAAAAAATTAACATTTCTAATTTATGTATAATAACTTGATATATGCAAGCATTTTTCTAATTAGTTCATCTACTTTTGCAGCCTTGTTTTTTTCAACAGTCAATAATAGCTTCTTTTCACTTTTTCCATTCTCTTTGCCTACATCCTTTGCAGGTCTCCTTTCTCTATATATATTTCTATCTCAATCTCATGTGCGTGTGTGTGTGTGTGTGTGTGTGTGTGTGTGTGTGTGTGTGTGTATTCTCTACTGTCTACTATTCTTTTATGCATGTTACAATATGTCACGTTGGTACCAAAAAGATTCATAAATATCAGACTCCACTGCCCATCATTGCTTTGATCAACTGAGTTTTTCACATGACCTTTTTTGCAAGATAGACAAAGAATAGATGAAGTTACAAGCCTTGGTCATATCTACTGTAGGTCACCTGCAGCATTCCTTAAAATTGATGAACAAAGTACAGTCACACTTTGGCCAGTGTGAGAGAAACCCAACCAATTATTACTTTTACTTCTATTTTTTATAATGACTTGATAACACCTCACTTGGAATATTGCATCCAGCTTTGGACACCAAAAGAATAAAAAAAGATTTTTAAAAAAGAGTGCAGTGAAGAGCAACAAAGATTATTAGGGGACTGGAGGCTAAAAATATGAAAAATTTTGAAGGAATTGGGTATGTCTAGTTTAATAAAAAGAAGAAATATGGGTGACATGACATGATAGCAGCATTACAATATCTGCCACAAAGAAGAGGGAGTCAAGCTATTCTCCAAAGCACCTGAAGGCAGGGCAAGAACCTATAGATGGAAACTAATCAAGGAGAGAAGCAACCTGGAATTAAGGAGAAATTTCTTGACAGTTAGAACAATTAATCAATGGAATGACCTGCCTACAGAGTTGTGGGTGCTCCAACCCTGAGGTTTTTAAGAAGAGATTGGACAAACATTTGTCTGAAATGGTATAGAGTTTCCTGCCTGGGCAGGGATTTGGACTAGAAGAACTTCAAGGTCCCTCCCAACTCTGTTATTCTGTTATTCTGCTATCATAAGGTAAAGGTAAAGGTTCCCCCGCACGTGCGTGCTAGTCGTCTCCGACTCTAGGGGCTGGTGCTCATCTCCATTTCAAAGCCGAAGAGCCAGCGCTTGTCCGAGGACGTCTCCGTGGTCATGTGGCCGGCATGACTAGACGCCAAAGGCGCACGGAACGCTGTTACCTTCCCACCGCAGTGGTCCCTATTTTTCTACTTGCATTTTTACGTGCTTTCGAACTGCTAGGTTGGCAGAAGCTGGGACGAGTAACAGGCGCTCACTCTGTTACGTGGCACTCGGGATTCGACCCGCCAAACTGCCGACCTTCTGATCGACAAGCTCAGCGTCTTAACCCACTGAGCCACCGCGTCCCTCTGCTATCATACCATCATTCTATTCAGTACAAATTAGAGCCTACCTAGTAAACCAACATATGGTTGCTCGTATTCCACCAGCTAGTAGACATGCAGTGTTCTGAACATACCTTCAAGTTACACATAAGTAAGAAACTGCATATTGAATTGAAAGAAATAACCAGATGTTCCAATCTTTGGCTAAGGTCAAATGGTTTTAATATAACAAGTAGAGAGTCTCTTCTTCAAGAAAATATGAGTAAATTTTCTTCTTTGAAAGGGCCTCACTTTTATCACTATTAACCTAATTCTGGAGAAAAAAGTAGATTCTTGAGTACTAGGCCACCCTATATTCCCACAAATGTCCACATGAGACACACTATAAAAAAGGAAAAGAGGAAACATATTATCATAATGAACTATTACACCGAAATGTGTTAGCTTTGGACCTTCTTCATGTATTGAGACTATAGCTTCCATCATTCTTAGCTATCAGGTGAGTAGATCTATTTTATCCCAAACCAACCTCAGGAAGCAGACTGTTAACTACTTAATTGTTCTCATAGCCAAAAAATTCCTCATTTCAAGTTTAGAATCTCTAATCTTCTATCCATTGCCTTAGCTGTGAGTGTACTGAAGAATAAATCCACACCTCTTCCCCAAGACACCCCTTCATGTATTGACAGATTGGTATCATGTCTCCCTTCTGCAGCACACTGCTACCTCATGCTTAATCCACTGTCTACCAGAACACCCTGACCTTCTTCCAAGTATCACTGGTAAGCCAAGTACCATCTATCTTGTACCTGTGCACCAATTTTTTCTTGCTTAAGTGCAGAACTTTACATTTCTCACCTCTAAACATCTTGTGAAGTAGGACCCCACATTCAAGTCTTTCAAGATCCTTATGAATCTTGAGCCTATTTTCTGAGGTACGAGCAGCTCCTCTCAGCTTTGACCCATCCATATGTTCCATGAATATTTCTTCTATGCTCTCATCTGAATCATTTGTGAAGATATTGAAGAGCACTCTACCCAGCACAGAACCTGTAGATATTCCACTGCATGCCTCCCTCCCTATGGACATAGCCTCATTAGGGATCACATTTTCATAGCTAACTGTGAAGCCATCTGGTAGCAGGACCGTTTATCTCACATTATTCCAGTTTATTAATTCCAGATTACTAAAAAGTGGTCCAGCTTCTCAAATGTGTTACTGCCTTACTGCAGCCTTCAAGTACTGAATAGTTTAAATAAGAAGGATATAATCCTATTGAAGGGACGCGGTGGCTCAGTGGGTTAGGACGCTGAACTTGACGATCGGAAGGTCGGCAGTTTGGTGGGTCGAATCCCGAGTGCCGCGTAACAGAGTGAGCGCCTGTTATTCGTCCCAGCTTCTGCCCACCTAGCAGTTCGAAAGCATGTCAAAATGCAAGTAGAAAAATAGGGACCACTACGGTGGGAAGGTAACAGCGTTCCGTGCGCCTTTGGCGTCTAGTCATGCCGGCCACATGACCACGGAGACGTCCTCGGACAAGCGCTGGCTCTTCGGCTATGAAACGGAGATGAGCACCGGCCCCTAGAGTCGGAAACGACTAGCACGCATGTGCGGGGGAACCTTTACCTTTACCTTTACCTTTAATCCTATTGAATTATTAAACTTAATATTTTAACAATTCTCATGAGTTTGAAAGAGATCACACCAGAATATTTCTGAGCATTCATTGTTTGCCTCTTTTACATCCTGCAAAATATATTGAGCTAAGATAATCGCCCCAACCAGTGCCCTCCAGATGCTCTGAGCTATGTCATAGAATTCTCATCCCTGTGGTCAATTTATGAGAATCAATATGCTTCTGCCATAATTTATATAAATATCTCTGTATTTTCATTTTTCTTTCCTTCTCAAACATTTATTTAATATAGGCCAAGTCATATTTCTTCCTCAGAGATAATTTGATCCATATGCAACTAATATGCACATTTGTATACATTATAAAGGGATAAATATGGATTTGCTGGTTGCAGAAAAAACTTTGATTGAAGAAGTATGGTATTCCTCAGTTTTTGGAAACAATTTTTGAACACTCCAGCTCTCTTTCTTTCCATCACATTAAAGAAACCTTGAGCTGTTTTCAAAACCCAAAGTGGTGCCCTGTGTCACAGGAAACTTTTTTATCTCCACTGACGCCCAAGAATGGTATTTAGTCTAAATCATTTAGTAGGTTTGCACTTATCAGAGAGAGGCAAAGGGGAAAATGGAAAGGATTGTTTTAAGAAACTAAATGTTTGGCCTAACAGTGTCAGAGGTCTGTTACTAGCCCCACATTTCAAGTACTTTGTCATCATTGATGAATTTTAACCTTTCTTTTTGCTCCAAAATTTCCAAATCAAGGAAACATTGTTCATTGAGTTTTTGTGAAATAGAAATGTGAATCGCATTCAGAATGTAATTGCCTTAAACCAGGGGTGTCAAACTGCGGACCCGTGGGCCGGATCCATCATAGCGAAACCATGCCGACCCCATTGCTGGCAATGGCAAAAAAAGTCACGATATGTCATGACACGTCAAGTGATGTTGTGAGTTTTGACACCCCTGCCTTAAATCCATATAAGACAATGAGTTTTCCTAATGCACTAACATTTAAAGATGCATGAACATTTACATATAGTAGACACTAAATTCAGGAGAGTAATGTGTGGTCCTCTTCAATTGTTTGAGGTTAGAGTTCTAAATTTTAAAATTTTAATTCTACTACAGCTGATTTTTTTTTTAAAAAAAATTGTGCCTTAAGGTTAGTGTTGACTAAGTCCCTGCAGTTTTCTTGGCAAGATTTCAGAAGGGGTTTGCTATTGCCTCCTTCCAAGGTGACTCAGCCTTACATCCTTCTGAGGTTTGTAAAATGAGGACCCAGATTGTTGGGGGCAATAACTAACTCTATAAACCGCTTAGAGAGAGCTGTAAAGCACTGTGAAGTGGTATATAAGTCTAAGTGCTATTGCTATTGCTATTGCTATTGCTATTCCTACGACTGAAAGAGAATGAGTGGCCCAAAATCACCCAGCTAATTTTGTGCCTAAAGTGGGGCTAGAACGTAAGGCCTCCCAGTTTCTACTCCAGTACGCTAACTACTACTACCAAACTGGCTCTCTACAACAGATTTAATCAGCTGGAAAAGAGAAAGATTTAAAATAAAAGACATCTTAACTGCTGCATGACAAGCCAGGATAGGATGTCTGTCAGACTTCAAGTGCATCTGAATCCCCAACAGCTGTTAGCCTCAAAGAGAATATTCAATTTTGGGATGTGCTGGAAATTATACTTCTGCAATATTTGGAAAGCTGGTGAATCCAAATTAGTGGATTGGTTTGGATGATTATTCCAACACTAAACATAATTCATCAAAAATAATGTTTTAGCATCATAAAGATTCATGGACTTCAGTTCATTTCATTAGTTACATAGTATATTATCTTTGGTTAAAAGTTCACAGTTGGCCAATGCACGTGGTTCTGGAACTGAAAAAAATAGAGAATCAAATGCAATAATGTGGTATTGACACTGCTTTTTACAATAATACAAGTTAGTATAAGATAAATAAGGTGATTTGAAAAGCAAAATAAATCCATATAATTTGATATCAATCTTTCCCATCCCCTCTGCACATAGAGACTCAAAATGCAAAGGAATGCAAGGTAAAACAACAAATCTACTCTTCTGTCAAGCATGTGAGGGGGGAGGAGAGAGTAAGACTACTTAGTCACAATACATGACTTCTAAAATGAGATGCTGATTGGAGGAGAGAGACTGCTGGGCGGGCATCTTGGGCTAATATGAACTTGGATCACAAGTGCCAAAGGTTAGTGTGGAGACAGCTAAGCTGCAGACAACTGCAGGGCCAATGGAGACTCTTAGGGGAAGCCTCTGCCTTGTCTTGCTGTTAGGGGGGCTGACTCCCCCTAGCGCTGCTCAGTACAATTGGTGGCCTTTTGCAAATCCCAAGGATATGACCACACCTGCTATGATTCCCCAAGGTAAGTGGGAAAGGTATGATTATCCTTGATTTTTTCCTTCCCCGTTTCTGTTTCTTTCTGTGTGGAAAGAACTGAGAAACCAAATAAAATCCAGAAATGCCCATTTAAAAGAGTACCCTATTTGGGCCATAGAATGTCTTGAAGTCAAATATGGGTTGGGGGTTATGGGAGTAACACTAAGTTGGGCAATAATGTATCTAATACAACCTTCCCAAACTGTGCTTGAACTGTAATTTGCAGAATTTCCCAGTTGGGGTGACCACACTTGAAAGATGTTGGATTGAGAAAGGCTGATCTAGACAGCTTTGGCCATTAGGCTACCTGAAATCAGAGTGGCTGTCTTTCTCCACATTTCCCAGGACTTCAGTTTCAGAAGACTCATTCACAAAATTTGGATTTCACTGAATAAAAGGAGATGTAATAATACATATGGGGAAAGTTGCATCGGCTGAATTACCAGGAGAAAACTGAAGGCTGTGTAATATTCATAATGTTGACTAGGAAGATAGGTTCAGATTCTTGTTGATGAGTACCTTCGTACAATTTACTCTTCAGTTTACCTTCCTCACAGGGTTATTGCAACTCTGGTTTTGAGCTCTAAGAAAGAAAGATGAAATTCAACTATTTTTTTAAAAAAAACTGTTTAATTAATATTGTGTCTTCTCTATTATTCTTCTCGCTTCCGTTCTAGGAAAATCAGTGTCAAGAACACAGCAATTTCATTTATGTTTTGGTAGTATAAACATGTAGTTTCCAATCTGCTTTCCTTTTGCTTTCTCAGAGGCAAAAACTGATGTGAAGCAGTTTTCCATGCCTACAGTCCTGAGTAGTTCCATTACTCATAATGCACCAGATACAACTGCACAGGAAGCTACCACTACTGAACAAATCCTGGATTTGGTGAGCATTTGTTATATGGTTATGGGTTAGATGTTAACTGATTCTTGACTTGTGTGACAACTAAGATGAATAGTAGCATTGGAATGAAGGGTGACTGGAGTTCTCCAGAATTAAATGTGTGCTGCCTTTCAAAAGCACATGGCAAAAAACTGCACATTTGATTAAAAAAAACATATAGGAAATGTAACGACTATGATATGCTTATGACAGCTCCAAATGCATCTTTATGAGTATATTGATGGTAAATTCATAAATCACTTGAGGAATGGGCAAAAAAGTGTCTGGCAGTGTTTGTATGTTTGGGGGGGGGGGGGGTAAAGCAGAAGACATATTGATTGAGCTTTTGCAAGTCTTTTGCTTGCTAACAAAAGTTATGAAAATTTAGCCATTATTTATATTATATAATCTGAAAGTTACATGTCATTATGTGAGATAATGTTAAAAAGAGCAGAAGGAGGATGCATATATCAAAACACACCCTTCTATAATAATTAATCTGAAAGAACAGTTATTTCCTCATTCCATGTAATTATTAAAGTGAGGCTACTTTAACTTTCAAGAAGTTCAGAACCATCACTCTATAATCTACACAAAATGATCTCTGCTACGTAATTGTTTATTTTGGTCATGGGTGAAGCTTGTAATCTTCTGATATCACTGAACGAAAGTTCCCAGCATCCCTGATCATGACCAAGAGCCATTTCAAAAACACCTGGATGGCTAAAAATTTCCCATCCTTGATCATCTTTCCCAGCCTGGGCTTGGTTTTTTGTTTTGTTTTGTTTTGTTTTTGGGGGGGGGGGGAGAGAACAAGTGGGAGGCCGCTATTCCCACAGCTATGTCAACTAATAGTCCTAATGCATGGGAAATTCTCAGAAATTTATTTTCAGTGTCCCTGAACAATGACACTCCAGCCCCTCCTGATGAGAAGCAACTTTCTAGAGTTTTAGCGGCATTATTTTATGTAATCTGTCCTAAATGAACATTTAACATCTTTTGTTACCTGAGGCAAAAATAAAACGCTGTTTATTCCCAATCCACAAACAGAACCTGTATACAGTGATAAGTCAAATCTATTGCCCGTTCATCTGAAGAACAATCTGGCTGGGATAAACAAACTACATAATACCCATAACAATTCATCCAGTATCTCATGCCACTCTTCCTGCCCCTTTCTTAACATCTGATGGTTGAGGAGGTAGGTTCACTCTATCTAATGATAGAAGCAGATGACCATCAATTGCATCTGCTATCTTCTACATCAGGGGTCCCCAACCCCTAGTCCGTGGACCAGTACCGGGCCACAGCCTGCCAGCAATTGGTCTGCACAAACAAGCAAAGCCCCATCCGTGGGATGCAGGCAGCACACAAAACCACACACCTTCCAGTCCATGGAAAAATCTTTCTCCACAGAACTGGTTCCTGGTGCCAAAAAAGACTGGGGACCTCTGCTCTACATGGAAAAGCATTCAGCCTGTCACTGAATTAACAGAATAACAGAGTTAGAAGGGACCTTGGAGGTCTTCTAGCCCAACCTTCTGCTTAAATACTGCTATTTTCCCTTACATATACTACTTTTAGCAATTGTGTATGAGCATATAACTATGTGCCAGCTTAAGGCACATAAATAAAATAAAATAACAAGGCTTGGCTATTCTTTAATGACTGTAGTATTTAGTCCTAATAGCTAGAGATTGGATAGATGCTGATAAATCATATAGACCTTTTCTGTATTTATTTTTATGTATTCATAGCCCATCTTTATTATTTTTACAATTAACTCAAGGCAGCAAACATATCCAACACACTCTCCTCTTTCCATTTTCCTCACAACAACAACCCTGTGAGGTAGATGAGGCTGAGAAAGAGTGACTGGCCAAAGGTCACCCAGCCAGGTTTCAGGACTAAGGAAGGGCTAGAATTCACATTTCTAGCCTGGTGCCTTAACCAGTAGACCAACCAGGCTCTTTGGAATTATATATTCCAGAAAGGATATTTTTTCCCCTAAGGGCAAGTAACTTGAGCAAATTCCCTCCATAACTTCTTTGGGATGTAGTAGTAATAGTTAACATTACTAAGGACTAAAAGCAAAATCTATAATGGTGAGAGTAGTGAATACAGAACCACTAAATTCTATGTCCACTGAAGCAAAAAAGGGAAGTGATTACTTTGTGTTCATTATAGATTGTTTTAGTTGCATTTCAGCAGTGAAGATTTATTCATTAGAAAATTATACAGGTAGGCCTTGACTTACAACTACAACTGAGCCCAAAATTTCTGTTCCTAAGCAAAACATTTGAATTTTGCCCCATTTTGCAACCTTACTTGCTAACAACTGCAGTTGTTAAGTTAGTAAAATGATTGTTAAATGAATCTGGCTTTCCCCCCCCCCCCATTGACTTTGCTTGTCAGAAGGTCACAAAAGGTGATCACATGACCCCCGGACACGGCAACCTTCATAAATATGAACTCGTTATCAAGCATGGGGATGCTGAAATGGTTGTAATAGTGAAAAACGATCATAAATCACTTTTTTCAGTGCCATTGTAATTTCGAACTCTGAGTTCTTAAGGATCAGGGTAACAATGCTGTAGAAAGGTTGCCCAACATCCTATATTGTGGGATGTTGGGGAGTGGAAACAATGAGTGATTCCTGGTTACTTCATGGACAGGTAAAGTTTTCTTGGCATTATTATATGGAAATAGATTGCCATTTCCCTCTTCTGCAGGGGTTTCAAACTGCCTGCCTGCGGGCCAGTTGCATCATATGGAGGCCATGCCCATTCCAGCTCCAGCAATGCAAAAAAAGTCGCAATACATCGCAACACATCACATGATGTGGCGGGTTTGACACCTATGCTCTTCTGGGATATATTTTTTTAAATATCCTACTCTAAATCTAAGAGGGAATCACAGGCTCAAGTCTTTCCTGTGAGCTTCCATGTCTAAGGGAGGACTCAAACCTGAGTATTCCAACTCCCAGTCTTGCTCCTGAACGTTACATCACATTGGCTGTTTATTCATTATCATAGCTTCAGTAAATTTAAGATGACACTTTCATATTTCTGTAGGGATTTTATGAAATTTTAACATGCTGGCTGGGAAATTCTCTGAGTTGAAGTACACAGGTCTTAAAGTTGTCAAGATTGGATACACCTGGTTTGTTTGCTTCTCCTTCTCTTTCTCTCCTGACACAGAGTAAACTGGGATGGACTTCTGGACGCCATCTTGAGATTTTCTGATTCAGTGGCCTTAAACATAGAAAAAAGTAGTAGTAGCAACAACAGAAGTAGCAGCAGTAGTAAATGATTTGGAAGAAGCAACTGCTCAACTGTTTTTTCAGTTACAGACAGCATAATTAATACTTTCCCTTAAGTTAGTAGCAGCTGCCTCATACATTTCCCCCCAAAATCCCACATGAAAACTTGAGACTCAGCCACTGCTAATTTGAATGTGGCTAGATGCAGAGATGGAGGCCAAAGTCCCAAGGCCAGCTCTCTCTCATACCACGTGACACTCTCTGGCTCCTTCTCACTGTCTCTGCACAATTTCACATTGACATTTTTCTTGTGCCTTATCAACACTCAGGGTCTTGTCAGACTCAACAAAGCCTTGAGTGCTGTGGCAGAATGACCTGAATTAGTGAGCAAAATCCTCCCCCACCACCACCACCTCTTCTCTCTACAAGGATCAAAAAATCAGAAATTCCTACTCTGCAATGAAACTTAATAGGAACAATGCACCTTCCAGCTGGGATTTACCATATGGTTGCTGTAAAGATAAAATTATAAGGGGCATACTATCTTGCACTTCTGTAAGAGACTAGATATAAAGCAATAAACAAATATTCAGAATCAGAAATGACTACAAGTTTACTCCTTTTTTCCTCCAGACAAGTTCATCGGGTATAACAAAGGAAGACGTTTTTGATAATAGCCTTCCTGTTTCAACTTTCTTTGAGGGCAGCGCTGAGGACGAAGAGTCTGAATTTATAATGGTCCAGGTAACAATCCATAGAAAGATTGTCCAAAACTTGCCCTGGCAGACACATCCAATTCTTTGGGTTGGGTTCTGGATTTTTTTCATCAGCACTGGCCAATTGAACTAATCACAGCAGTTACTGTCTTTTTGTTCCTCAATCTAGTGCCATTTCAAAGTGTGGACACTACAGTTTCTAAAAATCCTAGTCTGCATGTCTGAAAGCAGTTTTGGTTATGAAATTTAGGATTTTGCCTGTCCGGTGCATTTAGAATATTGTATCCAAATATGTGCAAGCATCACCTCAAAGACTTCCCCACATCTCAAAAATGTGAGATATAACAATTTCAACCATAGATTTGTTTTATTTTGGTTTGATAAAAATCAGCATTACTGCTTCTTTTTGGTACTTTGAAGAATCATTAGCATATGTGGAGTTCTCTGAGATCCAAGGGGAATCACATAGAGGGGCTTTCTGATCAGGCACAGAAGCCCTCTGGCTGCAGCAATCAGGGTGGCCAAGTCAATTGTAGGCCACAGCCTACCTATCAACAGTCTCCCCTCATCTCCTCAAGCACAATAAATTATCTCTTCCCAATTGAGAAAAGAAACACCAGCATTAATAAAGTTGTGGGGCAAGGAATAGGATGAAGGGCAATCAGGGACCTGTGCTTGTGGACTCCCAAATCAACCGCCTCCTCTGCCATTTCTATTTGCATGAAATTAGTCATTTTCTGTTTACAGGAAAGGATCAAGACTCACATCTTATGCCTACTTTCATCCCAGGACTGTACGTTTTGTTGAAACATCATGTGTTGTATTAGTGAGGACAAACTCCCTCTGCTCCACAACTTTTTATTGTATTTCCATTCTCCTCTTCCCTAAAGTTCCAAGCTCCCCGGCTAAACAATTCATTGCCATTTGGCAGAGAATGTCCCTCCTTAGTTTGGAGGGGATTCTATGCCACTTTCAAGTAACATTTAATAACACAACCAAAATTCTCAAATTCCTAAATGGTGCCCAGCTTTAACTGCAGTGGTAAAGGAACTGTGAGTAGGCATTATAGGGAAATCTGGAAACAAACATAAAATGGGATTCTGATCAGTGGTGGGATTCAAATATGTGAACAACCGGTTCTCTGTGTGGATGCCGCTTCAGGAAGTCCATTCTGGGCTTAGGTAACAAAAAATTAGCTACCGGTTCTGCTGAAGTGGTGTGGACCAGCTGAATTCCCACCACTGATTCTGATCTTATCAAAAGGTCATACATCTCTCTATTTTTCTTTAAAGCAGCAGTATCTTTGCCTGGGATTGAAAGTCCCCCTGCACCCTTCTGAGCATCTTTTTGAAATAAATTCAAAGAAGTGGACTCCCCTAATAATAATGTGATTCTTTGTATTTTTGTAGCTTTCATTATGAAATCTTATTATAGCAAAAGCAACTAACCTATTAATAATTCTACAAAGACAGCTGCTTTATCCCATAGCAGTAAGTAAAAGACTGAAGTATGAAAATGTTGTAAAAGAAATAAATAATTAAACCATTAGCTGGAGTTCTGAAACAAAATATATATTTCTTTCCACATCTTTAAGAAGATACGTGCACTTAGCTGACTGAGGACTGTACTATTGCAAATAAGATAGAAACAATTTAATCTCAGTAAATGCAACCAAAACTATTTCCATCTTGTATCTCAGGAAGGTTCAAAAATCTTGACAACTTCAGATTACCAATCCATGATCACTGGGGACAATAAAATGATGCAGGTATGTTGGAGTTGAGCCATTCTGAAAGAAAGGGGCAAGAAGAAAATATCTAAAAAGGTGAATTTAAGAAAATGTGTTTTTTATTTAATGGAACTTAATAAAATATAGGTAAAGGTAAAGGTTCCCCCGCACATGCGTGCTAGTCGATTCCAACTCTAGGGGCCGGTGTTCATCTCCGTTTCAAAGCCGAAGAACCAGCGCTTGTCCAAAGACGTCTCCGTGGTCATGTGGCCGGCATGACTAGACGCCAAAGGCGCACAGAACGCTGTTACCTTCCCACCATAGTGGTCCCTATTTTTCTACTTGCATTTTTATGTGCTTTCAAACTGCTAGGTTGGCAGAAGCTGGGACGAGTAACAGGCGCTCACTCTGTTACGCGATACTTGGGATTCGACCCACCGAACTGCCGACCTTCTGATCGACAACCTCAGGGTCCTAACCCACTGAGCCACTGCGTCCCTATTAATAAAATATATAGCATTTCAAACCAGTGAAAATTTAATTTTTAAATATTGCAGTTACTGGGGTTTCCTCTTCTCTAAAAAGAGTGCTAGGATTTGGGTTGGGTAGGAAAATTTAGATGAGAAGCGAGAAGCCTGGGGCTAACTGATGCTTTAAAAATTAGTTTCCTTATTGCCATGATTTTTTATCTTAGACAACCTCAAAAGTCCTCATGACTTCAGATCAGCAATCCACTATCAAAGAGGATTTTATGGCAAGACCAGTAAGTTAAAAATTATTACCAAATGTGTATTATATAACTCTTATGGTTTGAGAATCTCAACAAATTATCTGTAGATAGAAGTTGTTCTAGCAGATGAACCAATTAAATTTCCCATCACCCCTAAATCATCAACTTGATCATAAGTGCATGAGTTTGGAAGTGCGAGTTGAAATCAACAATATTTATTAAATTTCAGGTTCTCAGTTTCAGGTTTAAGGTTTTCAAGACCAGTAAGTTGAACATGAATCATAGATTCTAAAAATAGGAATAAATGGACATTAAGAAATACTGTTGTTGATTTCAGTAATCTGCATTTTGACAACCTACTGTTTTTGAAACTTTATCAAAGATGCATCAATTCAATCAAGATCAGTATACACTACTTTGTTTTTCTAGGAAGGGCTAAGAAAGCATCCCAATTGAATCCATAGTTGCTTCCACTTAAGAAATGACTGAATATGAGGGATCTGTTATATGAGTGCACAAAGGTAGATAGAAGGGAAACAAAGGGCAGACTGCATTATAATTCAAGCTCTACCTCTTACATTCTTGCATGCAATTTTGCAACTCTAGTATAAAAGAGTAAACTTGTCCTCTGATGTTACGTATGTTTAATCATTTTGATGTCATCATTGTTACCTGCTAATACTTGTTAATGGTAATTTCCTACAGAATTAGGAACTATGTTTTCCACTTGATCAACATAATTGTTTATGTGTTTAAATAAGTGCTTCCATGAGGTCAATATTCCTCTTCTCCCTTCTCACTTTTTAAAGAGATGGTTTATCATTAACTGTTTTTTCTCTCTTTCTTAGATTAATATTACTTCACAGTGTGTCTGTCCAGCAATACCTGGTCCGCCTGGTCCAAAGGTGTGCATGTTATATATTTATTTTTTCCTTAGTGGAAACAACAAATCTAGGTACATTTGCAATTTAGCTGGCATTAAGTCTACATTTCAAAGTTTCATTCTGTCTTGAGAAAGCTGCCCAAGACAAGAAAATATCTGTTATCTTTCCCCAAATGTAAACTAAATCACATTAAGCTACTTGTGTTATTTACTGCTGCGAATTACAC
Organism: Vipera berus; assembly: GCF_964194415.1. Lineage (NCBI taxonomy): Eukaryota > Metazoa > Chordata > Lepidosauria > Squamata > Viperidae > Vipera > Vipera berus. The sequence continues at coordinate 45,509,009 of NC_138205.1, read as the reverse complement.
TGTCAAACCACCCAAAAAATCAATAGTATTGTGCCTTAAAAGTTGCTTGTTAGTCAAAAAATTCAGCTGTTAGTTTCTCCTTCTGCTGAGATGAGTTGAAGTTATTAAGTTACATTTACTGTTGTGGATTTGTTAAAGTTAATGGCACAAAATGTCTGCCAAGGATGCAATGCTTAAGTTGCTAAAAGACAACTTAAATAGAAACCTTGAGGATCTGAGCTGGTTTCTGCAACCTGATATCCTTCAGAAACAACTCCAAGAATTATCAGACAACTGTCTTCCAAACACATCTGGAATGTACCATGTTGAAAAGGGATAGATCTGCTGTTTCTCAGTCTTGGCAATTCTAAGATGTCTGGTCTTCAATTCCCAGAATTCCCCAGCCACCATGTTGTCAGAATGTGCACTGTACTTCTTACCCAAAGTTATTTTTTTATAACAGGGAGCAAAGGGTGACCAAGGTCCCCCAGGACAAAAAGGACCAACTGGCTATCCTGGCCTTCCAGGGCCTCCAGGATTACCAGGACCAGCAGGTCCACCAGGTCCACCAAGTTCAACTCTTCCTAAAATAAGAGACTTCACTGATACCAAGGATGGAGAAGAAAAGGTGAGATTTGATGATAGACTAAGGCAATATCAATGTTTTTACAATAATATAAAAATACTATCTTCACCAAGCAAAGATACTATATTCACCTTTCTTGTTATCCAAAATTCACATAATGCTTCGAATTCATTCAAAAATGTGATCTGTTTTTATTTGCTTGCTTGCTTTTGTTTTCGCTGATCTTGAAAACCTGGTGTTGTTTTAGTTATCTGGTGATGATGGTAAATCCATTGGCTGCCTCCAAAGGACTTCATACCATAGCTGGAAGGGGCAAAGGGATTAAGCTTTTTTTTGTTGGGGACTAGAATGTAAAAAAGAAAAATGGCCAGTCTTACAACCACAATTCAGTGCTCCTTCAAAAAGCCTAAAATGAGGAAAGAAGGAATAGATTATTTCTCACCACTACAGTGAAATCATAACTTCTCTGAGCCACAAAAATATGGATGTTAAGGCAGAAAGAGGACACACAATTCTAAGCCAAACGGAGTTGTGCTCTGCCTTCCCCTTCATACCAAGTAACTTTTATTACTCTGGACTTCCTCACCAGCTTATACATAGGAGCGTACAACTTGTGAACAACACAATATTGTGACTCTGTATTATGGGCCCAGCATGAGACTGGAAGGAGGAAGCACACCCAGTTTTGCAGTTCTAGGCAAGAAACATACACCAACATTGTGTCCTTTTCAATTTTACTGCCAAGATAATGCAGCCAGCTCAAAATTCCTTTTTATAATAATTAAATTAAAAAGATAAAAAACCAATGTGAACTTTTTAAAAAAGAATAAAAAAGTAGAAAGTGCAGAAAAGGAACAAATATAAAGAAAAATAGAAAAGAAAAAAATAAGAATATAATAAAGAAAAATAAAAGAAATATATATAAAGAAATTATTTCCCTATTGATCACAACAAGGATGAACAATGATAGTAACTTATCATCTTTTTTTAAAAAAAATACAACAAAAGGAATTTATAAATGGTAAGACTGGAAAAAGATACTGTACCGTATATATAAATGAAAATGGCTTATGTCTTAATAAGTTTGAATGGCATCTAATTTAGTACTGTATGGTTTGAAGTTAAGCAATATCCCTCATGACTGTTCTACCTCTTGAACCTATTTAACTTTTGAATATCACTGAAGTTTTTGACAAGACCATATCTCTGGAGATACTGATTATGAGTTTTCAACATGCTAAATTAGTGTTTTCCGTTCTCCAATTGTTTCTCTGTCATCTTCCTTTTTTTCTAGAGGGTCACTTTTGTAGAAGGGCCTCCTGGCCCACCAGGTTTACCTGGTCATCCAGGTCATCCAGGACCCCAGGGATACCCAGGACCTGAAGGCCCCCAAGGTTCCCCTGGCCTCTCAGGACATGAAGGCCAGCAGGGGGCTCCAGGGCTTCCCGGGTCTCCAGGCCAGCCTGGTCCTCCAGGGGCCACAGGACCCCCAGGAATTCCAGGGCCAGTGGGGTCAGAGGGTCCTCCAGGAGTCACCGGCCCTGAAGGTCATGCAGGAATTCCAGGCCAGGTTGGGCCACCAGGATTACCAGGCTTCCCTGGACCGGAGGGTCCTCCAGGAGCAAATGGATCTCCCGGAAAGAATGGAGCAAAGGTAACCATTGCCTGTATTATGAGAATTTGTGGGTATGTGGGTGGAAGAATGAGTTCAGAAAAAACAAAATAAAATTATTGATCATCAAGATATAATTATGAAAGAAACAAAGTGCTCAGAGCTGATTGTTACTTCATGAGATCTGTTTTGTTTTTTGGACTTGCTATGCTCATTTGTGAATATTAAATCCTTTCAGGGGGAGAAAGGAGACCATGGTGAACCTGGGTTGCCAGGCAAACCAGGACAGACTGGAGAAAAGGGAGCACAGGGTCCACCCGGGCCTGTAGGTCCTCCTGGCTTACCTGGTGATAATCAGGTGAGTAGAAGCAACCCAGCCTCCAGCTAACACACAACATCTCATTTGTTCTCCATGTAAGGTGTTTCCATTGTCAGAGGCACTGTGAACTGGCATCTAGAAGCAAAAATGTACACCCTTACTTCATTTTTAAAAGTTATAAACCTGAAATATACAGATGCTTTACTTATTTTGGAGACAGAGTGGGGTGCTCACAGCCTGTAAGCCACTTGTGCTCCATCCCCTTATTTGCAATCCCATAGGAGGGAAGTTTAAGAAGCTAAATGGATTCTTTGTCCTGCATACATTCTGTGTTTGCATACAAATGCAGTTCTAATGATATACCAGTGTCACTAGAATATTCAACAGGACAGAATATTATAGAATTAAACGAATTTTATACTCTTATTGTGGGTTAAAGGAAAGATCCAAAAAGTCAAACGGGCTTTTTTTTTTTGGTTTACACCAATTCAAGATTCAAAATTATGTTTTGCTATTTGCCTCCCATTGTCCATTCCTTTAAAGAATGCCAAAAGAGGGAGAAAAATCTTATTCCTAGAGAGGAGAGGGGAAATTTTATAAACAAAGCTTCTTTTTGAATACGTGAATATAGTTAGAATAATTCTTGTCTGACATAGGTTTTTTTGTTTGTCTCAAGCCATAAACACAGCATTCTGACAAGAGTACACATAAGAAAGAGTAAAAGTTTTGTTATCTGCACACACTGACAATAGGGATTGGGCTATTTCTATGGGCTGCACTGATCCCTTCTCTTGTTCTCTCTAGTATAATTCTGAAGGAAGTGTTCAAGGGCCTCCTGGTCCTAAGGTGAGTAGCGGTCTTAACCATATCCGATAGCGATAAGATAAGATGAGATGAGATGAGATGAGATGAGATGAGATGAGATGAAGAGAAGAGAAGAGAAGAGAAGAGAAGAGAAGAGAAGAGAAGAGAAGAGAAGAGAAGAGAAGAGAAGAGAAGAGAAGATAACCTTTATTGTCATTTTTTTTACTGTGGGCACAACGGCACACATCAAAAACGAAATTTAGTTGCCCGCTCTCAAAGTGGAACACATACATGACACACACCATACTATATGCACATATGTATAGAGTCACACCCCTACATATACATAACAAATAAATATTAAATACTGTCCAACTTGAATATATAATGGAAGAAGGAAGCTTGAAATTTCACAAGGTTAATGCTGTATGGAACGAAACTGTGGCTGAATCTGGATGTTCTGCTGCGGATACCACAAAGCCTCCTCCCTGAAGGTTACAAGGAAAACAGGTTGTGAAGAGGATGTGTAGTGTCCCAGATAACCTTACGGACCCTGTTCAAGCAACGCTTCTGTGCTATGTCCTCGATGGGAGGAAGGGAACTGCCAATGATCTTTTCGGCCATCCTCACCACTCTCTGCACCACCTTCCTGTCTGAAGCAGTGATGCTATATGACAGGATGTTCTCGATTGTCCCCCTGTAGAAAGTGGTAAGGATAGGGGAAGGAATATGTGCTTTTCTCATGCGACACAGAAAACGCAGGCGCTGCTGTGCCCACTTCACCAGTTTCTCACTGTTGAGTGACCAAGCCAGCCTACTCATTAGCTGCACACCCATCTCCACAGGTGAATCATTTATGCACAGAGAAGTGTGGCTGTGCCTACCTTTTCTGAAATCAACAATGATCTCTTTGGTTTTTCCAGTATTTAAAACTAGGCTGTTTTCCTTACACCAGCTCACCAACACCTCAACCTCCTTGCAGTAAGCTTTCACCTTATCATCATGAATAAGGCACACTACTGCAAACTTCACAATATGGTTGATGGCAAACATAGCACAACAGTCATGGGTCAACAGGGTGAACAGCAGCGGGCTTAGGAGGCAGCCCTGAGGAGAACCTGTGCTCAAGAAAATGGTATTAGAGGTATTTGTTTCAACTCGCACATATTGGGACCTGTTGGTAAGAAAATCAAGAATCCAGTTGCACAAAGGAGTGTTTAAGCCTAGAAGGCCCAGTTTGCTTACTAGATGCTGCGGAAGTTGACAAACAACGAACGCATGTGAGTATTTCTTTCCTCTAAGTGCTTCAAGCTCAGATGGAGAACAGAAGAAATAGCATCCTCTGTAGAGCAATTTGGTTGGTAGGCAAACTGAAGCGGGTCAAATGCTGGCAGGAGACTGGATAGGATAATGTCTTTTATCAGCTTCTCAAAGCATTTCATAATGGTGAATGTCAGTGCAACCAGACGGTAATCATTGAGGCCTGTAATTGTGGACTTTTTTGGCACTGGCAAGATGATGGCTGTCTTAAAGCACAATGAGACCAATGCCTGCTGCAATGAGAGATTGAAAATATCTGCGCATTCCCTAAGGACACATCCAGGGATGTTATCTGGGCCTGCTGCTTTCCGAATGTTAACTTTCTGCAGTGTCTTCTGAACAGAGGTGACATCAAAGCTTAGCACTTGCTCGTCAGGATGGGGGCTCAGCCCGAGCAGGAGTGCTATTTGATTGCTCAAACCTACCAAAAAATACATTGTTTGTTTAGGAAGTCTGTGTCATCCTTGCATCTATTGGCTGTCCTTCTAGCTGGCCTGCAAGTCATAACATGTGCATTGGATTCAAACTTCCTAAAGTACAGGAAGACAAGCTGCAGTCCCAGCAATGTATGTACCATACACTTTAAAGCTTCAGTATTTGTATTCCTCAACTTACAACCAGTCACTTAGCAACTATTCAAAGTTACAATGGGCCTATCTACTTGGAGCTATTTCTGACCTAGATTTGAAGTACTGACAGTCAGCACATATACACACGCACAGAGACACACAAATCTCATAGTTATGTGACCAAACTTTGGCACTCAGCAACCAGGCTGTATTTACAACTCTTTGCAGCATCCTGAAGTCATGTGACTATGTTTTGCAACAGGGCACTCCAAAAACTGGCATTTACTTCCTCTTGTTAGCAAAATCATTCCCATAGTAAACCATTGGTTCTCTTGATGACTCCAGTGTTCACTTAAAGACTGCAGCACTCACTTTACAGCTGCCACGTTCTCTTAAAGACTGACACAAAAAATGATAAAGCTGGTCAGTCACTTTGACAACCCTGATGGGTAGGTTCCATCATGGTAATCTTAAAGATGACCCTGTAACCCTCTGAGACCTTCCTTATACCGCCAGTTTTATATATATACACACCCCCACCCAATCAGAACACACCCACCATTCAAAACACACTCCCACCCAATCAGAACACACCTAATCCCCCACCCAATCAGAGCACTCCTCCACCCACAGAACACCCCCCCTCTGGCAGTTTAAAAAAGAGGAACAAACAGGCACTACCACATGCTTCTCCCAGAAGAAGGAAGCTGAAGCCACCAGCCTGAGGATGACGGATGGGATTCCGTCGAAACGTTGCTCCTACACCTTCAATTCTACGTGGGGAAAAACCCGAATGACCAAAGATATATATAAAACAAATTATAGTTGTTCTTTGATTGAACATACGAAGAGAAATCCTGTTAACCACGTGCATTTCATTTCAATTAATCAAATTTAGTTGTTTTTTTCTTGCCCAGAACAAATTCAACAGCCATAGATAGAGGGCACTGAAAAATAGACAATCCAAGGCAATCCAGGTATCGCAATTCTCAGCATCCTTCATCAGTGGCCTGGCTGGCTGGAGCTGCTGGAAACTTTTGTTCAAGAACATCTAGAATGTCTCCCTTTGCCTAGCCATACAAAAAGTCTATTTCAATACTGCTAGTAATTTACTACAGGGACGTGGTGGCTCAGTGGGTTAGGATTCTGAGCTTGTCAATCAGAAGGTCGGCAGTTTGGCGGGTCGAATCCCGAGTGCTGCGTAGCAGAGTGAGCACCTGTTACTCATCCCAGCTTCTGCCAACCTAGCAGTTCGAAAGCACATAAAAATGCAAGTAGAAAAATAGGGACCACTATGGTGGGAAGGTAAGTGCACCTTTGGCGTCTAGTCATGCCGGCCACATGACCACGGAGACATCCTCGGACAAATGCTAGCTCTTCGGCTTTGAAATGGAGATGAGCACCGGCCCCTAGAGTTGGAAACAACTAGCACGCATGTGCAGGGGAACCTTTACCTTTACCTTTAGTAATTTACTGCAAAACAGCAATGATGGCAAAACAAGTGTTTTTGAAACCCCCAGAATTAAATGAGGCTTTATAAGCTACAACAGCAAAAATGTAGATGCATTCCAGCTTTTATAATGAAATTCATGTCAAGACTCTCTAACTACCACAAATGTCATTTTGTAGTAAAAGGACCACCTCCCACACCTCAAATACAGCTTTTCTATCCAGCTTTGCAGAAGGCAAAATCAAGAACTTGCAATCCTACCATCTGTTGTTTGTTTGTTTGTTTGTTTGATTGATTGATTGATTGATTGATTGATTGATTTCTTTGCAGGGTGAAAAGGGAGAACCAGGAAAAGTGGTATGTAGTCATAGAAAACAGTATCCCATACTTCAAGGCTCGTTGATGGAAAAGAAATTATTTTTATTGTACTTTAGAATTCTCTAGTAGCTTAAAAAGACTTGTTTTTCCACAGGAATGTAGCAGTTGCTGCAAGGAGGCAAGAAATGACATTGATTCTTGGGTAGCTTTTGTCTACCAAAAGGTATGTTAGAGAGATGCGTATTGCCTGTTTGATCATTGGTCTGGGAGAGTAAGTGTAACTACCCACTTCTAATCAACATAACTTTTTTTTCCCTCTCCTCCCATTCTGAAACATCAATCCAGGGAAACCTGGAAAACTGCTGGGCAGAATTTTCATTCCTCTGGCAAATTATCCACTTTATCTCATGGAGAGAAGCCCAAAGATATAATATAATTTGATGTCTCTTAGAGAAAATTCTGTAGGTTTTTGTAGGTCATTTCATTATTTGTTCCATTTACAGACACCAAAACCAGGACATAATATAGGCAAACAGATATTGTTGCACATATAACAACCCAGGAAACTGCATTAAATTCTCCAAGAGTTCTTTTACATAGACTTCTTAAGGCTACACTCTCCTACTTAGAAACAGTTAGCATGTTTTCGCTCTTTATGCTTTTCTCAGATCAAGTGGTATTCTTCTAATTATATAGTGGACAACCATTTCAAGAAAAATCTCTAAACAGGTAGTCCTTGACATGATCACAACTGACCCCAAAATTTCCATTGCTAAGCAAGACAGTTGTTAAGTGAGCTTTGCTCCATTTTATGACTTTTCTTGCCACAATTGTTAAGTGAATCACTGCCATTGTTAAGTTAGTAACACAGTTGTTAAATGAATCTGTCTTCCACATTGATGTTGCTTGTCAGAAGGTCGTAAAAAGGATCACGGGACCCCAACTTACTGCAACCATTATAAATACATATCAGTTGCCAAGTATCCATATTTTGATCATGTGACCATGGGGTTGCCACAATTGTTGTGTGTTAATAGACATAAGTCACTTTTTCAGCGCTACTGTAACTTTGAATGGTCACTAAATGAATGGTTGCAAGTTGAGGGCTACCTATATATTTGTAACTTAGAATTTTTTCCATCAATATTAAAATAAATTAAGTAACATATAGTTTAAGTGAACATAGTGTAAATGGATGCAATATGTCAGTACAGATGATTAATCAGTTTACTTCTTTCTATCTCTATCTCTTCCAGAAATTCAAAGAGGACCTAGAGACATATGGTCCCAACCACGTACGTCATATCCAATTTATCATTACTTGAGAAGTTTCAGTTTTGTCCCATTTAAAAAAATGTATTGTTTTTTTGGTCTTTGGGAATTCTTAAATCCAATCCTAGCTTTTTCCTCAAAGAAAATTCCATGTCTGAATGATCTGTGCATACTCTCATACTAGGCAGAATGCTTCTACAGTTTACATTGTGGCAGAACATTAGCGTCTATGGATCTGCCACATAAAACATTCACACATACGTAGGAATAACTTGCAGGAAATTATCATTTTGCAAAGCTTAATTTCCAAATATGCAAACAATACTGTTATCTCTTCTAGGGACCTCCAGGCCTCCCAGGAAAGCCTGGCCCTCCAGGGCCTCCTGGACCACCCGGTGTGCTTTATATAAATGTGAGTTAACTCTTCTATTTAATTCTGCCAACACTCAGTTATTCTGTCTTTTCCTTTCTGATGGATTTTCCAGGATTTCGCAGGATACGTTGCAGGATTAGATTGCAAACACAGGATATTTGACAGCATGTAAAATTCTATGAATTAAGGAGGATCCTTACTCCACCCCCACTGCCTTGTGATTTACAGAATCTTCTGGTGTCATAGAATCTCAGTTACCAAGGAGGCAATAAAAGCTTGACTCATTGCTACTATTTTGTGTTACTAAGTCATAATGTTATATGACTGTAGAAAATGCTGTAACTCAGTATGGCAGTGTTTCTGAATTTTACAACATGTGGACTTCAGCTCCCTGAGTCCCCAGCCAGCATGCTGAAGCATTGAAATACACATATCTTAAAGTTGCTGAAGTTGAGAAACACTCTGCTATGGGGATCCTCTCTCAAGGCAGAACAATTACACATCAAGTTCTTACCATCTGGGCCCACTCATTGTATGCCATAGTATTAGGGGCAGAGGGAAAGTCAAGCCTTTTATGGAAAGGAATCAGTGGAACGATTTGCCTCCAGAAGTTACAGGTGCTCCAACATTGGAGGTTTTAAAGAAGAGACTAGACAACGATTTGTCTGAAATGGTATAGAGCAGGGCTTTTCATCCTTTTCACCCATTGTACCACTTTTAGGATATGGCAACATCTGAGTACTACCAGTCACCTAGCAAGGTGTCAAAAACTTGATGACCCAAAAAAAAAGGAAAAAAGTGATGAAGTACAGGTAGTCCTCAACTTACAACAGTTTGCTTTGTTCGAATGGACGTGAAAAAGTGCCCCCCAAGCCACAGCCGAGCAAGACACCTGCCTGCCCGTCCAGTGGTGCTCTTCCTCCTATCCAAGGTTTTCATTGTTGTGAGCATTTCTGTTTAGGATTGGCAGCGGGGGTGGGGTGGGGTGGTGTTTGGTTTTTATTCCCCCCCTATGCTGGGTGGTTGCAGCAGGTTTTGGTCATTTCGCATGACCCTGGGACACTGTGACCATCATAAATATGAATCAGTTGCCAAGCATCTGAATGTAAATCACAAGACCCTGGAGATGCTGCAACATTCCAGCTAATCAGCGCTTTTTCTGGGCTCAGAAGCTCCAGGATCAGAGCCGAGCTCCAGCTGGAACCTGGTGCTGATCCTGGTGCTTCCACTGAGCCCTGACAGCCCTGCAGCTCCAGCCATCTCTTGCTCAGGCTTGTGCAGTGCTGCCACCAGTTCAGCTCATTCCCCTCCCCCGCTACCACTTCTTTAGCATGATCGCGTACCACCTGCCAGGTGCCAATGTACCACAGGTGGTACCCGTACCACTGGTTGGAAAGCCCTGGTATAGAGCACAGGTGACAACATGTGACATGTCGTGACATATCATGACTTTTTTTGCATTGCCGGAGCTGGGGTGGGTGCGGCCTCTGTATGATGCAATTGGCCCGCAGGCCAGCAGTTTGACACCCCTAGTATAGGGTTTCCTGCTTGAGCAGAGGATTGGACTAGAAGACCTCCAAGATCCCTTCCAACTCTATTATTTTCTTTTCTGAAAACTAGAAATCCAGCTTTTTAGATATTTTGCATAAATGTTATGCATAATTCTTACCTTTGGTTGCTGTTAAGGAACACTGGTCTTTTTTGAAACTGGAGACAATTATGGCACATGAGCAATGAATAAGGAAGAAGGAATACCCCTTCCTTGCCTGCTTTTAGCTCTTTTACATCTGTTTTCATTTGCTATGGAATCAAGAGCCTTGGTGGAGCAGTGGGCTAATGCCTCCTTAAGTAACACCAGCTGCCTGCAATTAGTGCAGGTTCGCATCCCACCAGGCTCAAGGTTGACTCAGCCTTCCATCCTTCCAAGGTAGGTAAAATGAGGACCCAGCTTGGGGGGGGGGCAAAAGCCCTAATAAGCAGGCATATACATAGAATGAAGGCTATTGCTAAGCACATTGATTTGTGCTTTAAATTGTAAGTCGCCCTGAGTCTTCGGAGAAGGGCGGGATATAAATGGGATTATATAAATGGGATTATATATATATATAATCGTTTGGGGATCAAGTGGTACCATCCATTGGAGGAGACTAGTCCCATGAAAGATGAATAATAGGAGTAGCCAAAAGCTTTTGTGCTTTTGAGGATTTCAACCTGCATATGATGGGATTGATCTTTATGAGTAGAACAAAAGAATAGTTTATCATTCCCCTTAAGTGGTAGATAATATTTAAAATGCAAAATAAATTTTCATTTGTTGCTCAGACCATATATCAGATTGACTAAACTCATATCAGCTTAAAACCAAAGTTGAAATGAAATAGGAAATTAATTAATACTTTAGAAAATGGGAATGTCTTTCTTGTTCAAAGAAGGAAATTGGAGGGGGGGGGGCAAAAACATTTTCCTCTTTATCTATATGGTTTATAATAAGAGAATTTGTATCCTTCCAGAGAGTGTACCCAGTCCGACCCAGGCCACATTGCAAGCAGCCGGTGAGTTGACTAAGTCATAAGATTGTCTCTATATAGTCACATCATCCAAAGGCAGGTACTCTATAGTCCTCCATTACATTGTTTATTAAAGAAGCCCTGTGCTATTTGAAAGACAACCAATAAGAAGGTGCTTTGCACAAAATTCTCATGCAAAAGCAGCTAACACAGAGTTGGCAGCTTTGACAGGGCATTGAGATGCTGCTAGAATCTAGCAGCTAGAATGTCTAGTCCTACCTATCCAAAAGATAGTGAGCAGTTCTTCCATGTATCCCTCCTTTTAATCCCTCCTTTATCCCTTTCTGTGGTTTATCTCTTGGACAATTCCATGCACAATATAACTCTTAACTTGAAGTTATCCTAAACTCATGTCAGCTGATTATTCTCTTCTGCCAAGTCTATGTTTTACCAATTCGAGCAAGAAACTACTTGGGAGGACGGAGAAAAGTTTAGCATAAAACAAAATGTGGCAATTAGGCCTTCCTATTGTTGTGCCAAACCAGTTGGCTGCCCAAAAATCCTGCTGTCAGAACTCTCATACCATTTCTCAGGTGACTTTTACAATAATTGCAGTACCTGCAGTACGATTGGCATATGACCTGGGCTTTTCCTTGCTGTCCAGGATTCCTTGGAGGTAGAACAGGCATTTATATAAAATATATCTTTAAACTCTGTTTTGCAAGTGTAACAAAGTTACAACAGCCAAAATAAATAAGGAAAGCAGGTTCTTTGTAAAAAATTAATTCTGCTGATCCTAAATTCTAAGAAGCTACATGAATACAAGGGACAAATAGCCTCTTGCTCAATGGGAAAAAGCAAACTAAAAAGCAGATTAATCAATAGTTCCAACCTGCACTTAAAACTGAAAAATATATTGTTGCAAACTAGTGTGTGTTGCTGTGTGTATGTGCGTGAGTGAATGCGTGTGTGTCTGTGTGTATCTTGACTAATATTATCAGTTCTTCAATATTGAAATTATATCTCACCTTTCTGTTTATTACAGTAGTCTAGGCAACTTACAATAAAAATACTAACAGAACAAATGAATACATTAAAATTAACATATAAAATCAGTATAATAATTAACTATTAAAAGTTTGGTGAAAGAAAGATGTGTTTATAATCTTTCAAAAAATTAGGGGGAGGGGGGGATTGTTAAAGATAAAATGTATTTTAAAACTTTTCAATAAAAAAAAAATTAGGAGCATTTCCCCATGAAATGGCGTCAGTCTCTGTTCTTATTCCTTTCAGGTGAACCAGGATCCATGTTTTGATTCAGGTATTATTTTATTCTTCTTTGTAGTTAAAACAGAAATACATTGAAATGTTTTTTTAATTGTGCAAATACCTTGTATTAATTCCTTAATATTTCCTAATCTGTTGGTCACATATCAATTTTGCAATCTGGAGGACTGATCAATTTGATGTTTTCTCTGGCTATGCAACTTACTATAGCTATGACTCATGGACTTCAACTCCCAGAATTCCTGAACCAGCTATGCTGGCTCAGGAATTCTGGGGGGTTGAAGTCCACGAGTCATAAAAGAGCCAATGTTGCCTACCCCTATCCTAGCTGAATTGTCAAGATTATAGGTAGTCCTTGACTTACTTATTTAGCAACTGTTTGCTTTTATTATGATGGCACTGAAAAAGTGACTTATGAACAGTCCTCGCACTTATGACCATCTCAGTTTCCCTGCAGTCATGTGATTGTGATTCAGATGCTTGTCAAATATCACACATTTACAATGGTCAGTGTCCTGCAATCATATGACCATCACCTGCAACCTTCCCAACCTTTGTTTCTGACACACAATGTCAATGGGGAAGCCAGAAGGTCATAAGTTACAATCATGTGATGTCTCACTTAATGACTGTGGCCATTTGCCTAATGACAACAGCAAGTAGGTCATGAAATCAGGTGCAGTCATGTAATGCCTCACTTAACAACTGCACCACTTAGTAAAGATTACTCCAGTCTTGACTGATGTTGTAAGTTGAGGACCATCTGTACAACAGAAAAATAGAAGAACATAGGTACAAAGCAGGGCAACCTGACGTGACTTTGGCGGGGTGTTAAAGAGAAATATTTCTGTTCTTCGTCAGACCATTTGTGGGGAAACCTAAGGTACTTCCTTTCCTTGCATCACCCTCTTCTGTTCTAGCTTGGCATCAATTTAGTGTTTAGGACATGTTTGGCATCTGTAAGGTCAGAATCAGAATAGAGCTGGAAGGCACCTTGAAGGTCTTCTAGTCCAACCCCCCTGATCAAGCAGGAGATCCTATACCAGTGATGGTGAACCTTTTAGAGACAGAGTGCCCAAACTGCAACCCAAAACCCACTTATTTATCGCTGGGTGCCAGGTGGGTGTGGCCCACTGGGTGGACATGGCTGAGGTGGTCATGGCAGATTGGGTGGGTGTGGCCAAGGTGGGCATGTTCACCTCCATGTTGTTCATGGGGAGGGATGCCTGTGGGGGTGGGCAGGGATGGAGGAGATCCAGGGGGTCTCTGGCTGGTGGGGCGGTAGGCAGGAGGCTCATCCTGCAGGGTGAGGCGAGGCAGGCAGGGCCAGGGCAGCTGCTGCCTGACACCATCGGCCCCCGCACATTGAGGCCAGTGAGCGCATGGGGGCCGACAGTGTCTGTCAGCTCCTCGATTGGTGCACTCTGGGGCTCCTCAGCCCACCGCCAGCAATTCAAAGAAGCCGCCTCTGAGCTGGATGGCCAGCTGACAGCTGAGGAGGCAATGCAGTGGGTCGTGCCCAGGAAAAGGAGATCATGCAAGGCCAGAAGGGACAGGACCAGGGGTGGAGGGATGGAAACCAGCTGTGCCGGGATGCATCCGGCCACATGGAACCTCAACGAGTTAGCGGACGGCTACTTGAAGAGGGACAGTTGCCATCTCCGGGGCATGATGAGCGTGCCCACAGAGAGGACTCTGAGTGCCACCTCTGGCACGCGTGCCATAGGTTCGCCACCACTGTCCTATATCATTTCAGACAAGTGACTGTCCGGTCTCTTCTTAAAAACCTCCAGTGATAAAGCACCCGCAATGTCTGAAGGTTAATTGTTTCCACTGTTAGGAAGTTTTTTCTTAATTCCAGGTTGCTTCTCTCCTTGATTATTTTCTATCCATTGTTTCTTGTCCTGCCCTCTGGTGCTTTGGAAAATAAATTTACCCCCGTCCTCTTTGTGGCAGCCTCTCAAATACTGGAATACTGCTATCACATCACTCCTAGTCCTTCATTTCTCTAGATTAGCCAAACCCAAATCCTGCAACCGTTCTTCGTATCTTTTAGTCTTCAGGACTTTAATCATCTTATTTGTTCTTCTTTGCACTTTTTCCAAAGTCTCAACATCTTTTTTGTAATGTGGTGACCAAAACTGGATGCAGTATTCCAAGTGTGGTCTTACTAAGGGTTTACAAAGCGGTACTGATACTTCATGTGTCAGAAAGAAGCAAATTCCTAGTTTGTATAGAGGAAAATATTTATATTCTGGATGGGAAGGCATATTCATTCAAACTTGCTTTTCTTGCACAGATATAGAGCCACCTATGAAGGATTCTCCCTACAAAAGCCAGAATGGATATAAGGTTTGTTATTACTACGAGTTTCTCCATTTTGATTTCTCTCCCAAAGTAAGAGCAGACATGGGCAAATATTTAAGGCTACAGATTGAATTTTTTTTAAAAAAATCTGGCTTCTGAAAGCTATATTGAACTTTGGTTATGATAAATTTGGTTAGATGTCATGGGGGGGAGCATTCACAAGTATTTATTACCTATTTATTTTCTCTTGATTTTTTATGCCAGAGGAAGGCTACAGAAAATAGGTGGCTTAATGCACACATTTTGCTTTTTTAATTATAAAAGTAAATTAGTATTTTTCAAATAGTCTTTGTATTATGCACGTAGGACAAATAAATTCAGCATCAGTTTCTGAACTGACATAGACCCATCAGGGCTAATGGTACTTACCATATATTTTTTTTCAGTCTGTTCTTTTAATAGATGTACAACTATATACAATGTTTTGTTAGGAGTGCTTATATTGTTTTCATTACAAAATAATGATTTTCTATCAAAGAAATCTATAGCTGTTCAAGGTAGTAGTTGCTACAATGTTTGCAAGTCAGACAGCTGTTGTAAATTTTAGGAATAGTTTCTAGCACTACCAAACATCAAAACTGACCAGTTAATCCAAAAATGTTTATAAATCTTTCCCACTACAGGCTAAATATGATCCAGTGGTAATTTTTTATTAAAAGAGAGATGATACAGTATATTTTCTGCTTTCCTTTCAGCATCCCACCTGGACCTTCAATTCAAAAGAGATGATGTTGAAATTGGCTTCCTCCATTCCTGAAGGCAGTTTGGTCTACATCACTGAAGAGGCTGAAGCTTTCTTGAAGACCCCCAAAGGATGGAAAAAAATTCTGGTAGGAGCCATTGTAATAATCCCTTTAATTAGGGCAGAATTTGGTACTGGTTTTAAAAGATTATGGAATTACATTATTGGATTTGCTTTCTTTCCTATTCAGATATCTGGTTAGAATTGTGGATTACAGAAAGCTGGACTAGATAGCTATTTAGGCTAATGTGGCTGACTTCTTATATTCCATAATATAAATTGGAAAGCACTGTTTTCATTTTTTTCAAGGCAGATTAACTACTGAATTTATCAGTCATTGGAGTTTCGTGATGGATCTTGGCTTGCTTATTTGAACTACGTGGCAACCCTGCTAAATTTTATACTTGTTTTCCTGTACTGTATGTGTTTCCTTGACTAGATGGAGGATTCTGCCCTTCTGGCTGCAGCTGATGACCCTTTGGTGCCTATGGAAAATAATCAGGTGAGAATTTTTTCCAGCATTTTATGCCATGTCAATGCTTGCACAGTAGTATTGTTAAATCAGTATGGCATTTAAGGAGTTTGCTTTGGTACAACGATGGCAAGAAATGGCTTGCAATCTTTGCACAGGGCCATTTAGATGACACTTTTGAGAAGAAAGGTTGATAATGGTAAAGGGATGTATGCAAATGTTTACTGTGTGATTTTTGTAGTTATTTTATCTTAAAATATGAGTTTGTAAGTTGTTTTGAGGAAACTTTGTCAGGGTCCACTGACAAAACCAACACCTAACAAATATGTTTTCAAAATATATTTGCATAGTTAATTTGTGATGGTAACATTTCATGGAGTGTTAAAAAAAATCCTGATTATACTAACTCCTTGGATTAAAAAGTTGAGGACCTCACACAAAAATCCGTGAACATACTCTTGTTTCCTTGTTTGATAACTGCACATGTGGAAGGGATCTATAAACTCTGTTTATTTTCCTGGGATAATTTCATTTCCGTATTTATAATACGGTAAATCTGACCAAAATGATGACCAATTTCTAATACCAACTCCTGCAACAGCCTTTTTAATATAAAGGCTCAGTAAAGTTTCCAATTACAACCTACTATCTTTTTTCATATGTGGAATATTGAATGGCATGCCAAAGAAATGCTGCAAATAATAGACAGTTATTAAAAGCATGTGTGCTGTTAAAATTAGTGTGATTTTCTATTTAAACTGAGCAGGTATAAATTAAAGGAGAGCTATCCAGTGACAGAAGGACTTTCTACTATCAATCTCATTGGGTGCTGGGATCATTAATCCTGCTGCATCAGCATTTTCTTTCCCAGACAGAAAATAAATCAATTATTTTGATTCATTCTGATTGTCATCCAATGTAGTAGTGAGTATCCTATAGTAAAGTGATAGTAAAGTGAGACAGACTAAGCAAAGTGGTCTGTTAATGATTTCTTGGAATTGCTTTTTCTGACAACTGCAGTAGACAGTGAAAAAATTAAGGGCTGGCTTGATTGGGTGGGTTTTGTGTTAGCATCTTATTATAAAGAATTGATCAAAAGATCTATAAATCTTCCATATGCAGAATAATATAATAATCCTTCTCTTTAGGCTCAGCTTGATGAAAGAAACATAACAATTCTGACAATTGCACCAACTAGTGTCCCGCAGAGGATTCCTTCAGTAAGTTCAACAAGACAAATCATTGGCACAATCTTATTTAAAAAATCCTCATATACCTTCTAGGATAAACAATTTATCTAATGATACAAATTAAATTGTTTTTTGCTATAGGACAACCAGAAACTTCCAAAACAAGCAATCCTAGCCCATTCAGAAAAGCAGAAACTGCTTTGAAATGTTTTCATCTCAGTGCCCTTTAGAAGTATTAAGAATATACCCCCACCCCCACATTTCTAGTTAGAGGTTAACTACAAAATTTTAGAAATTGCAGTATATATTTGGTGGCTATCATTTTGGATAAAGTTTATGTAGCCCAATTGTCTTCATTGCCCTTCCCAGCAGGCTGGGATCAATAAAGTCAAGGGAGTTAAATGTTTATTATATCTGATAGACAATTTATGGAATTATCTAAATCAGGGGTCTTCAAACTTGGCCTTTATAACTTGTGGACTTCAACTCCCAGAATTGCTTCCAGGCATGTTGGCTGAGGAATTCTGGGAGTTGAAGTCCACAGGTCATAAAAGGGCCAAGTTTGAAGACCCCTGATCTAAATGAAGAATGGATAAATATATTTGTATATCCTTCATATCTATCTTTAGAGCTATAGTTTTGTTGTTGTTGGTTTTTTAAAAAGCAAGTCATTGAATGTAGTAGCATGGAAAATATAGACCCATATGGATTTTATTTAACTCAAGAGTGTCAAATTGCCGGCCCGCAGGTCAGATGTATCATAGCAAAACTGCACCCACAGCAATGGCAAAAAAAGTTGCGATACATTGTGACACGTCACGTGACTTTGTGAGTTTGACACCCCTGATTTAACTGTAAAGATTTCCCAAGAATACTTGGGAACAATAGATTTATGTGTGGGATAATTTGTGAATGTTTAATTATTATCCCCTTGGATCCTTGGTTGGTTATATGATTGAAGTTGGCTTCAATGCTAAAATGCAACAGCTCTTTTAAGATAAAGAATAAAACTTGATGGTTATCAGCTAATTGTTCTGTTGAATTAGATTCTACTTCAATGCCATGTGTGGTTCTTATCTGGATTTCTTTCACTTTCCAGCTCCGCCTAGTGGCACTAAATTTCCCTTTGACTGGTAACATGAAAGGGATTAGTGGAGCGGACCTACAGTGCCATCAGCAGGCACAAGAGGCAAAGCTGCAAGGAACTTTCCGAGCCTTCCTGTCCGGAAATACCCAAAGCCTTATCTCAGTTGTGAAGAGAACAGACAGGAATTTGCCACTTGTTAACCTTAAGGTTAGTAACAGATTCATACAGGCTCCTGAGTCAGTACATCTTTCTTGGATAGGACTATGGAAAAGGAGGCAGATTAAGATTGGTTTATATTGCCCAACTATTCCAGTGCCTTGTTTCTAAATAAAAGTTGTTGATAATTTAATTCTGTTTGTACAGGAATGTCAACAAAGCTGTTGTAAAATTCCTTAACTATCTAAAGAAACTTTGAAATAAAGTTTTATTTAATTTAATATAAACTTTGAAATAAAATCTCTTTCTCATACCCATATTAATATGTATTCCCCTAATCCCTAAATTGGCAGAAAATTATTATTATTCTTAGTTGTAGACATTTTTAATATATTTAGTCAAATCAAGACAGTGAGCATATTTATTTATTTATTTAATTGTAAAATTTATAGGCCACCCAACTTACCTCTGGGCAGTTTACAATCATAAAAAATCAAACTATATAAATTTAAAAAAATAAATGAATGCAAAATTCAAAACACTATGGCCCAATTAAACATACTTAACATATATGTAATACTCTTACCTATTTTTCTCTACAACAACCTTGTATGATGGGTTGAGCTGAGAGATATTGACTAGTCCAAACTCATCCTGCTAGCTTTCATACCTAAGGCATGGCTAGAATTCACAGGCTCCTGGTTTCTAGATAGCACCTTCACCACCATTCTAAGCTGGCAGTCTTTATTATAATGGCATAAATTATGCCCTCCTCATTGCAAAGTCCTATTCTGTATCTACAGTAGTGGTACTATTTGTACAGTTTTCATGTGGGATAAATGAAGGGAAGTAATTGGCAGATTTTTTCTGGCTTTGTTTCCCTTCCCATTGAGCATTACACCCTATAGGAAAAGCACCACCAGTCAGTCTCCTTAATATTCAATGGGATTGGGACTGGTAAAATTAATTTTGACAGATGGATAGATCAATATGTAGACACATATAATGCTATTCTAGAATAGATACTCCCCCCCAACAAAAACCCACCTCAACCATACTATTATTTATAGCACCTCCAGCAATTCTAAAAAGGACTTCAAGGCAGTCTTGGGGGGGGAGGGAAAGGTTTGGGAGGTTGTAAAAGGAAAAATGATTAGAATTCAACATGCAAACAAAAGGGGGGGAAACGGTGTCAACACAGAATTGATCGGTTTCACCCCTTCTTTAGTTAGTTTTATGGGCAGCTTTTCCCAATTTCTGGATTAATGAGATGGGATAAAGACCAGCAACTGCTGAAGTTTGTGGGAGCCTAACCAAAGTAGAGGTGGGGAAATTATCTGCAGACCACCTCAGCAGAACTGCAGATAGATTGAATGAAGGTACTGACTGCATCCCTCTATCCATGCACATTTCCAAAACCAGAACTTCCTTTTTAAGGCTTCCTTAAAAAGGGGTTCTACTCCCTTAAAAGGGGGTTATTGCTCCCTTAAAGTGGCAAACCTATTTATATATGGAGTATGTAGAGCATCCAAATGGACTGTCAGAAAGTAACAGGCAAGTATTACACTGGGAGGTGTCTCTGCACAAGATAGGTATCCAGCTTATGTTCCCTCTTTCAGAGCCAGGCATGAAGCCAATCCCCAACTTTAGAGAATTGGCAGATACTGGAAGAGAAACTGGTTTAAAAAATGTTTGACTCTCTTAACCAGACCAGAATGCTCCCAAAGGGGAATGCTCAGAGAAGTAGAGGGGGTAGGCATAAGCACTTGTCTAAGCTAGCCAGTAAAAGGGGATCACTCCCTTCATCTAAGGATCACCTGGCAATATCTCCAACAGAGATTTTGCTTAAACATGCCTGACTGGAATCACAACAAAAGTAAAATATTTGGGCTAGGATAGAAAATACTCCTTTAATCCAGAAACAATTTAGGAAATCTTAATGGTCTCTCAAGCACCAGATGAAAGTCACATCATCAAAAATGGCAGAAAAAAAGTTTGTTGCACCATATTCCTGCCATAGTTAGATGCATGTGTAGAGGTTTTCAATCTTACTTCTGCTACAGGGTCAGCTATTGGCTAAGAGCTGGAATTCCCTCTTCACTAAGCATGGAATTTCTGATTTCAACAACATGGAGTACCCCCTCTATGCCTTCAATGGGCTGAATGTCATGACAGACCCTACATGGTGAGTAAAATGTAGAAAGAGCATCCATATGATTAAGTAATTTTGGAAAATTACAAACAGGGTTTTAAGAATATAATTCATTTTTTCTCAAGTGGAGAACAAGTCCTCAATATAAAGTAGAAAAGGGAGTATTAAAGAAATATTTGACAAGCTACATGAGAAACTAAGTGTTATGTATGCAGGCACCAGCATAGCAACAGCCACCAGGGGGCGTTGGCCTGAACGGTTTCGGCGGGAAACCTAGGGCCAACCCCATTGGCTGTCCACTTACCTGGCTAGGTATTTAAGGAGGCCAGGTAACCCTCATTCCCCAGTTCACTTCCCCCTTCCAATAAAGAGCTGAACTCACACACCGGCTGGCATCTCTTCCTTGCGTCGGACCCACTACACAATAGTGGAGACGAAGGTGGGATTGCTGCTGACCAAGAGCTGAAGTCACTGGGGAAACGCTCCGCAAGCTGAAGGGAAAGGCATTTTCCTTCTTCTCCCCCACGACTGCCAGCCGACCTGGCAACGCCAAGCGCCACATCCGCGACCAAGACCGCAGCCACCGCCATGGCTAGAGCCGGACAACCCCGTGAATTCGAGACCCGCCATCCCGAGACCTGGACCTGCTACCTGGCTCATGTTGAACTGTACATGCGGTTCAACCAGATATCGGAGGACGGTGCAAAGGCGGCCGCCCTGCTTTGCCTCGGGGGTCAGCATTGCTGGAAGTCGCCGCGAACCTGTTCCCCCAGGAGGCCATCAACACCGTCGCGTACCAAGACCTCGTGGCCAGACTCAACGGCCACTTCAAGCCCCGGCGCTCCAAGGTGGCCGTGCGGTCACAATTCGAAAAAAGGGACCAGCGCCCCGACGAGACTGGTGCCGACTTCCTCACTGCCCTGCGGGAAGCTGCCATCGCTTGCAGGTTCACGAAGCTGGAGGAGCGGCTACGGGACCAGCTGATCTGTGGCCTACGAGACAGGCGGCTGCAGGAGCGCCTGTTCGAGAGAGAGGAGGTCTCTCTCCAGGAAGCCGAGGATGCCATCCTAGCCCACAAAGCGGCCTGCGGGGCCGACCAAGCCTGCCAGGGAACCCGGTCCGGCAACCAGGCGACCAGCATCCACCGGCAAGGGGCCACAGAGGAGGACGACCTGAGCATCGACCTCCTCCAGCGGAAGTCGACCTCCGACCAGCGAGCCAGACGCCCAGACAGGCCCAGGCCTCCCAGCAACGCCGCCGTTCCTCAGAGGTGCGCATGGTGTGGGGTTTGCAAGAAAACAGGCCACATAGTCGCGGTCTGCCATAGCCGCCGCCCCCGAGAAGAGATCCACGAGCTGCAGCCGGAGGAACCGCCGTTCGAAGGTACTGGGGCCCCCACCAAAACGCAAATTGGCTATGTCGAGAGCCAGCTGGCCATTAACCACACGGGTAGCCGCCAGCTGCTCAAAGCCAAAATTAGATTAACAATCTGTTTGCAAGGCGTCCCTTGCAGCATGGAGCTTGACTCCGGATCAGCGGTCTCGATTATTTCAGACGAGACCCTTAATCACATAATTAGCCGGAGCAAGCAACAGATTAAATTGCAGCCTACTAAATTAACCCTGACCGATTTTCAGAATTCGCCGGTGAAGGTGAAGGGGGAGGCCACTGTTTCAGTGGGGTTTAAGGGTCGCGAAGGGCACCTGGACGTTGTAGTGGTAGAGGGCCGCAGAGCCAGCCTGGTCGGGCTGGACTGGTTTGAGGCCCTGGGAATCACAGTATCCGGGATCCATCGGATCCAGGGGGACGCCGTTGAGGCCGTCTGCCGGGAGTTCGCCGACGTCTTCGACGGGTCATTAGGCAAGTACACCGGGGCCCCCATATCGTTCAAGCTTAACTCGAACGTTTCCCCCGTTAGGTCCGGCCGTGGCGAGTCCCTTTCGCGCTCAAACACAAAATCGAGCGCAAACTAGACAAGCTGGTGGCCCAGGGAATCTTAGAGCCCGTAGATGGAGGGGAGTGGGAAACCCCTATCGTAACCCCCCTCAAATCCAACGGGGAAATAAGGATCTGCGCCGACTATAAGTGTTCGGTGAACCGCGCCCTAAACTCGCACACTTACCCGGTCCCCGCGGTCAGCCATGTTCTCGCTTCCCTCCAAGGCGGCGCCATCTTTGCAAGGCTCGATCTTGCGCAGGCATACCAGCAACTCACGATCACTAGGGAAACAACTGACATTCAAACCATAGGGGGGCGTTCCAGGTGAACAGACTGCAGTTTGGAGTCAGCGTTGCTCCCGGCATTTTCCAGGAGGTTATGGAAAAGACACTCAAGGGCATTCCAGGAGTCTGCCCCTATTTTGATGACATCCTGATTGCAGGAGCATCAGCAGAAAAACTGGCAGGTAGGCTCAGGGAGGTGCTGTCAAGGCTGCGCACAGCTGGTCTCAAACTCAAAAGGGAAAAATGCAGCATAGGCGTCCCTTCCACAGAATTCTTGGAGTTCAGAGTAGACGCCGGGGGAATCCACTCCACAGAATCCAAGGTGAGGGCCATCAAACTAGCACCCACACCCAAGAACAAAGCAGAGCTTCAGGCATTCCTGGGTCTGCTGAATTTCTATCATACATTCCTCCCACACAAGGCAGCCATCGCTGAACCGCTCCACAGGTTGCTGGACAAGCAGGCAACATGGGCCTGGACGGCCGCCCATGGCCAGAGTTTCAAGGCACTGAAGGCATTACTGTCGGACAAGTCCACAGTAACCCATTTCATCGAGTCCAAGCCTATTTGCATCGCCTGCGATGCATCCCCTTACGGTGTGGGGGCTGTTCTCAGTCACCTTGAGCCCAACGGGGCACAGATCCCCATAGCCTACTATTCTAGGACACTGTCTGGAGCAGAAAGAAACTACGCCCAAATTGACAAAGAAGCCCTGGCAATCGTGGCAGGAATCAAGAAATTCCACGATTACTTATATGGCAGGGAGTTCACTGTCTTCAAGGACCACAAACCACTCCTGGGCCTGTTCACAACAGACAGGCAGACCCCCCAAATTCTGTCCCCCAGGATGCTCCGGTGGTCCATCTTCCTTGCAGCCTACAATTGCAAGCTGGTGCACAAGCCAGGGAAGGAGATGGGCCACGCAGACGGTCTAAGTAGGCTCCCCTTAGACACACACGAC
Source organism: Vipera berus (assembly GCF_964194415.1). Lineage (NCBI taxonomy): Eukaryota > Metazoa > Chordata > Lepidosauria > Squamata > Viperidae > Vipera > Vipera berus. The sequence continues at coordinate 45,485,264 of NC_138205.1, read as the reverse complement.
CCAGACCCAGCACCAGCCACACAGATCCTAGCCCTGCAGGAACTACCCGAGTGTCCAGTTCTTGCCAAGGACATTGCCAGCCACACAGCCACAGACAACATCATGGGCAGGGTGCACTCATGGGTTTGCACAGGGTGGCAGGACAAATCCCCGGGACCAGAGTTTCAGGCCTATTTCATTAGACGCGACGAGATCTCCACACACAAGGGGTGCCTCCTTTGGGGTAGCAGGGTCATCATTCCACCCGCACTACGCACCAGGGTATTGGATTCCTTACACGAAGGGCACCCGGGGGTGGTCAGGATGAAGGCACTGGCTAGGAGCTACCTCTGGTGGCCGGGGTTGGCCAGGGAAATTGAGGATCGGGTCAAGGCCTGTTACACGTGTCAGAGATTCAGGCCAGAAATGCCACATGCATCAGTACACCGGTGGGAGGCCACACACACGCCATGGTCCCGCATCCACATTGACTATGCGGGGCCATTCCAGGGCCAACTATTTTTAGTAGTGGTGGACAGTCACTCCAAGTGGTTAGAGGTAGTCCCTGTTCCCAACATGACCTCGGGAAGGACAATCCAGGGGCTCAGAGCTCTCTTTGCCACACACGGCCTCCCCGACGTAATTGTGTCTGATAACGGGCCTCAGTTTACCGCTACTGATTTCCAGGCGTTCTTGAAGGCGAACTGGATTAGGCACGCCACCTCCGCGCCTTTCCATCCATCAACCAACGGGCAGGCCGAACGGATGGTAAGGACGACGAAAGACGCACTCCGGCGCATCATCAGCGGGGACTGGCATCACAGACTGGCGAAATTCTTACTCGCCCAACACACAACACCATGCGTGGCTACCGGGAAGAGCCCAACAGAACTGCGATGGGGACGGCGCCTCATCACCAAGCTGGACCGTCTACACCCAGACCGGATAGCAGCCGAGACCGGAAGGCCATCATCACCATCATCACCAGCATCACCATCACCACCATCATCACGATCATCACCATTGCCATCATCACCCACACACAGGGTTCTCAACGTGGGGGACCTGGTCTGGGCAAGGAACTACGGGGCTGGACATCCATGGGTTCCGGGGACAGTGGTCAACAAAACAGGACCCCTCTCGTACATTGTGGGGGTGGAGGGGGACAGACACATTTATTTATTTATTTATTTTAATTCCATTTATATCCCGCCCTTCTCCGAAGACTCAGGGCGGCTTACAAGCATAGCAGTAGCCTTCATTCTATGTATATGCCTGCTTATTAGGGCTTTCACACACACCCCCAAGCGGCATTATTACAAAGTCAGCTTAATTGCCCCCAACAATCTGGGTCCTCATTTTACCTACCTCGGAAGGATGGAAGGCTGAGTCAACCTTGAGCCTGGTGGGACTCGAACCTGCACTAATTGCAGGCAGCTGGTGTTACTTAAGGAGGCATTAGCCCACTGCTCCACCAAGGCTCTTAAGGCGACATAAGGCGACACATCGATCAGCTCAGAGGAAGGGTCCCTGAGCACATCACACACGTCGCTGAGCGCATCACACACGTCCCTGAACACAACACACACGCCCAACAGGAGGACCACACTCCAGGAGAGATCAACCCAGCCGGGGACGTCACAGAGCAGGGACCAGAGGAGGACTTTCTGATCCCGGCTCCTTGCAACCCTGCACAAAGGCCTCGAGAACCCACGGTCCAAGCCCAGGGCCCAACCACACCCAGACGATCCACCCGACCACACAGGACACCTGCCTACCTGTCGGACTATGTGTGCAAGTGACCCCCACACAGTGGTGTTGTGTTTTTTTATTGTTGACTCAGTATATATAGTTGTAGTAGTTGCAAGTTGTTAATTGTTATATGGTTCTTCTCTAAGGGGGGAGGGGTGTTATGTATGCAGGCACCTGCATAGCAACAGCCACCAGGGGGCGTTGGCCTGAACAGTTTCGGCGGGAAACCTAGTTTCGGCGGGAAACCTAGGGCCAACCCCATTGGCTGTCCGCTTACCTGGCTAGGTATTTAAGGAAGCCAGGTAACCCTCATTTCCCAGTTCACTACCCCCTTCAATAAAGAACTGAACTCACACACCGGCTGGCGTCTCTTCCTTGCGTCGGACCCACTACACAATACTAAGTATATGTTACGTTTCTCAAAAAAAACCAAGAATATGGTTAAGAAAAATGAAATGCTTTTCTCAGGCAAGCAATACTTTTCCATTCGGCACATCAATATAAGTTATTCTCTTTAATTCAGTTAATAGCAATTTGTCAAGGCCACCTTCCATTTCTATTGCCTTCTATACATTTTGAAGTAATGCTAACCTCTCTAGGAGTGTTGTAAGAATAACAACATGACCTGTACTGAACACTGAAGGAAATGATGAAGCCCACATAGGTTTGGCAGCAGGGTCATGATTTAATTCCTTCAATCACATGGAAGATTATTGAGACATATTTCTGAGCACCCAGGCAAGGAGAGCAGAAATTATCTGCACACCTAGGCTTTCCCTCCACCAGAGACTGTCTGCTCAAGAATTGTGAAAAGCTGACTTCATCTTTCCTCTTTTGTATAATTCCTGTTGTTTGTATTTTCAGGATCTATAAAGCTGTCTGGCATGGCTTGAAGCTTCAGATTAACCACTCCAAATCTCAAGACTGTGAAAACTGGAGAAAAGCATCCAAATATTTAAGAGGACAGGCCTCTATTCCACTTAAGGATATATTCCTCCTGGAGACCAGCTGGAGATGCTCAGATTCCCTGATAGTTTTGTGTGTGGAAAATACTTTTGATATTAGCACCTAGGAGAAACATATCATTAGTCTGGCAGGGAACAACAGAAGGCCTTATTTACCATCCAGGTTGGAACAGATTGAATGAAAGAGGCCCGTGCATTAAGGTATTAGGATGCAAAGCACATGCTGAGAAAAGAAGTGTGTAAAGAAGCAAGGCCACCCATTATCTTACTGCAAGCTGCCAGAACTGCTTGCCTTTTGGTCTCAGTAAATAGATAGACCATTTTAAAATATTATATTTGCATATACATATATATTCATATATACATTTCTTGGTCAAAATATGGCATTCATTAGTCACAGTCATGTTTAAGAAATATTAAGTGCCTTTATTTCTATAAAATTCCTGAAAAGGGAATTCTGTGGTATCTTGAGAGAGAGAGATATCTGCAGATGGGTTAATAGCATACATACACTCTTTAATATCATGAAGCTGTTACTTCAAAAACTAATGAGATAATCTAAATATTCTCTTCCCCAAAATATAGCATGTATAGAAAGCAGTGTTTCTGAAGCTTAGCAACTTTTAAGATGTGTGGATTTCAACTCCCAGAATTTCCCAACTAGCATGCTGGCTATGGAATTTGGGAAATTGAAGTCTACATATCTTAAGGTTGCTATGGTTGAGAAATACTTACCTAAAAGATTCTTGGTCAAATTAACATATCTGGAAAAGAGCCAAATAAAGAGGTTTTGTAATCATCTCTGTAGAGTATAATTTAATTTCTAACAATAATAAAGTTGGAACTACACTCTTGTATGTAAATCCAAAAAATATACATTAATGTCGTTCAAAAGTGGTGTCCATGATATTATTGCCTCAAATTTTAGGCTTCATTATTAACATTAAAATGTTTTATTAGCACTTTTGACATGGCAGTCTGGACTTCTTTTTTAACTTCTCTTCTGAGTCAAGGCCATTTGTTTGGTATGTGTGAGAACTTCCTTTTTCAGCAACTACACATTAGAAACATATTCTGAAAGTCCCTGAATACACTTGGAAATTTTGAGAAAGATACAGACCCAGCTGAAAAGAGTAATGTAACCCATAAATTTGCCACTTGTGGAATGTTGTCTAGAATCAGTGTTTTCTATCGTTTAAGTCTTACATGTAACCAATATTTTTATTGCTTTCTGATATATCACATATACTAAATGTATGTATCATTTGTTTCTGTACTGCAGAAACTTGACTCCCCTTAATAAATGCTTTTGCTTTGCGTAGATGGTGACTTATATTTTCAGCTGGGCATTTGTCTAATGCCATTTTTCAGCTAATAGCTGTTCTTTAGCTTTTAAATCTGCTCTCAGTTTCCTAATATCTTCTGAATCTATCAGTTACAAGTCTGCAAAATAAAAGCCTTTTACTGAGATTAAATTTTTTTAACCTATATTTGTAGATTTTTTTATTTTTTAAAAAAACTTAGTTTTAAAAAGATTTAAAATTATCTTTTTTTAAAGAAAAATGCCTATTTAGAAAAACTGAAATTATGTTTTGATATGTTACCATATTATAATTGCTTACTACTATAAAGCAACTTCTTGCTATGTATTTTTTTAAAAAACTATTTTATTTTGTGCTAAGTCTTTTAGATATAATCCTGTGAACAGAGATCCTCTATTACTACAAATTATTTTGTAGTAGTTATGAATTATTACTATACTTATTCTGAAAGCCTTTTGGTTGAAAACCAATTCAGGTAGTCCTCAACCTAAAACCTAGTTACCATTCAAAGCGATTTATGACCATTTTTCACACTTACGCCCTTGCAGCATCCCCATGTCATGTAATCAAAATCCAGATGTATTTGTGACGGTTGCAGTGTCCTGGGATCTTGTGATCAACTTTTGGAACCTTCTGATAAGCAAAGTCAATGGGGGAGTCAGATTGCATACTGATTATTTAATCAGGATTTTTTTTGGGGGGGGGGGCTTAAAGTTTAGTTTTAAGGCCAATTATTATAAAATACAAGTAGCCCTTGACTTATTACCATAATGGAGTCTGCCCATTATAGCTGTAAGTCATGACAGTTATAAATTGGGTCACCCACATGATCAACCCAATTTTCCTATATTTTTTGCAGTGGTTGTTAAACAAACCCATTGTTTTCGATTTTGCTGAAAATCAGCAATAAATGCTGGATTTGCCAAAAAATCATAAAACATGCAGGCCAGTTGTCAAAGTATTCACTTGCAGTCATGTAGTGGAAAGGCCCATCAGAATTATGAAACCTGGTTATAAATACCCCTGGGGAGATCTGTTTTAACTTTGAAGAGTCACTAAGTGATTGGTTATAAATTGAGGATTACTGGTAAACAAATAATCTTATGGTGAGGGTTGTACAATATAAGTTATCCTCTTGGCATAATTGAAAATGGAATTGATATATTTGTAGCTCAGGATTGAAATGAGGGGTCCTTGATGTTCTCTAAGCTTGTTTTCTTGCAGATGTTTCATACTCAAACTAGGTATGTGCTAGTAAGCACTGTTGTTTGGTCTCAGTTTATATTCTAGTGCAGGGGTCTTCAAACTTGGCCCTTTTATGATTTGTGGACTTCAACTCCCAGAATTCCTCAGCCAAGCATGCTGGCTGAGGAATTCTGGGAGTTGAAGTCCACAAGTCATAAAAGGGCCAAGTTTGAAGACCCCTGTTCTAGTGTTTGCTCTGTTGATAGAAGAGGCCTTGGAGGTTGTGCTTTTTACTGTTAGCTTGTTTTGGACATAACAATCGTGGAATTGCCTTATGAAATTTGGTACATTGGCCAGTTTGGTCTAGCAGTTAAGACACCAGGACAGACAGTGGGAGACTGTACATTGAAGACATGCCTTAGCCATGAAAGCCAGCTACATGGCTTTGGGCCAGTCATTCTCTCTCAGCCTAACCCCTCTCACAGGGTACTTGCTGGAAGGAAAATTGCAAAAAGAATGTGTATTGGATACGGTCACTGGTTCGAATTATTTGTAAAAATAAAGATGGTATACAAGTAAGTAAGTAAGTAAGTAAGTAAGTACGGTAAATAAAATTAGAACATTGCTCTTGACCATTTCTAAGTCTATGTTAAATTCAGGCTCCCCTATTATGAACACGACATATGTGGGGATTTTTAAGCAGACAGGAGAAAAGGCCACTTAACATAGGACCTCATCACAAGTGAGTAAACACGTTATTGTGTTTCAGTTTGAGAGAGATTGGAGTTTTCTTAGGTTCTACTGTGTTTTCATCTCTTTTTGTGCTTCAAATTTGGTAGGAAACCATGCCACAAGTTTTGGCAGTCAGAGGAACTCCAAAGGAAGAATTGGTTTGGAGAGAGTATGCAACTTTGGGGCTGTAGTCTGCATATTCTGATATATATTTTTAAAATTAATAACAAAAAGGATTAGTATTTGGGATGTACAGGTAGTCCTTAATTTATGACCAGTTTCTTAGCAATTGTTTGAAATTACCATAGACATCCCACAAGCTACTTACAACCCAGTTCAAAGCTCTGATGTCTACCCACCGATCTTCCACTGTCATGTGATCACATTTGGGACGCTTGGCAACTGGCCCACACTTATGGGAATTTGCAACTTCCCACAGTCACATGGCTGCAATTTACATTTTTTTAAAATGGAAATCAGGATTTACTTCCTGTTTCCAGCAAAAATTGGCCGATAGCAAACAATGGGTTCACTTAATGACCACAGAATTCACTGTATGACCACTGGAAAAAAATATAAAATTGGATTGGTTATGTGACAACACATTTTATGACTATCATAACTTATGACTGTAATTGCCAAGCTCAATTATGGTTGTAGGTCAAAGGACCACCTGTAAATAAATGCCAGATTATCAGACTATATTGTCTCCTCCTGAATGGTAACCTCTGTAGTTGCACGAACTGCAACAATATTAGTTGAGAAAAAGTGAGTCCAGTCAGACATGTAAGGAAACGTTATTTCTGAGTAATAATTTGATGCTGTATTCCACCTATTCTTGTCAAATGTTATGGGGGATTAGATAGAAACTTCGTCACATTTGCTGTAAATTCTTTGAAATCATCAGATTTCATTGATTTCAAATATTTTTGTTCCTCATTTTTTAAGTTGACCCACTCTTCAAAAGCACCAATTAATCAATAATCCACAATTAAATCCATATTCAAAGACTAATAATTCATGTCATAACCAAAGACTTAGGAATTATTAAGCTAATCAGAAAATATAGGCAATTTCTAGCAGTTTTTTTTTAAAAAAATTGAGTGTTTTGATCCGATAAATTCAAAATTTTCCAATATCGAAGGAGTCCTTTAGGAATTGCTCCAAGGACTCCAATCACCATAGCATAACAAATTTCTTTTTTGATAAGCATTATTGTTTAAACTTGTATGCAACCGTACTTCCAATGATTCTGGGCAGTTGACAATAAAGAGCAAAACTCAAAAAACAAACTATAAGTCAGCAAGCAGGACAGACCGTTTGGAACGAACCAAAAGGAGCGAGGTAAAATGTTAAAATGAAAGCTGCTCTTTGTTCAATTGGTTGTTTGGTTAATATAGTTATTATGATCCTTTTTCCAAGACCGATTTTCTCTTTACACTCCTAGATTACTTATTTTAGGATAATCGCTGCCTTACGTATAGGAGTAAAATATTTTATGAGTGCTAACAGAATATATTTAAACATTGCCTATTGCGATTAATTTGCAAAGAAATTAGCGCGCTAGACAATTGTTCCCGCACTAGGCTCATTATTCGCGTCGCGAACAAGTGCTCTTAAGTATCGCGAGTTCCGGAGTACGGCGCCTTCGCTTGCCTTAGTACACGAACTCTTTTTGTGTGTATGTTTTTTGAATGTTCTAGTATTGTCTCTATTGGCTGAGTAAAACGTCCCTCCCCTCTTTCTTTCTGCTTATCCGCTCTTGTCCTCGGCAAGGATTGGTCAGGCCTACATGGAGGCCTTCGTTGATTGGTGAGATACGTTTTGGCGGGTTGAACCGTGTTTTTTGAACTCTGATTCAACTGGAAGTATTCTTGCTTGTGGCTCTCAGACGTTGTGTAAGGAAAACGCGCGGGAGCGGTTGGTCAGGAGAGCGGTTGGCGGGGAGGCGACTGCGACTTTTCTCGTCGCAAACCTTAGCCCTCCCCCCCCACCCCGCAACAGTGCGAGTATTTTTGAGGCGCTGACATTCCTTTTCTGGGTTGGTTTGATTTTTTGCGAAAGCCAGATATCTCCATCCGCTTTTCTTCTCGCTTCTGAAGCCGCTATGGATCTCGACTGTTCCTCTCCTCTCAAGGTAAGCTTTTCTGCCTATCCTGGGCTTCCCTCCTTTCTTCTCCCACTCAATTTAAAAGGATCTCTTTCTGACGCGATTTTTCTCCCTTTTATTTGTTTTGATTTACCTTGAAACTGATTGGGATCAGAATCCTTCTCCCACTGTGACTGGTTTGAGCTATATTGAAATTAGGACTCTCATCTGTATCCCATTTGAATGGCTGATTGATGGGCATGGTAGGGTAGTTTAAGGGATGCTGACTTACTGGATGTTATAGGTTGAATCCAGGTCATCGTATTTGAGTCACATCCATTAAAATTTATTTATTTTATTAAATTTATATACCACCCTATTCCCGTAGGACTCAGGGCGGTTTACAGGGAAAATTAAAAGCATAACATACAAAAATTATAATCAGTTAAAACAATTAATTAATTCAAGTCCCCGAAATTTAAAACTAAAACCCAATAAAAATTAAAACCCCTCAGCCTGGGCCAGACAGCTCGAAGAGCCAAGTTTTCAGGTCCCGGCGAAATGAGCGAAGGTAGAAAAGTTAAAAAGCCTGTTTTCATAAACTACATTTAATGAAGGGAGGCTTAATTTGCAAAAGCTTATATCTAAGAGCAATAAAAAGCTAGACTTTTGCTCAAATTTATCTGATGTGCCAATTGCATCCTTTCCTAAACAAAAAATCCCTACTCATAGTTCTTCATGTCTTGGCCACCTTGTATGAGGATTGTTGCAATGTGTTTCACATGGGGCTGCACTTGAAGATCACTCAGAAACTACAGCTAGTCCATCAGTATGAGCATTATGGGCATATCTTGCTATACCTATGCAACATTTCTGCTAAGTAAGATGCACTGGTTACAGTTGAGCTTCTGGGTGCAATTCACCTATGGAGGGCTTCCTAAGGAACTACCGTTTTTTTCATCATTTCTAAAGGTAAAGGTTCCCCCGCACATGCGTGCTAGTCGTTTCCGACTCTAGGGGCCGGTGCTCATCTCCATTTCAAAGCCGAAGAGCCAGCGCTTGTCCAAGGACGTCTCCATGGTCATGTGGCCGGCATGACTAGACGCCATCATTTCTACTTGCCCCTTAAAATCTAATTATTAATATTATCTGATGGGAGTGTTGCATATTCACTTGAATCACTTTGAATCTATGAATGGAACTAAGACGTTTGCTTTCTGAATGTGTATACACACAGTATTTAAACCTATTGCAATTGATACTACAAAGCTTGTGCATTCTATTATAAAAGTTCAGGTCAACTTGAAATGTGTTAACTCCAGACTCTTCAAGTCTAACACAATCAGCAAGGGTTTTGGTTTTTTTCAATTTCTTTAAAGACTAATGAATGACATTATAGAGAGGGGAATAATTTGGCCACAATCAGCTGGCAGACAGCAAGTTTCTAAGTGGGAGGCAATCAACTTGCCACTTATGCTGTATGGAGGCACATTTTTCTTGTTTTATTTTCATTGAGGTTGTTGATGCGAACCCCAAAGTGAGGAAGATAAAGAATGATGATTCAAAGAAGAGGTTGTCTGTTGAAAGAATCTATCAAAAGAAATCTCAGTTGGAGCATATATTGCTTCGGCCAGATACATACATTGGATCTGTGGAGCAAGTAACTCAGGTAAAAAATCTTTTGTTTGGGGGAAAGACAAGATAAATTGCCCTAAATGGTAAAACATTTTCCCAAAGTACTTTGTAATGTGCCATCAAATTAAAATTGTAATTAAGGTTTTCCTTGGCAAACTATATTTTATCAGACAAGCAGTTTATAATTAATATCTGTTTGTCTTCGTTGCCACGCTTGGAATACTGCATTCAGTTTTGGTCACCACAATGTAAAAAAAGATGTTGAGACTAGAAAGAGTTTAATGAAGAGAAGGATGAGGGGTGACATCATAGCAGTGTTCCACTATCTCAGGGCTTGCCACAAAGAAGAGGGTGTCAAGCTATTCTCCAAAGCACCTGAAGGCAGGACAAGAAACAACAGATAGAAACTAAGCAAGGAGAGAAACAACCTAGAACTAAGAAGAAACTTCCTAACAGAACAATTAATCAGTGGAACAACTGAAGTTGTGAATGCTCCAACACTGGAAACTTTTAAGAAGAGACTGGATAGCCATTTGTCTGAAATGGTATAGGGCAGTGGTGCCAGAGGCGGTAGGCTGCAGAGCGGTAGCCCCACCCAGCACAAAGGAGGAGAAGCAGCTGGCTAGCAAACTGGACTAGAGGTGGTAGAGCACGCCCATGCCCAGCAAGCCAAAGTCCACCCCGAGCAAGGAAAACCAGATCCCCATCGGCGGCATGGGCCTGGGCAGCCATGACGCCGATGGGGATCCGGCTTTCCCCGCTCAGGGTGGCCTTTTGCCTGCTGGGCCTGAGCATGCTACCACTTCTACGCAGGGCTTCCTAACCAACCACTTTGCCTCTTCATGCTGGGAGGGCCTGCAGCTCTGGGCAGCAGCCTAATAGACCTGTGCGAGCAGCTGGCCACCGTGGTAGGTACCGAGGTGCGCAAGAGAATGTGCTGTGTAGCCCACTGAATACCAGGCTGGCCCTCCACCAGCAGCGCTGCAGCGGCACCAGTAGCACAGAGTCAGGGGAGCACGTAAGGTGGGCAGCTAGACATGTCTACTCCATCCCATCTTAGCTCCCTTGAGGGTCTTGCCCTTGGCTCGCGGGTGGAGCGCATTTCCCTCACGCACCTCGGTACCTACCACAGCCACCAGCTGATCACGCAGGTCCATTAGGCCAGAGCTTTTCAACCTTTTCATCCATTGTACCACTTTTAGGATATGGCAACATTTGAGTACCACCAGTCGCCTAGCTCCAGCCATCTCTTGCTTAGGCTTCTGCGGTGCTGCTACTGGTTCAGCTCATTCCCCTCCCCTGCTACCACTTTTCTAGGATGGTCGCGTACCACCTGCTAGGTGACAATGTACTACAGGTGGTACCCGTACCACTGGTTGAAAAGCCCTGCATTAGACCGCCGCCCAGAGCTGCAGGCCCGCCCAGCACAAAGGAGGCAAAGCGATTGGCTAGGAAGCCCCATGTAGAGATGGTAGAGTACACCCAGCAGGCAAAAGGCCACCCTGAGCAGGGAAAGCCAGATCCCCATCAGCATCATGGTGACCTGCGTGGGGGTCGAGGAGATGACCAGTAACAACATGCTCTCCAACCGCAAGCAAAAACATGGGACGGAGTAGGTGCGTCCGGCAGTCTGCATCACATGCCTCCCCTACTCTGTCTGCTGCTGGAGGATTGGTCCGGTTTTGGCACTGGGCTTCTCAGACCCAGAGTGTGCTGGTTGAGGGACCGGCAGGCTGTGGTTGCTGACGGACACCCTTGGCCCCCATGCGCTCGCTGGCCTCAGTGTGTGGGGGCCAATGGTGTCAGGCAGCAGCCACCCCTGTCTCGTCTTGCCTTGTCCCACGGCAAAGGCACCCCCTGCTTCACCCCACAGGACGAGTCTCCTGCCCACTACCCCACCCTCCAGAGACTCCCTGGATCTCCACAACCCTGCCTGGGCCCAATAGGCATTCCCCCCCATGAGCAACTTCAAGGTGGCCACGCCCACCCAGTCTGCTGTGATCAGTGCAGCCACGCTCCCTGTCCCCCTTGAGGACACCACAATGCTGATGCGGCCCTGGCACTTTACGATAAATAAGTGGATTTTGGATTGTGGTTTGGGCACTCAGTCTCTAAAAGGTTCACCATCACTGAGCAGGGGGTTGGACTAGAAGACCTCCGAGGTCCCTTGAAACTTTATTAATATTATTATTATAAACTTTTATTAAACCATTTATGATTAATGTGAACACAATTGTCTAAATTTATGAAAACTGAAAATATGCTTTTTAAAAAACAGATTTTTATTAAAATTAGCACACTGTTTATAGTATATATTTCAGGCTACCTGAAGATATTGCAGCAGATAAATAAAATTACTCTTTTCTTCTTAGCAAATGTGGGTGTTTGATGAAGATGAAGGACTGAATTGCAGGGATGTCACCTTTGTTCCTGGTCTTTATAAAATCTTTGATGAAATACTAGGTATGTTGACACGTTGATAAAATGCTTAGTTAATGAATAACAATATACAAAGGTATTGCAATTGAATTGGCTTTATGAAAAGGCTACAAAATGCTTGCTCGTTTGGAAAAACTTATTGAAATTAAGTGTTGTATAAACTGAAAACTAAATTTAACTTCAAGTGTTAACAATCACTACAAAATTGTATTCCTTTCTTTTAGTCAATGCTGCTGATAACAAACAGAGAGATAAGAATATGTCTTGTATCAAAGTTACAATTGACCCGTAAGTCTTGCTTTAATATTTCTGGCTTTCATTGAAGATTGGTTCATTGGAATAGAATATGCATTTTTCTGAACCTAAATCTGTATTCTTGTAGATTTAAATAATAGTGTAACGATTAGCACAGAATTTGACTTTCTGATCACAGCGTAATTGAATTTGCTGTTGAGTTCCCTATCATTCAATGATTTTTTTTTAATCTGGAGAGACAAGTTTGCTTTGCAGTTCTCTGAATATCAATTTAATCCTGTTTCTAGGGAGAATAATTCAATCTCTGTGTGGAACGATGGGAAAGGAATCCCTGTTGTAGAGCATCAAGTAGAAAAAATTTATGTGCCAGCTCTTATTTTTGGACATCTTTTAACCTCCAGCAACTACGATGATGATGAGAAGAAAGTCACAGGTCAGAAAGAAAACTGCAAGGGAGTCACTTTAAAATCTTTAATTGTCTCTTATAGGAATAGTTGCATCTGAAGTTTCACAATTATGTTTCTACTACACAACTGCAAGATGTGAATGATCAGGAAATCAAAATTTTATTCCATCTACATTCTGTATATATTGCAATCTCTTGCACACAAAAAGTACATAAATAAATAAAGCCTCTTTTTTTATTGAGTGCACTGGAATCAGTGGTAGCTAAATAAGAGATAAAACATGGATTATTAAAATTGTATGTATTAATTTTTACCATTTGTCTTATTGCAGAGATGGAGAACTGCCCCTATATTGATTTTTTCAGTTTTCCTTGAATATAGCAAAGGAACAAGCAGTGCTGCTTTTCTAAAAAGGCAACCATACATTTTTGTCTGCAACAAGATATGGAGTCTAATCAATTCTTTGTAGAAATACCACTGCATGCATGCTTATTTATGAAATAATTCTACTGATTTTAGTGGGGGATTATGAGTAAAAATATGTACCCTGTAACTGAAAAGTGTGTATATCTCTTCAATGTTACAAAATATTGTGTATAATTAATATTTTTCCAGGTGGTCGAAATGGTTATGGTGCAAAGTTGTGCAATATATTCAGTACCAAATTTACAGTGGAAACAGCATGCAACGAATATAAAAAGCTTTTTAAACAGGTATAAGACTTTTCAAAAATAATTGATTTCACTGTTTTTAAATTATGGGCCCGAAAACTCCTAAATTTGTTTCATATTTGATTTTTTTCATCTATTTCAACATCTCAACACTAGAGATAAGCATATCTCAAATATTTAGTGATAAGTATAAGGGATGAAATCAAGATAGTTTGGGCCAACAAACTGCATACATTTTAAGCCTAGATTAGGAACTGTATTCTGTAGAAGGAATGTATCTTCCCCCTCTAATATACCTAACAATTCTGTTGGTCTTGATTCCTTTGCAGACTTGGACTGACAATATGACTAAAGCAGGAGAGACAAAATTGAATTACTTTGATGGCAAGGACTTCACATGTGTTACTTTCCAGCCTGACCTGTCCAAATTTAAAATGACTGCATTGGATAAAGATATTGTGGCTCTTATGTCTCGCAGAGCCTATGATATTGCAGGATCAGCTAAAAATATCAAAGTATTCTTAAATGGAAAGAAGTTACCTGTGAGTTACTAAATGGGCACAAACAAATCTAGTATGCAAAAATTCACTGGCCCGGTTTTTTCACGTTAACAGTCAAAGCAAGTAGAAATATTTGCACTTGTCTCCACTGTAGGTCACAGGATTCCGTAGTTACGTAGACATGTACTTAAACAATAAAGTGGACGAAACTGGCAATGCACTGAAAGTAATCCATGAAGAAGTTAATGACCGGTGGGAAGTATGTCTAACCATGAGTGAAAGGGGCTTCCAACAAGTTAGCTTTGTCAATAGTATTGCTACAACTAAGGTAAACAGTAACAAAAGTATACTGGGGGGGGGGGCTATTGTGAATCTGCCATCTAATCATACCTTATCGAAGCATTCAATGAAGAAAAAAACTAATTCATTTTTTTCCATACATACAATAGTAATTTTTCAACCAACGTATTGTCTGAGTTTGCATGCTAATACATATTTAATTCCTAATCCTTTCTTTTCTCCTCCAGCCAATGGTAAAATAAATTCCATGTTTGATAGTCTTCTTTCAATCTCATAGTCAATATGTCTATCTGCGCATTCTAGTATTTTTTTTAATTATTTCTTCATCTGATGGTATTCCTTCATTTTTCCAGTATTGCACAAATATAATTCTTGCTGCTGTTGTGACATGCAAAGTCAAGTATAAGTTTTGTTTATTAATCTTTTCTGGCATTATACCTAATAAAAAAGTTCAAGCCAAGTATGTATATTTTTCCAATAAATCTTTACTTTATCACATTTCCACCAAACATGATAATACGTGCCTGATTTAGGTTTACATTTCCAACATCTATCTGACATATTTTTAAACATTTTTGCTAATGTTGCAGGTGGCAAGTGCCATCTGTAAAACATTTTGTTTAAGTTTTCTTTATACAAAATTGACATTGTCATTTTATAGTTTCTTTCCCATAAATTTTGAAACTTTTTTTACTAGGCATCTATTTGTTGTGGTAGATGGCTTGCAGGTTTTTTTTACTCTGAACATTTTTGAGACTGAAATTTTACTTAAGTATCTAAACTGTTAAAGATATATCCATGTTGTATAAAATAGACAATTCTTCATATTGTGTTTTATTAATCTTCCTGCTATAGTTTAGAATTAAAATACATACTGTAGATTATGTAATATGATCTCAAGATCATTACTTGAAAATGGACTCTAATTGTAGAACTTTTGGGTTTGCATTGGAGTTAGTTTTTCTTAACCTTTTCTTTGAATCTAATTAATGTAGAGAAATTGTAATGAGAATTATAAAGAAATAAATGATTGATTAGTGATTGGCACTGAAAAAAGTGACTTATGACCAGTAGCCTCCCCATGGTCATGTGATCAAAATTCAGTTGCTTAGGAAATTGACTTATATTTATGACTGTTGCAGTGTCCTGGGGTCATGTGATCCCCTTTTGCAATCTTCTAGAAGCAAAGTGAATGGGGAAAACGAGATTCACTTAACAATATGACTAATTTAACAACTACAGTGATTCACTTAACTGTGACAAGAAAGATTGTAAAATGAGGCAAACTCATTTAACAAATGTTTCAGTTAGCAACAGAAATGTTGGACTCAATTGTCGTAAGTCGAGGACTACCTGTATAGCAAACCTCTAATAAAACAGATTTTACACAATAAAAGTCCCTCTATTTTAGGTTGCTGTACTAATAACTACTTTTATATTTGTTATGTCTGTCTTGCCAAAATACATGTAATATCCTCCTAAAAAAATGACTTTTCTTCTAGGGTGGCAGACATGTAGACTATGTTGCTGACCAGATTGTCAACAAACTCATAGATGTAGTTAAAAAAAAAAACAAAGGTGGAGTTGGAGTAAAGCCTTTCCAGGTATAACTCTCAAATGTTTCTTTTTCACCAATCTCATACTTATTCCAGTTGAAACATTATACCAGAATGTTTCATGTTCTAATGCCTCAGTCTTATACAAAAGTAGTTAAATCTTTAGTAATTCTATCCAGCTGTCCTCACTCTTCTCCAATAATAAATGTAGACTGGGTAAAATGATGTGCAAATAAAGGAATATTTTCAGTGATAGCATGATGGGATGCAAAAACCCTGAGTGGTGGAAAAGTAATTACAAAATATATATTTTATTAGGACCGTACCACACTTCAGATTTGAAGGCAAGAAGAGGCTTTGGAGCACATGAAGGCACTCGTGTAGCATTTTGTCTATTCCTTAAAATGAATGTGTCTTGTAATTCTGCAGCTGCTACTTAATCCCAGGAAAATGTGTTTAAAAAAACTTTCAATTTCACTGTGTGTGTTCTTACTCTAAAAATACATTTCTGCCTTTGAATCTTTTTTTATTTATATTCATTTTTATTTTTCCATTTCTTCCACAAACAAATCAACAAATATACCGCAATACATAGATACATACATGTAAGTTTGGGTGCTGCTCCTCCATTTCCCCTTTCACTGTATCCACCCTCCTTCTCTCTCTTTCCTCTTCTCTACTTTCTTTCTCCTTTCTTTCCTACTTCCTTCTTCTTCCTCCCCTCTCCTCTTTCCCTCACCACTCCCCTCCTGTTGCTCCCCACTTCTCTTTTCCTCTAACCTTCCTACTTCCTTCCCCCTTCTCTATTCTCTTCCCTCTCTCCTTTCCTTTCTTCCCTCCTATTCCTCTTCCGATACAATTCAGGAGTAATGTCCGAGCAGCTCCTCTCCTTAGATTTTCAATATATTAGGTATGATAACATTAATTTTCTATTATGTCGATATTTCTATAAATCTGACCTTTTCGGTATATACTTCTATAAATTTTTATACTACCTCCAGTTATCCAGTACTGTGTCACCTGGGTCTCCCTCCTTATCTCCTCATTTTTCTTCCATCTAAGTTAGTGTTACCTGTCTTTTAAGCATATTCTCTTTTTCACCCACTCGTAAAATTTCCCCCAAATTTCATAATACTCTGACTCTGTCTTATCTTTAATTATCATTGTTAATTATTAATTTCTGCACATTCCATTATTTTCCCAATCACCTCTTCTGGAGGAGTTTTCAGTGCCTTCCAGTTTTGTGCACACAATCCTAGCTGCAGTGGTTATATGAGTAATCAAATATGTGTTCTCTTTGCTATATTTCTCTGGTAAAATACCCAACAGGAATATTTCTGGTCTTAGTTCTATTCGTTGTATCATCTTTTCTATCCATGATCTGATTATGTTCCAATAGGTTTAGCTTCTGCACATGTCCACCACATATGATAGAAAGAGCCTGGTATTTGATGGCATTTCCAACATTTCATAGATCTGTCCTTAAACATTTTAGCTAGTCTTTCTGGAGACATGCCATCTTTAGAACATTTTGTACATATTTTCTTTATACGCTGTCGCCATTGTCAGTTTGTAGTTTCTTTCCCATAATTGCTGCCATCTATCTAATTCAATCGTATATCCAAAATTTCTTGACCATTTTATCATTGACTCCTTAACTTGCTCCTCTTCTAATTCCCTATATAGTAAGTAGCTATACATTTTTTTTAATCCATTTTTCTTCAGTTCCCGTAAGTATTTCATCTAACTGTTCTCCCCATAACTGTTCTCCCCAAA
This sequence comes from Vipera berus, assembly GCF_964194415.1. Taxonomy (NCBI): domain Eukaryota; kingdom Metazoa; phylum Chordata; class Lepidosauria; order Squamata; family Viperidae; genus Vipera; species Vipera berus. The sequence goes on along the minus strand of NC_138205.1, from coordinate 45,467,701 downwards.
TTAAAACCATCTATTTTAGCATCTTTTTCATATCTGGATTGTATTTGCATTGTCATGTACCAATCCATCTTTATTCCTTGTTCCTCTAATTGTTTGGTTTTCAGCTTCCCCGTGTCTGTTATATCTTATAATGTTTCCCATGTTAAATATATTGAGGTGTATTAACGCTTCCATAGTTGAGAGCCAATCTGGAATCTTCAAGTAATGCTTTTTCTTTATTTTCTCCCAAACCATCAATAAAGAGTTCCTGATATGATGTCTCTGGAAATAGCTGTGTATTCTATTTTTCCCATACCATATGAATGCATGCCATCCCAACTGTAAGTCATGTCCCTCTAATGTCAATAATCTACTATTCCTCATTAAAATCCATTCTCCATGACATTGCTGCAGCCTGGTAATATAATTCCTAATTAGGTAAGCTAAACCCACCTCTGAGTCTTACATCCTGTAACATTTTTAGATTAATCCTTGCCTTTTTCCCCTGCCAAATATATTTTGAAATTATTTTATTTAGTCCCTCAAAATGTTTCTTTTCCAATCTTATTGGTATTGTTGAAAACAAAAATAACAATCATGGTAATATATTCATTTTGATTATTGCAATCCTATCCATTAATGATAGTTGTACCTTTTTCCTTTTATCCAAATCTTCGATTTGTCTTTTCAATTTATAATTGTTATCTTCTTTAATTGTTATACATCTTGCTGTCAGGTGAATCCCCAGATATTTTACCTTCTTTACAATCTGTATCTCTAACTTTCCCATCAATTCTTTCTTTGTTTTTCAGTTATATTTTTCACTAACATTTTTGTTTTATCTTTATTGATCTTCAAACCTGCTATCCTCGCCATATTTTTCTATTTGTTCTATTAATACAGGTCCTGTCTCTAGTGGCTCCTCCAAGATAAATACTAATTCATCTGCGAAAACTTGTAGCTTATATTCTTCTCTCTTAACTTTCATACCTTTTATATCCTTATTCTGTCTTATAATTCTATTTAGTATCTCTAGTGTCAATACAAATAATAATGGGGATAAAGGGCATCCCTGCCTTGTTCCCTTCATAATATTGATCTTTTCAGTCTTATCTCCATTAATCATTTTTTTGGCTATTTGTTTATTGTAGATTGCTTTAATTACATTTATAAATTTCTCCCCAAAATCCATAATCTGTAGTTGTCTTATCATGAATTGCCAATTCACATTATCGAATGCTTTCTGCGCATTCAAAAACATCAATGCCATCTGTTTTTCGGGATGTGTTTCATAATATTCTAATGTGTTTAATATAATTCGCATATTGTCTCTAATCTGTCTTTTGGGTAGGAACCCATTTTGATCCAAATGTACAAATTTGTTTAGGAACTTTTTAAGCCTTTCGGCCATGATTGATGCGAATATTCTATAGTCCACATTCAGCAAGGAAATCGGTCTATAGTTCTTTATTTTCTGTATTTCTGTTTCTTCCTTTGGTATCAGGGTAATAAGTGCTTCCGACCACTTTGTGCCTTTGAATCTAAAGCCTTGTATAACCTAGCTTTCAGATGCCATATAGCATTTTAAGCCAATAAATGCTGCCTTTAGAAATCCTACTTTTAGCTTGCTTTATTTAATGATCAACCAACATACAATCTTTAATATTACCTGCTTCCTAATTCCAGGTGAAGAATCATATGTGGATATTCGTAAACAGCCTGATTGAAAATCCAACTTTTGACTCCCAAACAAAGGAGAATATGACTCTTCAAGCAAAGAATTTTGGTTCAACATGCAAATTCAGTGAGAAGTTCATCAAGGGGGTAAGTAGTAAAAGATTTGCTTCATAATTTGCCCTGTCAATTCTGATGAGCAAAAAAAATGAATCAATCCAGGAATAAGACAATTCAGAATTCTTTCAACCTCATTTTTCACTTGCCTTCTAGGCTATCGGTTGTGGCATAGTGGAAAGCATTTTGAACTGGGTCAGATTTAAAGCCCAGACACAACTAAATAAAAAATGTTCTGCTGTTAAGCACACTCGAATTAAAGGAATTCCTAAACTGGATGATGCCAATGATGCTGGTATGTGTTCAAGAGTTAAAAGCACTGAAGTCTTACTGTTTTTTACCAGTTATATTTGAGTCGATGGGTACAGGGATAAGTAATCCTTCAGCCCTACAGCCACCTTTTTGACACCCCAATAATTTTTTTCGAGATGAGGATGCTGAATGCTTTTGGCATAATCTTTTTTGTGTCCTTTAAAACAAGTTGAAGTTCTGAAATATCAGGATACAATAATACTAAAAATGTTGCTCCTGCCCTTCCATAGAGTTTTTACAGCTCAGGATTGAAACAAGTGGTCCTTGGTGCTCTCTGAGCTTGGTTGTTTTGTTGTAGGAATTTCATTACTCAAACTAGGCGACATCTATATATCATTCAAAGGAGAAAATAATAAGCTGAAAAAAGGAAACAAAAAGAGCAAAACACCTCCTCACCAACAATCAAACCCTAAATGAGCAGAGAGTGACACCAAGATCAACACTAGACCAGTGATCAAGAAGTAAACAATACACCAAACAAGCTAGCAGTAAGCAGCCCAACCAAAGAACCTCCAGGACCATTCCCATCAACGCTGACAGGGCAGGCCACTTGAATATAACATTGAGAACAAACCCCACTTTTTACTAGTACTGATGATGTTAATATAATAAATTATATAATAAAAATCTACAAGAAAACAATCAAGCTCAGGGGGGCAGCAAGTACTCTTCAAAATTACCCATCTCCGTTTTCTGAACCCCAGTTCAATTATGTTTTACCAAAACATGAATGAAATCTACTTGGAATCAGAAGATTGGGAGCATCTGTGGTAGTGTACTATTAAATGGAACTCTGGGTTATGATATTTAATTCTCTTTCAGGGAGCAAGAATTCTATCAACTGCACACTCATTTTGACAGAAGGAGATTCAGCTAAGACACTAGCTGTTTCTGGCCTTGGAGTTGTGGGTAGGGACAAATTTGGAGTATTTCCACTGCGAGGAAAACTTCTGAACGTACGGGAAGCCTCCCACAAACAGGTTAGTTACCAGTACTTTGCAAACATATGGTCCTTATAGGTAGTCTTCAACTTAAGATCACAATAAAGCCCAAAATTCCCACTGCTAACCAAGACAGTTGCTAAGTGAGTTCTTTTCTTGCTACAGTTGTTAAGTGAATCTGGCTTCCCCACTGCTTGTCAGAGGTTCATAAAAAGCGACACTGCAACCATCATAAGTATGAGTCAAATGGATGAATTTTGAACATGTGACCCTTGGGATGCTGCAGTGGTTGTAAATGTGAAAAATAGTCATAAGTCACTTTTTTCCACTGCCATTGTAACTGAATGGTCATTAAATGAATGGTTGTAAGTCAAGGACTACCTGTATTTGAATTGGATTTTTTTTAAAAAAATGTTCAAAGCTAGAAGCATTAGCCTTCATTTAAATTTTAGCTCAAAAGTGTATAAAACCATGCAGTGATTAGTTCTTGAAGTTAGAATTTTGTTCTTCAACAGTATAATGACTATCCCTCTACCCAAGTGAATTTTCACTGTAAAATGTGACTGTATATATAGGTTACTTGCAGTACCTGGAGGGGTTTTCCCCCCCTCCCCAAGTTATGCTGCTGAGAATCAGTAATAAAATATCAGGAAGAATGTTTGATTCCCTTCGTCGATAAATATTTGAAATAGAAAAACATTCTTTCTAACCCACTCGCTGCCACCGTGCAAAAAAAAAACAGGCTAAAGGTATCATCCCTACTCCCTTTGATGATATCTCCTTTATCCAGCCGTCTTCTTTGAGTTGCCATCGGCCATTGACTAAATGAATAGGTGGGTTGGGTTGAACTTAACAATGCCCTCTCTCCAGGGTTAAAGTGAGCGGAATAAATTCATACTCTGAATCTAAGTAAATTCTGGGCTTTTTCAGATAATGGAGAATGCTGAAATTAACAACATTATTAAGATTGTGGGGCTCCAGTATAAGAAGAGCTATGATGATGAAGAATCGCTCAAAAGCCTCCGCTATGGAAAGATCATGATCATGACTGATCAGGTCAGTTGTAAGGCCAGACAACGGTATTGTATTCAGGCAAAAGGGACTCCCCAGCCAGTCTTTTCCAAAGACTTCAGTTGATTTCATATTTTACTAGTTTCTCAAAATATAAAATACAGAAATACAAAGAAAAATGAAAATAATGGGAAAAGAGGGGAGGAAACGGGAAACAGAAAAAAAATCTAGAGTAAAAGGGTGAAAAAGAAGAAAAACATTGACTTCCAACTCCTTTTGGCGCAGTAAAATGTAACATACCTCCTCAACATTTTACTTTAAATAATAATGATAACCATTTCTATAACAATAAACCTACCTAATCAGCAAAACCCAAAATCAAAGTTTCTTTTTTCCCCACCTAAGGCACAAAGTCCAAAAGCAGTTTTCAGGTAGAAAGAAAATTGATTGTATTCTTTTTTCTTTATCAAAGCAGTCAATCAAACAATATCTGCTAACTCTTATCAACTTTTGTAGCCATTTGTCCATTGTGGGAATCAAAGTATCCTTCCATTTTTATGCATAAGGTATTCTTGCTGCTGTCAACATAAATAACATCAAAGTTCCATTTCCCCCCAGTTCTTTATCCATTAAACCCAAAGCAAAAGTATCTGGTTTTATCTTCATATTCACTAAAGAATCTTCCGTATTAAGATGTAAATCCTACTCCAATATTTCTTTCCTTATCACATGTCCACCTTAAATGGTAAAAAGTTCCTTATTTATATTTACATTTTCAACATTCATTTTTGAGATACCTTTAAACATTCTTGACAATTTGTCAGGTGTTAAATACCAGAAGTGCATCATCTTATTAAAAAAATTCTTTTAAATTGTAATTTAATGTAAATGTTAAACTTTCTTTTTTAATATATTTTATTAATTTTTTAGAATAAAAATCTTTAGTGCTTAGTAAACAATGTGTTGTCTGGGTTCATATATTTAATAGCAGTCAATAATAGTTAATTTCTACATTTTCATAATTGGGATGCTAACTAGAAATAACTTTCCTTAGTCCTCTTTTTCCAATAGTGTTTTCCTTTTACCAAGATTGAGCAAATATATTTCTTAGCACTACGAATTTGAGTATATAAACATTTTTCTAGTATTTAACAATAACATCAGTATGTAATGTCTTTTTTTATTTATTTTTTATTTTATTTATTTTAATTCCATTTATATCCCGCCCTTCTCCAAAGACTCAGGGCGGCTTACAAGCTTAGCAGTAGCCTTCATTCTATGTATATGCCTGCTTATTAGGGCTTTCACACACACCCCAAGCGGCATTATTACAAAGTCAGCTTAATTGCCCCCAACAATCTGGGTCCTCATTTTACCTACCTCGGAAGGATGGAGGGCTGAGTTAACCTTGAGCCTGGTGGGATGCGAATCAGATTATTTTACATTTGCATTTGCAAAAAATCATCTTGTATAAATCGCTATACGACCTGTTTTCAAAACTTATTTAAGTTTAGTTTCCACTCAGTATTCGAGACATTTGTCAATTATAGTTTTCTTAAAATTAATTATATTTAAATATCCAAAATATTTCATAAATTTAAATAATCCCAATATTTTTACATTTCCCATATCATACAAAATACTATACTACTTATAAATCACATCTTTCTTTCTATAAAGCCCCTTCATATCCAAAATTTAACTATTCTTTTAACCATATTCAGACAAATGTTTGGTCATATGATACTCCATCTGATATGTCCAGTCATCCTTCTTAAATCTGGCTCTCACCTGTTCTTACTTAAGCTTAGTTTCCCTTCAGTACTCAGAACATTTCTTATCCATTATAATTTTCTCCAAGTTGATTACATTTGAATATTGAAAACACTTCATTCGTTTAAATCCTCCCATTATTTATACATTTCTCATATAAAGATATGCTATACTACTTATAAATCATATCTCTTACTATAGAGCCCACTCATATCCAAAATTGAACTATTCTTTTAACCATATTCAAACAGGTGTTTACTAATGTAGTACCCCATCTGGTAAGTCAAATCATCTCTCTTGAGTTTGGCTCTCACCTTCTTTTGCCAAACAGCTTTTCAAGTCAGTGTATTCAGCTTGCCATAGGATTCTTCCTGTATTTTTATAAGTGTTGTTAAGAATGGGAAAGACAAATTAGATAAGGTGCTTTGAGGAGTAGTTTTGCCCATTTATATTCTTTTAAGAAGCTTCCACTTTTCTTCTCCCTCAATTTCTCTTTACATTTTTTGTCTCCCAAACTCTGGTGATTCTCCTAAGAGCAATATTATCCATTTTATCAAATCTTTCTTATTTTTGGGTTTGTTTTGAAGTTCTGAAAGATAAAATGTCTTCCATTTTCAATATTATAGCAAAATCTTGCAGATTTTTCTTTGTCTGTGTTAAGCTGTAATTTTCTTCATTTGTAGCCTCCATTTTTGGGTTACTTTCCTCTAGTTTTTGTTCTATTATCTGATTTATTTGTTCATTCTTTGTCACCATTTTCTGAGAAATTTTTAATTGTGAGTTTTAAGTCAATGATGTGCTCATTTAAATCATCAAAATTATTTTTTTTAATTCCTTCATTCAAATCTATTGGAATTCCTTAGGTTTTTTGTTTTTTTGTAATATAAGAAAAAGATAGAGCTCCTTAGACTTATCACAAAATTGCTATCAAAGAAACAAAAAGAATAACTTCCTTCAGTTCTCAGATATAACTAAGCTGCAGAACAGAATCTCAACTGGAAAGGGACCATGTGAAAAAAGTACTTCCTGATGTAAGTCATTCTTAACTCCCAGAAATGTAGAAATCAAGCACTCAAAAATATTTAGTAATAACTAGATGGATTAGTAAAGGAGCATTTCTATTGTGCTGTTATTTCTGTGAAAATATCCTATAACATTAGCATTCTGATTATGACTGGAATAATTGAGCCATAATTCTTTATCAGTTACAGCAGACATGTCAAACACAAGGCCCGGGGGCCGGATCCGGCCCGCGAAATGGTTTCATGCGGCCCGTGAAGCCATCCTGGAAACAGTGAGGGAACGGCCCCCACTGCCTTGGCCCTGGCCCAGAGACCCTCCTTCTGCCAGAGACCCCCAGATCTGTCCCACTCCTGCCCAGGCCCCCATAGGCACCCTTGATGCGAACGATGTAGAGCTGGCCACGCCCACCCAGCAGGCCATACACACTCTAGCCACGCCCACCCTGGCCATACCCACCCGGCCCCTTGAGGGCAACCGCAATGCTGATGCGGCCCTCAATGAAATTGAGTTTGACACCCCTGAGTTACAGGGTAAACTCAGTGAAACTCTGGAGTCTGTTGTTAAGCATAACAATCATAACTGGTTTTGCACTATAAAACAATCTTGTTCTTCTTAGTTCCTTCCAGAAGTGCTGAACTTCATAATCCACGTGGACTGGAATAACACGTGGACTGGAAATTAGAGGTGTTGCAAATAACATGTGACAAAGAACACTATGGGCAAAACTGACAAACAAATGCTGTAATTAGAAGATTGATTAATATTGGCCTCAGAATATAAAGTTAGTAAGGTTCTTGACTTTTCCAACACCAATGGATGAAATCTTATCTTCTAAACACTTTTGTAGGATCAAGATGGATCCCATATCAAAGGTTTATTGATTAATTTCATTCACCATAATTGGCCATCTCTTCTGAAGCATCGTTTCCTAGAAGAGTTCATTACTCCCATTGTAAAGGTGAGCTTTCCCACCCCTTTGAGTGATAACTAGCAATTGAAAATATTCTTACTAAAATTCCTTAGTTATATTGTTAATTCTTCAAAATGAGACATTTGGCTTTTCCATAGGTTTCCAAAAACAGAGAAGAAATGTCTTTCTATAGCGTTCCTGAATTTCAAGAATGGAAGAACAGCAATTCTAACTACAAAAACTGGAAAATCAAATACTACAAAGGTTTGGCTAAACTGTAGTGTCAGATGAAGTAAATAAGGCTAGCTTTAGAATTTAAAAAGAATACATTGTGCTGCATAGAACTATTTTAACCTTACTTGGAATCAAGGGATATGGGGCCATGTGTCAAATATTTTGAAGTAACTCATCAAAACAAGAAATGTAAAGTGTAGAAGATAAAGATGAGGAAGGCTCTTTCTCTGCAGCCTAGCTGTCAGGTTGAATGTTAAAACAGGAGGCTGAATGGGTATGTTAAAAAGCTTAATATATCCTAATAACACCAAGATCAAATGAAAATGTTCTTGATGTTTGTGATATAGTAATTGAAGCGAAGGTGACACATTCTCAGTAAGTGCTATATTCTGTATCCTAATCTATAAAAAAAAGTCTACAGTGCTTACATTGTAAGGTCTCTCGGTGGTACAGGTAGTCATTTTGATTGCAAAGTTTTAGCAAGAAAAGCAACTGGCTAAACAATTTAACCTTTCTAAGCCTCATGCCCTCAGGCATGTTGAAGTATATCTAACCTAGTCAGTGAGTTATACTCAACATCTGAAGAGCGGCAAATTGTAGGAGAATGATTAAGGGTGGTGGGTTTTTTACCGGTTAGTGTGTAGACGGATACAGAATAAGTTCAGACCAAATGATTCTGCTGTTGCATTTGTGAATAATTGTGAATAGTTTTTCTTTTACTCTTCATACACTAAATCTGATTACAGTACTATACTGTTTTCATTGATGCAAAGAAAATGAATTGCTGTTGAAGCAATCTGATTGGAATTTTGTTTCATGTCCTTTTTGTCTATTTTGTTACCTTTTAATTTTTATTTATAAACCACCCATAGTAAGTATGGAATCAGGGAACCTTGAAACTGAAATTATAATTAAATAAAAATAAAAGTTGCACATTGTCTGAAATATGACGGTATTTTGTCTAAATTTTTTACACACTCTCTCCTTAGGTCTGGGTACCAGCACTTCAAAGGAAGCAAAAGAATATTTTGCAGCAATGGCAAGGCATCGGATACCTTTCAAGTACTCTGGTCCTGAAGATGATGCTGCAATCACCCTGGTAGATTAAATTCTCTTCTTATCCCTCTGTTTCTTTTTTGAGTTTGCAAACTTGTTTGGATAATGAATCCCCAGAAGCCCTTCTGCTTAGTTTTATTTTTTAACCCCAGTTGGTAGACTTACTCCCTGCCACGGGATTTAGGAAGTTTTTAGGTGTAGGATTTAGGTGCATGAACTCAAGCTTCATTTGTTTAGTAGCAATTATAAAAGTTAAAATATACTGCAGACAAAATGAATTATCACTGTTGTGTAAATTTGGATAAATATACAATTTTGTGTTTGCTTTTCTGAGCTATTTGCATATATTCTTCCTAAATATTGTTGGATTTATATGAACTCAACTTAACTCAATCATATTTTGAGTTTTTAATTTCCTATCAGCAGACACTATGAGAGACGTAATAATTTAGGCATAATTTAGTGGAACTTAACATGAGTTTAATTTGCTTATAAAATCAATCAAATCTTTATTTGGTCATACACCAGCAAATAGAATACAAAAGTCATAGTTAATTAAAATTAAAGGGAGATATGTCTGGGGAGGGCTTGAAATTAATACCACAACTTATGTGCAAACTATAAAACAGTACTTGATTGTGGTCAGAGAAATAAAATTATACTGATCCGATAATAACAACAACATGAGAACAAACAGATTGGAATGATCAGGATATGTAAAAAGCGGAAATAATTCCTGTCATGCTCCTGTATAGAGAGGGCAATAGAGAATAACATGTTCTGTCAATTCAGTTATCCCTCCACACGTGGACCAGTCTCTGTTTTCGTATTTATTTATTTTTTGTATCTTCCTTCAGTAACGGCTATTAAGGGCGTTGAATCTGGCAAAAAAAAAAAAGCCCCTTCTGAATTTTGGGATTGTTATGCAACTGAGATATTTACTCAGTTAGGTGTTTATTGATAGAGCTGGAAAATCTGCTTGCAACTCTTAAATCAATAGCCCACTGTTAGAAAGCAGGTGGAACAGGGGTCCCCAACCCCTGGGCCATGGCCCACTACTTGTGTAAGTCAAGCGGTGTGCACATGCATGTCTGCGCTGCCCCACCATTCATGCAGCCCAGTTCCCCTCACTCTGCTGGGCTGCCAAGCCTCACAGTTTAGGGACCGCTGAGCTAGAGCATGTTTGTAACCCAAAAAGTTAATAGCTGGCCCTGAATAGCCATAGAGTTGCAATTTGGCATGTATTGCCTGGTTCTAGGAACACTGAAAACTGTCAGTCATAGTTAAAGGACCAAACCAACTGGAAAAAAGAGGAACTTTAAGCCAGTGGAAGAAGATGTAAATCCAGACAGAAGTTTCAATTTCAAAAACCCAGATTGTTGGGGGCAATAAGCTGACTTTGTAATAATGCCGCTTGGGGTGTGTGTGAAAGCCCTAATAAGCGGGCATATACATAGAATGAAGGCTACTGCTAAGCTTGTAAGCCGCCCTGAGTCTTCGGAGAAGGGCGGGATATAAATGGAATTAAAATTTAAAAAAAAGACCAGTTTAACAACATAGGGCCAAGTTTGAAATAACAGAGGGTTATTGAAAGATGGTTCTCAAAAACACTGGCTCAATTTTTCCAAAGACAGGAATGGCCTATAGGGATCCTATAGCGCTCCAAGCAGAGCTGGGCTCAGATCTTAGCTGAGAAGACTAATTGCTGCAGGCATATGTTGAGCTCCTTTGGAGAAGTAAAAGCTTTGTAAAGTCAACACTTTTGTGTGCAAATGACTAGACAGACTATTTAAAAGTTTTGATTTGCTCTATTAGATAATTAGTCATGCATCTTAGATGCTTAGCAAAGACTGTGACCTTAGTTTTAGTGTAATTGGAAGTTCTTGGCAGTGCTCAGCTAATATTTGGAGCACTCAATTCAAGCCAGTCTGTTTGAGAAAGCAGCACAGTGTTGTTTGCATACAAAAGAATAGTTGTGTTTCTCCCAGTTTCAGCAAATGAAGAGATTGACTATTTAGACACAGTCTGCCAATTAGATGGAGCTTTGGCAAATAGCTGATTATCATTTGGGCCTAGTCTGGCATTGAAGTCCCTTTCAGTGACAATATGAGCAGTGCGAAAGCATAATTCAAGAGCATTGATATAATGTTCTTTTCCCCAAATTTCAACAATATGCAGTTGGGGAATATTGAGAGGTATAAAGAAAATAATGAGAAACAATTTCTCTAGATAAGTTGAGAATAACTGTGTTAGGTTCTCAAATGAGTCTGTTGACATAATCTCAGTATTTAGAATGATTGAGATATGAACACTCAGACCAATATGATGTCTCCCTTGTACAGTGCCAGGAATTGCTAAGAGAAATAATGATTTATACCCCTCAGTAAAGTGATCATTTGTTGACCAAGTCTCTTGGACGTTGAACTGGGACATGTAATTTATAAAGGTATGGACTCTATGGGGGTGGGGTGTCCAAATAAACTTAAACTTAAACTTGATGTTCTCTGAGCTTGTTGTTCTCTTCCAGATGTATCATTACCCAAACTAGGTATCAGCATCGGTACTTATAAGGAATGGGGTTTGCTCTCAGTTTATTTTAACAGAATAACAGGATTGGAAGGGACCTGAGGAAACCCTATAACATTTCAGACAAATGGTTTTCCAATTGATTCTTTTCTTGATTAGTTTCCCTCCATCCGTTGCTTGTCCTGCTTACAGGTGCTTTGGAGAATAGCTTGACTCCCTCTTCTTTGTGATGACCTCTGAGATATTGGAACACTGCTATCATGTCACCCCTCACCCTTCTCTTCATTAAATTCCACCAACCACTCTTTATATGTTTTAGCCTCCAGTCCCTAATCATCATTGTTGCTTTTCTCTGTACTCTTTCTAAAGTCTCAACGTCTTTTTTACATCGTGGTGACCAAAACTGGATGTAGTATTCCAAGTGTGGTCTTATCAAGGCATTGTAAAGTGGTATTAACACTTCATGTGATCTTGATTCTGTTCCCTCTGTTAATGCAGCCTAGCACTGTGTTGGCTTTTTTGGCAGCTGCAGCACATTGCTGGCTCATATTTAAGTGACTGTCTACTAGGACTCTGAGATCCCTCTCACAGTTACTACTATTGAGCAAGGTACCACCTATACCAGTGGTGGTGAACCTTTTAGAGACCGAGTGCCCAAAACTGCAACACAAAACTCACTTATTTATCGCTGGGTGGGTGTGGCCCACTGGGTGGGCGTGGCTGTGGTGGTCATGGAAGATTGGGTGGGTGTGGCCACCTCAATGTTGCTCGTGGGGAAGGACACTTGTGGGGGTGGGCAGGGTTGGGGGAGCTCCAGGAGGTCTCTGGCAGGTGGGGCAGTAGGCAGGAGACTCATCCTGTGGGGTGAGGCAAGGCAGGGTGGGGGGTGCCATTGTCATAGGGCAAGACAAGGGCTGGGACAGCTGCTGCCTGACACCATCGGCCCGCGCACACAGGCCAGCAAGCGCATGGGGGCCAATGATGTCTGTCAGTAGCCGCAGTCTGCCGGCCCCTCGACAGGCGCACTCTGGGGCTCCGCAGCCTGTCGCCAGCAGTTCAAAGAAGCCGTCTCCAAGATGGATGGTCGGCCGACAGCTGAGGAGATGATGCAGTAGATCATGCCTGGGAAAAGGAGAGCATGCGAGGCCAGGAGGTGCGGGCGGGCAGGAAACCAGCCGTGCCGGGACCTCGGCAAATTAGCAGGCGGCTGGTTGAAGAGGGACAGTTGTCGCCTCCGGGGCATGGTGCGCGTGCCCACAGAGAGGGCTCTGTGTGCTGCCTCTGGCACCCATGCCATAGGTTCACCACCACTGATCTATATTATACCTGTGCATTTGGTTTTTCTTGCCTAAATGTAGAACCTTACTTTTTTCACCATTGAAAAAACTAGATATACGCAATTTCTACAACCGTTCTCCAGTCTCCTAATCATCTTTGTTGCTCTTCTGTGCACTCTGTCTACACTAGTCTCAACATCTTTCTTATATCGTGGCAACACTTCATGTGATCTTGATTCTGTCCCTCTGTTAATGCAGCCTAGGGCTGCATTGCCATTTTTGGCAGCTGCAACACAGTGCTGGCTCATAGTGATTGTCCACTAGTACTTCCAGGTCCCTCTTGCAGGTACTACTATTGAGCCAAATATTGCCTATTCTATACCTGTGCATTTTTTTTTTCTTACCTAAGTTTAGAACTTTCCTTCCTCACAGTTGAATTTCATTTTGTTAGGTAGGGCTCAGTATTTAAGTTGAGATCCTTCTGTATCTTGAGCCTATCTTCTGAAGTGTTGGCTATTTATGCCAAATAGGTGAGTTCACCTTCTATCCAATGGCCTAATTAATTGATGAAGATGTTAAAGAGTACTAAGCCTAAGACAGCCTTGGGGTACCCAACTGCTTATTTCCCTTCTCTCCATGTAGATGCGGTTGGTCAGCTAGTTACAAATCCATCTGATGATGCTGTCTAAGCCATATTTTTCTATCTTATCAAGTAGTAGATTGTGGTCTGCTTTATGAAATGCTTTACTGAAATCCAAGTAAATTATATCCACAGCATTTTGCTGGTTCACTAATTTTGTCATTTTGTTAAAGAATGCAATCAGATTTGTCTTGGCATGATCTGTTTTTGACGAATCCATGTTAGCTTCTGGTTATATCTTTGTTTGCCTCTGGATGTTCACAGATTCATTGCTCATATTTACGTCAGGCTGACAGGGTCTGTAGTTTCCTTGGTCCATCTTTTTCTTTCCTTGAAGATGGTATATCAGCTCTTTTCCAGTCCTCTGGTAGTTCCTCAGTGCTCCAGGATCTTTGAAAGATATAGTTCTGAGATCACATCTACCAGTTCCTTCAGAACCTTGGAGTGTAATAATCCATCTGATTCTGGTGATTTGAATTTGTCTAGAGTGGATAGGTATTCTGTTACCATTTTCTTGCTTATTTTGACTTGCGTTCCTAAGCTGCATTTTACGGTACTTTCTTTGAAAGGTTGAACTTTTTTTTCTTTTTTGTAAAGACACTTGTAAAAAATCAAGTCTCTTTTCTCCCTGCTTCTCAGCATCTTCTTGCCGTTTTCTCCCATTAATGGATCAATTGTGTGTCATCAGTTCCTGTGCTCTTCCTATGGCAAAGGTTTGCCTGGAAGGGTAAAGTGTGTGGCACTTATTGGTTATGTTAAAGAGCAAATGCCCGTGTCATGTTTCTGGTGCAGTTCACTTCCTGACTCAGGTTGTGGTTCCCAAGGTTTAGCAGCCCAAACCTCCTTGTCTGTCAGCAGCATTCAGCTTTTTATGCTTTGGAATTTTTAGATTTCGTGCGAGATGGGGGCAAGAAGTAGCAAGTTTAATCTGTTCCAGGGGACTCTTTGCTGAAGATCTGCACATCTAGATTCCATAGGTCAGAGGAGGGGACTGCCATGCCAACAAGTCTTTTCTCAAAATGATGTCAACTGGTAAAACCAGATCAAGTAGAGCTCTGGTTACTTTATCAGTTCTCAATCTGGCAGGACACTGAAAGAGTTAATAAGATGTTTTTCCCAGGTCATCTGTGCTGTGTCTTGCTGTGAGAAGAGGAGATTTTCACCTGGACAATCATGGGGGAGGGGGAAGAGGGGGATGAACTGGTAAAGTGTCCTTGAGATTATCTGAAGTCATATTCTTTAAAGTGGCAATGCTCTAGGGGCCAGATTTGGTTCAGGAGTGGGCTGAGTTCTACAGAGCCTAATGCACATTTTTAAAAGATTGAAAAAGTGTGTATTTATTAAATTAAATACTCCATTATAAGGCGACACTGGGCAGCTTACAGATTGTTAAAAAAAATAGAAAACTATACAAATTAAAAATTTAAACAGGACTAGGAAACCAACAACACGGAGATGAGGTCTTCTTACCCCATCAACCATCTCCAGCAGGCCCCCAAGCTGACTGGCAAAGCCGTTATAATACAGGTAGTCCTCATTTTACAACCATTCCTTTAGCGACCATTTGAAATTGCAGGTACTCTTCAACTTACAATAGTTCATTTAGTGACTATTTGAAGTTATAACAGCACCGAAAAAGTGACTTATGATCATTTTTCACAATTACGACCATTGCCACCTTCCCAAGGTCATGTGACCAAAATTCAGGTAACTATGACAATTGTAAGGTTATACAGGTGAAACTCGTCCTATATGGGATGGGTTCAGTTTATCTGAGCAGCCGTCTCATCCCAAGGGACTAGACTGTCCCACTTGTGCCAGCAGAAGAGGCCTGCTGCAGATCTCGTCTGCTAAAGAATTCCAGTGGGTGCAGCCAAGGAAAACAGCTTTTTCTGTTGTGGTCCAAACTCTGCGGAATGTTCTACCACTGGAAGTGAGAACTGCTCCCACTCCTGTGGCCTTCTGGAAGGGTACAAGTAGTTCTGAACTTACGACCACAATTGAGCCTAAATTTTCTGTTGCTAAGCAAGAGAGTTGTTAACTAATTTCCCCCCCCCCCCCATTTTGATCTACCTTGCCACAATTGTTAAGTGAATCACTAGTTATTGTTAGTAACACGATGGTTAAGAGAATCCGGCTTCACCACTGACTTTGTCAAAAGGTTATCACATGACTCTGGGATACTGCAACCATCATCAATACATGCCAGTTGCCAAGCATCCAAATTTTGATCAGGTGACCATGGGAATGCTAAAATGGTTGCAAGTGTGAAAAACAGTCCTAAATCACTTTTTTCAGTGCCGCTGAACAATTAGTCCTTGACTTATGACCACAATTGAGCCCAAAATTTCGGTTGCTAATTGAGACATATGTTAAATAAACTTGCCTCATTTTATGAACTGTAGATTCTTGCTACAGTTATTAAGTGAATCATAGCAGTTAGTAGCATGGTTAAGTGAATCTGGCTTCCCCGTTGACTTTGCTTGTCAGAAGATTGCAAATACAGGTGAAACTCGAAAAAATAGAATTTCGTGCAAAAGTTCATTTATTTCAGTAATGCAACTTAAAAGGGGAAACTAATATATGAGACAGACTCATCACATGCAAAGCAAGATAGTTCAAGCCGTGATTTGTCACAATTGTGATGATTATGGCGTACAGCTCATGAAAACCCCTAAATTCACAATCTCAGAAAATTAGAATACTACATGCAATCAATAAAACAAGGAGTGTACATAGAACAATATCGGACCTCTGAAAAGTATAAGCATGCATATGTACTCAGTAATTGGTTTGGGCCCCTTTTGCAGCAATTACTGCCTCAGTGTGGCGTGGCATGGAAGCTATCAGCCTGTGGCACTGCTGAGGTGTTATGGAAGACCAGGATGCTTCAATAGCGGCCTTCAGCTCTTCTGCATTGTTCGGTCTCATGTCTCTCATCTTTCTCTTGGCAATGCCCCATAGATTCTCTATGGGGTTCAGGTCAGGCGAGTTTGCTGGCCAATCAAGCACAGTAATCCCACGGTCATTGAACCAGGTTTTGGTGCTTTTGGCAGTGTGGGCAGGTGCCAAGTCCTGCTGGAAAATGAAGTCAGCATCCCCATAAAGCTCGTCTGCGGAAGGAAGCATGAAGTGCTCCAAAATCTCCTGGTAGACGGCTGCGTTGACCCTGGACTTAATGAAGCACAGTGGACCAACACCAGCAGATGACATGGCTCCCCAAATCAACACAGACTGTGGAAACTTCACACTGGACTTCAAGCATCTTGCAGTGTGTGCCTCTCCATTCTTCCTCCAGACTCTGGGTCCTTGGTTTCCAAATGAGATGCAAAAGTTGCTCTCATCAGAAAAGAGGACTTTGGACCACTGAGCAACAGACCAGGTCTGTTTTTCTTTAGCCCAGGTAAGATGCTTCTGATGTTGTTTGTTGTTCAGGAGCGGCTTGACAAGAGAAATACGACATTTGAAGCCCATGTCCAGGATCTAATTTTCTGAGTTTGTGGATTTGGGGTTTTCATGAGCTATAAGCCATAATCATCACAATTATGACAAATCACGGCTTGAACTATCTTGCTTTGCATGTGATGAGTCTGTCTCATATATTAGTTTCCCCTTTTAAGTTGCATTACTGAAATAAATGAACTTTTGCACGAAATTCTATTTTTTCGAGTTTCACCTGTATTTGCAATCTTCTGACAAGCAAAGTCAACGGGGAAGCCAGATTCACTTAACCATGCTACTAACTGCTATGATTCACTTAATAACTGTAGCAAGAATCTACAGTTCATAAAATGAGGCAAGTTTATTTAACATATGTCTCAATTAGCAACCGAAATTTTGGGCTCAATTGTGGTCATAAGTCAAGGACTAATTGTTCAGCGGCACTGAAAAAAGTGATTTAGGACTGTTTTTCACACTTGCAACCATTTTAGCATTCCCATGGTCACCTGATCAAAATTTGGATGCTTGGCAACTGGCATGTATTGATGATGGTTGCAGTATCCCAGAGTCATGTGATAACCTTTTGACAAAGTCAATGGTGAAGCCGGATTCTCTTAACCATCGTGTTACTAACAATAACTAGTGATTCACTTAACAATTGTGGCAAGGTAGATCAAAATGGGGGGGGGGAAATTAGTTAACAACTCTCTTGCTTAGCAACAGAAAATTTAGGCTCAATTGTGGTCGTAAGTTCAGAACTACTTGTACCCTTCCAGAAGGCCACAGGAGTGGGAGCAGTTCTCACTTCCAGTGGTAGAACATTCCGCAGAGTTTGGACCACAACAGAAAAAGCTGTTTTCCTTGGCTGCACCACTGGAATTCTTTAGCAGACGAGATCTGCAGCAGGCCTCTTCTGCTGGCACAAGTGGGACAGTCTAGTCCCTTGGGATGAGACGGCTGCTCAGATAAACTGAACCCATCCCATATAGGACTTCAAAAGAAATAAACAACACCTTGAATTGGACCTGAAACTGGCAACCCACAGCTCATACAACAGTGGTGTTATATGTGCCACCTAGGAGCCCTCAGAATTATGTTTCTGCACTCTGGCTTCCAGACATTCTTCAAAGGTAGCCCCATGTAGAGCACATTGTAGTAATCCAATCAAGGGATGACCGGGCCATGAATGACCATGGTCAGAGCCTCAAGATCCAGGTGAGGGTACAACTGGTGCACAACCTGAAGTTATACAAAGATTCTCCTAGCCATGACTGTCACCTTCTCTTTGAGCAGGAGTTGTGATTCCAGGAAAAACCCTAGATGGGTCTAATGCAGACCCATCCAGAACTACTAATGATAAACAATTGGATCGTGAGGTCCCTTGCACCCTCAGCCACTCTGTTTAGCTAGGGTTCAGCTGAAGCCTGTTGTTCCCATCCATATTCCTACAGCCTCCAGATACTGTGAAAGGAACGCCACAGCAAAAAGTGTACAGAAAAGGCCTCGTTTTAAACAACATACTAGTAGTTGTGGGTTGCCCAAATGTATGTAGAATTTGCTCTTGGTCTCTAGATGGAAGTTAGTCATCCTGCTTTAAATAAATCAGATTTATCAATCAGATGCTTCTTACAAAATAATAAATATACTGGCCTGTATTTATTATTTAATATTTGTAAGGTGGCTGTAGATAGTATTTACAATTTAAATAACTCTCCCTTGGTTACATGCCCACTGAAAATTTGTTTCTCATCCTTTCCCACAGTAGTCAGCTATCTGATTGTTTTCTCTTTTCCTTGGTGCAGGGATAAGGTTGCCCTTGGCTTTCCAGCTGGTGTTTTTGGGGCACACGTGATACAGCAGATACGTGCTTTGGTAGGGCTGTTATTTGGCTGGTTCTCAATGTTTTACAGTTCCTCTTTTAAGGAGTTCACTTTGATTTTAATTGTGGAGAGAACCGTTTGTGCCATCAGCAGACTTAGTTTACATTTTTGTTTTTGTTTTTTAAGTTTATCAGGTTAGGTACTCACACTATCCTGTATTAACTGCAGCCGCAGAGCTTATTGCAGCAGTGTGTTTGGAGGGTGGAGATTTCTCTTCCATTGAAGAGAAGAGATCTATAAGCTGTTGACTTTCAATCTTTGCTTGTAAATTCACCTCTAAACCATCATATCCACAGAAGCATTTAAGGGAATAAGAATATTTACAGGAGTTGGCTATCTGCTCCTTGGGTAGGTTCAACTTTTTGTGGGTTTGGATCTAGGTTGTGTTGCAGAATGTGTATGATGTCTCTCCTATTTTTTTTTATTTTTTTTATTTTTTTTGATTATTAATAATGTCCTGGAATTTCCTCAGCTTTTTCTAGTTGTTGAGGCTTTTAATAAGGCAACAGATGTGTAGAGATGATAAATACGGTAATAAATGCTTTTTCAGATGAGTTCTTTGCAGCAATTGCTGCTTTTTGGCATCTTTTTCCTCCTTACTTATCAAAACTTCTGTGTTTTAATTAAGCACTTGGCAGTGAAAACTATTGCTTAGTAAGATTCTTCTTCATTCTAGGCCTTTAGTAAAAAAAAGGTGGACGATCGAAAGGAGTGGCTGACAAACTTCATGGAAGACCGAAGGCAACGGAAACTTCTTGGTCTGCCAGAGGTAAGTAGTTTACAAAGTAAAATGGGATTTCTTCTATATGGTTTCAGGCAGAACAATATATATATAGAGAGAGAGAACTTGCGAATGGGAGATTCTCTACTGAATTTGGGATACAAATAATCAGATGGTTTCTTTTTATTACTTTAGCATCAATGAGATGTCCTTATCTTTCACTATCACTAAACATTTGGCAGCAGGTAAAAAAAAATAATTAGTAATAGAAACATATAGACGTTTGAGTTTTAAAAATTTCTGAGCTAAAATCAGCCAGTTTCAACCCCACTAGAAGCCTCAGTATCACATATTTCCACTGCAGTCAGAATAGCTTATTTTAAGTTTGATGTTTCCTATGTGAAAACCCTTTCACCCATCAATTACAAAGGTTTGATGGAAGGAGTTGTTATGTATATTAATGAAATGCTATATTCTATTAAGGACAAATGATGCATGTGCATTCTTTATGAACCTTCTGCCACAAGGATGCATTTAGCAATGTGTGGTCCAAGTGCAAAGGTTTTCCTTTCAAATCTAGCGATGTGTGATCCAAGTGAAAGATTACTGTTTTTTGCTAAAAAAAACAAACAAACAAGCCATTAGAAATAGTAACACCTCAGTAGAAGAAAGCATTTGGATACTATTTAAGGATGTATCTTAAACTGCCTTACCTTCTTTTAGGATTACCTATATGGGAAAACTACAAATTACCTGACCTACAATGATTTTATCAACAAGGAACTTGTGCTGTTTTCAAATTCTGATAATGAGCGATCCATTCCATCATTAGTTGATGGTAAGGGTTTTCTTTTACAAATAAATAAGATTTTACGTACTTCAAATTTAGAGCATCATATTTTTGAAAGAGATAGACCACAAAGAGCTGACTTAATAGGATAAGTTTTGTAACTGTGGCAAATAAAAATTTATAAAACCTTGTATTCTTAAACATTCTTACCTGAAGCAGGTTTTAATGCGTCAGAAAATGTATATTGCCTTGATATAAAGCAGATATATTTGCAATAAACTAATATATGATCTAATTTGGAAAATTTATCCTTTTGCGAATGCCTTAGCTAAAAGAGGCTCACTCTAGAGAGAAGTTGTAATTACTAATGGATTCTTTCAGGATTGAAACCAGGTCAGAGGAAAGTTTTATATACGTGCTTGAAAAGAAATGACAAACGGGAGGTAAAAGTAGCTCAGCTGGCTGGATCAGTTGCAGAAATGTCATCTTACCACCATGGAGAGGTAAGAAAAATATTAAAGAGATCTCAAAAAGTAGCAGGTAAAAATATAGTTTGCAAGGAGTATGAGCATTAGAAGTTGTTACAAGGAAGAATGAGTGTGATTTTTTTTTTTCATTTCTAACCCAGTGATCAGCAATCTGGGACCTTATAAATATTACTAAGTTACTATGTTCCCAGCATGCTCATCATTTGCTCTATTGGCATAAGGCCACTGGGAGTGATTTCTGGAAATCCATAGGTTGCCCATACCTGCTGCAACTGGTAACGAGGTTTGGAGATGGAGTTTCCTCTGTAATTCTCCAACCATAAGTCAGTTGGCCAGTAGCTGAAGCAGAGCTTATTTGGAATAAGGTAGAAGTAGATTTCTAGTGACTGGATTTTTATGACTAGTACTTGTGACTAGCTTATCCTGTTCATTTTATTGATGCTTGATGATTTTGGTGATGCATCGCTTATAATTATTACTTTGTTTCAGAACTCACTGATGATGACTATTATTAATTTGGCTCAAAATTTTGTGGGCAGCAACAACCTGAACTTACTTCAACCCATTGGTCAGTTTGGAACTAGGCTGCATGGTGGAAAAGACGCTGCAAGCCCTAGATATATCTTTACAATGCTCAGGTTGGTGAAAGCAGGTTGCTTTTCTTAGTTTAGACTTAGTTACTCCCTTCCAACTTAGTGTACAGGAAGTCCTCAACTTACAGCAGTTCATTTAGTGACTGTTCAAAGTTACAACAAAAAATGACATGATTCTATTTTATATTTATGACTTCTGACATCCCGTAGTCACATGATCAACATTCAGATGCTTAGCAACTAACTCATATTTATGACAATTGCAGTGTCCAGCAGCCATATGATCAATTTTTGTGACCTTCTGACAAGCAAAGTCAATGGGGAAGCCAGATTCACTTAACAACCATGTTACTATCTAAACAACTGTGACAAGAAAGGTTATAAAATGGGACAAAAGTCACTTAACAACTGTCTCAGTTAATAACAAAAAATTTGGACTCAATTGTGGTAATAAGTTGAGATCTACCTGTATTCTAGTGGTGTTGGAACTACAGTTCCTCAATAACCAATGAAAAAGGCTGACCTGAGATGGAAATGTCTTTCAGATGTACTTAGATTTATAGATCTTAGATTTACTTTGTTTATGAATTTAAATGCAGTAAACTTTCTATTTAACAAACCATAATCTAAAAGCTTCAGATCTAACAGATAAAACATGTTTGAATTTCAGATAATAACAGTTTTTGCCTCAGGCAAATCAAGCCTCAAAATGAGTATTTTAATCTATTTTTGTACCTAAAAAATACCTGTTCAATATTTAACAGCCAATGTTCACACACACTCCCATACTCCATTTAATCAAGGGTTTAATACACACAAAAGTCTATTTTAAAGAGATTTAGCAAGATTTCCTTCTCTGTCAATAAAAGAGGAATCAAAAGAAAAGTTTAACTTTTATTCTCTAAGTGACAAGATCAATCAATACATTCATGCTTTGTCTCTGGTAGTGAAGAAACTCCTCTTTGTTTGGGTTGACATTCAAGAATTTTCCAGGTATTGGGTTCTTTCCCCCACCCCCTTTAGGTTTTTTTTTCTCTTGTGGCTTTAAAAGGGAAAGTAGAGAATTGAAAGTTACTGCCATTTCTTCACTTCCTTGACATCCTCTGGCTATTTTTTTTTCTTCCTTGTTCCTCCACATCTGCAGAGAAGACCCCATTATTTCTAGAAATATTTAACACAACTTTAATTTAAGCTATTCATTTTTCCTAGTCCTTTGGCACGATTGGCTTTCCCAGCAGTAGATGACAATGTGCTGAAATTTCTGTATGATGATAATCAACGAGTCGAACCTGAATGGTATATTCCCATCATTCCCATGGTGTTGATCAATGGTGCTGAAGGCATTGGAACTGGCTGGTCATGTAAAGTTCCTAATTATGACATTCGAGAAGTGGTTCATAACATTCGACGCATGCTTGATGGAGATGAGCCATTACCAATGGTAAAAAAAATGCATCAATAACTAAATAAAAATGATCTCTGTGTAGACAAAGACACAATTGGATTTTCTTTACTCTTTGGACTTCAGAGCCATTACTGCTTATTTTTTTTAACAAACTGCCTATAGCTACCTACTTGGTGATGAAGTAAAGTTTAAAATGACACTTTCTTTAAAAGAAAGCAATATGAAGTCAATAAATATCTGTACTGGAGATTTTTGTATTGCTTTTTATAAAACTATTTATGACCTTTTCTCTACAACCTCTCTTCTATTTTCAGAAGCCTTTGTTGAAATTATCACCCTCATCTTAATTTGGATTCTGATTATATTATGCAAACAAAATACATGTTCACCCTGGTTTATTTTAATTCAACTAATAATATTTTTAGATTCCTAGTTACAAGAATTTCAAGGGGACAATAGATGAACTAGGGCAAAACCATTTCCTTATCAATGGAGAAGTGTCAGTTCTTAATTCAACCACCATTGAAATTTCAGAGCTTCCTGTTCGGACATGGACACAGGTAAGGCTTGTTCTATTTTTGTACTATTCCCTCTGAGCCATAATAACAATATGTTTCTGAACTCACCATATAAAGGAAAAATATAAAATCATTATGTTGTTTCTTCCTGTCTCCCAAAAGACTTATAAAGAACAGGTTCTGGAGCCTATGCTGACTGGCACAGAGAAGACTCCATCACTCATAACAGACTATAAAGAGTACCACACAGACACCACTGTCAAATTCATCATAACAATGAGTGAACAGAAACTAGTGGAGGCAGAGACTATTGGTCTACATAAGGTCTTCAAATTACAAAGTCCTCTTTCTTGTAGCAATATGGTAAGTAACAATTCAGAAAGCTTCTATTTTTGTAACAAGATAAGCATACTGTTGTGATTCAGGGTCAGCCTGTGGGTTCGGCAGTTGGGTCGGACGACTCAGAGGAGGAGGAGGGGGGTGTTGAAGACCTTGCTGAGGGGGTTGAAGATCTTGCTGATGAGAGCCCTCAGCCAGGCCCCTCCCACTTGGTCACCACGGAGACCCAGCTGTGTGAGCCTGACAGCGTGGATGAAGATGACCCACAGCTGGCCCTGTTCAAGGACGCCCGACGCAGGAGGCAGTCAATTAGGAATAAACAGAGGAAGGCAATGGGGCTCCTCGGAAGGAGGCAGAGAGAAGCCACTCCCTGAACTCTATATAAGGGGAATGTGTGGGAGGGCTGGTTTGCTGAAGGCAACCGCTTGGATAGTTCCTGTTTCTTAAAGCTCCTGTTTTTTGGTTTGTCTTGTTCCGTTTGTTTTTGTAGTAATAAATTTGGCAGGCGTAATTCCAGCCTCTTGCCTTCTTGTAAAAGGGGTTGTCCCTGCCTTTTGTGCAGGGCCGGTAGCAGGCTGGTACAGAACACATACCTAGAAAGTCTCTTATATGCACACACCACACATATACAGGCTATATACATCTTTTAAACAAATAAATATAAATTATAGAACAAATGATGACACTCTGGGAGCCATCTCCATTCATTCAGCTAAGTCACAGAATCTCAAAGTAGGATCCTTTTGTGGCAAGGTCAAATCAATAGTTTTTAACTGAAATCTTAGACTTCGAATTCTCAGTTAAGACTGGAGAAGTAGAAAATCAGTCTTGCTAATAGATTAGGAATAGTCTTGCCTATTCCTCCATTTTAGTTATTTATGTGATCTCTGTTGCCTTGGGACTGGAGAGCTACTTTTTTCCAAATACTGAAAGTTTATTTGCTCTTGTCACTTTGAGAAAGATTTGCACTTAACTGTAAGTAAGGACCGGTTTTAGAAACCAGGCATGTAGATACATTTACAATTCCTAAAAAGTAACAAGACACCATAATGAGAAATGGAGGTGAGTGTGTGAGGGGGGCTAGGCCATGTTAAAGGAATCACATCCAGCTTTTAAATGCATGATTACAGCCCTGCAATCTATAGATCTTACTCTTTGTTCCAGGTGCTTTTCGACCATGTTGGCTGCCTAAAAAAATATGAGACCGCAGAGGATATTCTGCAGGAATTCTATCAAGTCAGACTGCGTTATTACTGTTTAAGAAAGGATTGGCTCACTGGCATGCTGGGTGCAGAATCTGCAAAACTAAACAACCAAGCTCGCTTCATCCTTGAAAAAATAGAAGGCAAAATAGTGATAGGTAAGCACTGTTAGGATTTTGTTGCAAGCCATGAAAGGTAGTAGGACCAACTTTTACAGAAATAGTTCCTAGCTTCCCATTCTAGGTCAGAATGGGCAAAACAAAAACCAATATCTACCAAAGAATTATTTTCCCTGACAGGCAGAGAAAGCTTACTTTTCCAGAAATAAAAACTTAAATAATTTATACAATAAAATCTAAACTGAGTGTACAACTTGAAATACTAAATGTATATGGGTGTTTGCGTTCTGTTAAGAGTAATCCCAAAACTTTTGGGGTGGCTTTTGTGTTTATGGCATGCAAGTTAACATGTTCTTAGCATGGTGCCAAATATGATACTTTATTTTGGCTGCTGGCTCATCTGGGTTTGTTTGGTCTTCCTCTCTAGAGAACAAGCCCAAGAAAGAATTAATAAAGGTTCTCATAGAAAGGGGTTATGATTCTGATCCAGTGAAGACATGGAAAGAGTCTCAACAAAAGGTATAGTTCTCAAGCTCTTCCTTTTAATCCACTCAATAGTTAAGGGTTTGGTTCAGTGACTTTTAAAAAGCCAATTCCATGATGTAGTGGTGCTGCAGCAAGGAAAATAGATCTTCATGCCAAATACTGGCTTTTTGAAGCAGATAGGTACTCTAAGGGAAAGTACTGTGAGAAAGGGATGGATTATTGATCCCCTTGAAAGGACAAATACTAAATAACAGCTATTATGCTATTATCCCCTGGCTACATTTCTCTTCTGCCATGCCAGGACATTGATGAAGATGCAGAAGAAGATACAGATAAAGAAAATGAACCTACTGCGGCCACTGGGCCAGATTTTAATTACCTTCTGAACATGCCTCTCTGGTACCTAACAAAGGAAAAAAAGGATGAACTGTGCAAGCAGCGGGATAACAAAGTAGGTGGATGACTTCTAAAAGAAAAGTGTATGTGGTGTAGTAGTATTGAAAGGTCAAATATGGACCTAACTGTTTCTTGCTACTTCTATTAGGAAATGGAACTAGAAAACCTGAAACAGAAGAATCCTATTGACTTATGGAGAGAAGATCTGGCTACTTTTATTGAGGAACTTGATGTGGGTAAACTTGGATTTTTGGGGCCAGAAACAATCAATTTTCAGTCTAAGTGAAACATTCCCTATCAATAGCTCAGTGTCTTCGTTTGGGTAGGATGCTGACATTTAAAAAGAGGAACTAAAATGCTGTGACTACTGGTATGTTTTAAAGTAAACCTACAGAGCAAACGAAGCTTAGATACATGCATAGCACCAAAATTAATGCAGAAATTGCTACCTGTTTCAGATTTGGTATAGAGTTCCTCTCTTCCATTTGCGCAGAACTGCAGAGTGAAGCTAAAGCAGAAATGCCCTCAATAAGACCATTTTCTTTAGGTCAAATTTCACACTTGCAAAACCAAACATTGCAAGGTATTAGTTTCTTTTTTATTATCCACGCTTTAGGTGTTAGAAGAAAAAGAAAAACAGGACGAGATGTCAGGAACCGTAGGCAAACCTCACAAAGGGAAAGGAGGGAAAGCAAAAGTAAAAAATCTGCAGCTTCAGGAAACCCTGCCTTCTCCCCAAGGAAGGAGAGTTATCCCCCGAATAACTGAAGAGATGAAATTGGGGGCAGAGAAGAAATTAAAAAGAAAAATCAAGGTAAAAAAGCCTTTGGGCGGGGTGTATGTGTTTAGCTTTCTTAAGACCCTTGGTGGAGCAGTGGGCTAATGCCTCCTTAAGTAACACCAGCTGCCTGCAATTAGTGCAGGTTCGCATCCCACCAGGCTCAAGGTTGACTCAGCCTTCCATCCTTCCGAGGTAGGTAAAATGAGGACCCAGATTGTTGGGGGCAATTAAGCTGGCTTTGTAATAATGCCGCTTGGGGTGTGTGTGAAAGCCCTAATAAGCAGGCATATACATAGAATGAAGGCTACTGCTAAGCTTGTAAGCCGCCCTGAGTCTTCGGAGAAGGGCGGGATATACCGTATATACTTGAGTATAAGCCGAATTTTTCAGCCCACTTTTTGGGCTGAAAAATTCCACTTCGGCTTATACTCCAGTCAACAAAAAAACTTACCGAGGACTTGTGCGCGGCCGAGGCTTTGGTGCTTCCGGGATCGCGCGCACCTCTCCCAAGCCACCGCCGTCCGGAGACCTGCCGACGTTTGGGGACGACGGCGGCTTGGGAGAGGTGCGCGCGATCCTGGAAGCACCGAAGCCTCGGCCGCGCGCAAGTCCTCGGTAAGCTCCGGGCGGTCACTTGCTTCGCGTCTCCTGAGGGAAGGGGGGGCGACTGGAGCGGGCGTGTTTCCTCGCCTGCTGGGCGCCGCGATTTGCCCGGGGAACGCGCGGGCCCCGAATGGCAGCGTGGAGCGAGGAAGCGGACAGCCAGGGCTTCCCCGAGAGCCGCGGCCACACAGGGTATTCCAGTGTATTCAGGCTTGCAAAATGGCGGATCGAGCCTCTGCTGGCGGCAGAGGCTTGCAGAGCGCGGATCCAGCCTCCGCCAGCGGCGGAGGCTTGCAGAACGGCAGATCGGCTTATACTCGAGTCAATAACTTTTTTCAGTTTTTGGGGGTGAAATTGGGGGTCTCGGCTTATACTCGAGTCGGCTTATACTCAAGTATATACGGTAAATGGAATTAAAATAAAAATAAATTAAATAAAAAATAAATAAATAATGCCTCCTTAAGTAACACCAGCTGCCTGCAATTAGTGCAGGTTCACATCCCACGAGGCTCAAGGTTGACTCAGCCTTCCATCCTTCCGAGGTAGGTAAAATGAGGACCCAGATTGTTGGGGGCAATAAGCTGACTTTGTAATAATGCCGCTTGGGGGTGTGTGTGAAAGCCCTAATAAGCAGGCATATACATAGAATGAGGGCTACTGCTAAGCTTGTAAGCCGCCCTGAGTCTTTGGAGAAGGGCGGGATATAAATGGGATTAAAATAAAAATAAAAATTAGCTTCATAACTTTTACCCTATCTCCAGTAATGATAAACTCCTTCCATTTGCTCATCTATAGAGTGAAAAAACTGAGCTTGATGAGAATCAAGATTTCCCTGGGACCAGCAAGGAACCAAAGAATCTTAAACAAAGATTAATGAAGAAACTGAAAATGGATTCAGGTAAAATCTTTTCTCAGGAATCAATTTTCCCCGGGATGTATTATAAGTAGCCTAACAAACCTGCTGAATTTCAGATGACAAGAAACAGTCCAAACTGCCATTCAAGCCAGTAAAAAAAATAATGAAAGTAAGTCCTTGGTCTGACTCAGAATGTGGAAATGAAGGTGCTGTTGACCCCGAGGTGGATTCTCATGCACAACATCAAGTCACAGGTAAAAATGTTCAAAGAATTTAAAATCAGCTTGGAATCTTAATTTGAATTTCTAAAGCATATTTAGAAAGCTATAAAACAGAGCTCTTCAAACTTGGCCCTTTTATGACTCATGGACTTCAACTCCCAGAATTCCTCAGCCAGGCACGCTGGGTGAGGAATTCTGGGAGTTGAAGTCCATGAGTCATAAAAGGGCTGAGTTTGAAGACTCCTGCTATAAAACATCCTAGTCCACAGTTCCTAGTTAAGGTTATACAAAATGTTGCACACAGAAACAACTGTACAAGAAGGTTTCCAGTTGTCATATGCTTGAATTGAAACACAGCTGCTTTGATCCATACACAAAACAGCTATTTGTGTCCCAAATAAAGGTGTAGAAAGAGAGACAATGGGACAAAGCCAAAAGCATTAATAACAGCAGCTAAGTAGATAAAGAGAACGCCTCAGCTCAGCAATGCAATAAATTGATCTGGAAGGTGGAATGGATAGTGATGGTTGGGGTGCACCAGCTTTGTTCTGCCCAGGTTTTTCTTTCAGTTCTTTCAAACCATGGTTGCTTAACAGTTCAATAAAATTTTCACAATGCCATTGTTATGCTGTGATTGGAACAAAACATTTTTCCCATTTGCTATATTCCCGTATTGCTTAAGAATATACAGTTAGTCCTCAACTTATTATTATAAATCAGCCCAAAATTTATCTTTATCTAAACAAAAAAAAATGTTAAGTGAGTTCTGCCACCTTTCTTGTCACAGTGGTTAAATTAGTAATATGGTGGTTAAGTGAATCTAGCTTCACTTGGCTTTGCTTGTTAGAAGGTTGCAAAAGCTGATCACACGATCCCAGGACACCACAACCGTCATAAATGTGAGCCAGTTGCAAACATCTGAACTTTGATTACGTGATCAAGGGGATGTTGCAATGGTCGTAAGTGTGAAAAATGATTGTAAGTCACTTTTTCAGTGCTGTTGTAACTTTGAATGGTCACTAAATGAACTGTAGTAAGTTGGGGACTACCAGTACTGTCACTTAGCCTTCCTTCCTCCCACATTTTTGGGTTGCACCTGATTTTTTTTTCCCCCTGTTATATTTGGCAAAAGTAACATATACGCAGGATTCTAATTCGGATACAGATGAAGGTGCTTTTATGACTGAAGACTCTACGAGAGCAACAGTAAAACCAAAGGCTGTTCCTAAGTAAGTTTGTTCAAAATGCAGCTGTGATTCTTCTACTTTGACTGATTCTTAAAAAAATATTTGCCTGGATAACACAGCATTTTAAGGCTAATCAGAATTGAGAAAATAGTTTTTGCAAAAAATTGTTATATTTCATGGAGGAAAACATGTTTCTTACATTAGAAATGCTGACAAGGCTAGAAATAATTTTTCCTTTAAAAAAAAGTCAATAATGATAATAAGTTGGAAGGGACCTTGGAGGTCATCTAGGCCAACCCCCTGCTCAGGCAGGAAACCCTATACCATTTCAGACAAATGGCTGGCCAGTCTCTTATTAAAAACTTCCAGTGTTGGAGCATTCACCACTTCTGGAGGCAGGTTGTTAAAACTGCCTTATGTACAAGGTCAGGTTATTTGCTCTTTTTGACCCCGTACCACCTCTGTCATATGTGGGCATTTTAAGGCACCCAGGCAGTGGTGGGACTCAAATACATGAACAGCCGGTTCTCTGTATAGGTGCCGCTTCCAGAAGTCGGCCTGGGCAACAAAAAAATTAGCTGCCGGTTCTGCTGAAGTGGTGCAAACTGGCTGAATCCCACCACTGCACACAGGCCACATTCACCTTTGGGTTGGATCTTTCTTGTCTACATGAGGTCAGTCAAAAATTAAACAGGGTTTTGCTGCCAGAAATACCAACAAGACAGAAGTTACAACAGGCGGGACCCTCCTGCACTTCAGAAGGCAGTTAAGATAGCTCCTTGGGCTGCTGGATGCATGGTAAACCAATCCTTCCTAAGGCTGCCAGAGGCCTTGTAGATTAGTCCGACCAGAGGACTGGTGTGTGTGTATATACACACACATATACATATACATATGCACACACGCGCACACATATATATTCATGAGTGCGTGCCTACACATCTTCCCAGTCCTATTTCTCATGTGACCACTTGAGAAGATTAATTACCCATCCCTGATCTTTGCAGACAGGCAGTTGTTTTCCAGGATGTTAGACAGTTATCCAAATCAGAAGGATCTGTAAAATCATCTGCGTGCAGAAAGATGGACCATTACTGAGATGGGCTTTTCCAGTTTCCCCATTTTGCTGATGAAGAGTTGGACAAACTTTAGGTCCACACATCTCATCAACTGATCATACAAAAGTGTCCTGTTGTTTCTATTTTAAATATATTCAAACCTTATTTTATTATCCTGCTCTTTCTGCTAGACGAGGGGTAGGCAACCTTGGCTCTTTTATGACTCTTGGACTTCAACTCCCAGAATTCCATAGCATGGCTGACTCAGGAATTCTGGGAGTTGAAGTCCACGAGTCATAAAAGAGCCAAGGCTACGTACTCCTGTGCTAGATGGATGTCAGCATTATGTTAAAATGTTCTATGAAAAATACCATTTTTAATTTTAACCATAATATTGCAATAGGTTGCTTCTGTTTTATAGTTCCAACCCCACAATGGAATGCAATTCAACAGGTTCACAACCTTTTTAGGTGCTTGGTTTCACTGCTTTGGTTGCATGTATTGGAAGAAAATAATAATTTTAAAATAAAGTAAATCTCAAAATTTGGGAAAATCAATCCCAAAATTAATTGCAATCTCTTGGTAAAGTTTTTTCCCCCAGTTAGGAATATCTATGGGCATGTATTGCTGGCCCTGATGCAAAATAAATGCATAATTTAATGCCAAACTTATGTTCTAGTGAAACAAAGGGAAAGAAAGTTGAATTCAGATCATCAGAAGTACAGAGCAGTAGCTTGAGTGAGTATACAATTTATGTATCATAATCTCCATTTAGCCTATAAAAGCCAGAATTCATTCCCCCCTCCATTACCATTTTTAATGCTAGGTACTACCTAACATAGCCACCCAATGTGTCTATAATATGTCTGCAGACTGTAGCCAATGTTGTAAGATGGCATCCTATTAGGTTCTTCTTTAATACAGGATTATTATTTGTCATAGATTATACTGTAGTACAATGCTATAAAGCAGGGGTGTGAAACTCAATTTCATTGAGGGCTGCATCAGCATTGCGGTTGCCCTCAAGGGGCCGGGTGGGCGTGGCCTACTGGGTGGGCGTGGCTAGAGTGTGTATGGCCTACTGGGTGGGCATGGCCAGCTCTACATCGTTCGAATCAAGGGTGCCTATGGGGGCCTGGGCAGGAGTGGGACAGATCTGAGGGTCTCTGGCAGAAGGAGGGTCTCTGGGCCAGGGCCAAGGCAGTGGGGGCCGTTCCCTCACTGTTTCCAGGATGGCTTCGCAGGCCACATGAAACCACTTTGCGGGCCGCATCCGGCCCCCGGGCCTTGTGTTTGACACGTCTGCTATAAAGCATTAAAGATTGGTTCAAAATACAGGTAGTCCTCAACTTATGAGGAGAATTGAGCCCAAAATTTTTGTTACTGAGATAGTTGTTAAGTTAATTTTGCCCTATTTTATGATCTTTCTTGCCCAATTTAAGTGTAGTTGTCACTGCGGTTGTTAATTTAGTAATGTGGTTGTTAAATGAATCTGGCTTCCCCGTTGAGTTTACTTGTCAGAAGGTCACAAGAGATGGTTACATGTCCCTGGTACATTGCAAATATGAGTCAATTGCCAAGCATCTGAATTTTGATCATTTGACTAAAGGATGCTGCAACAGTCATAAGTATGAAATACAGTCATAAGTCACTTTTTAGTGCTGTTGTAACTTTGAACAGTCACTAAATAAACTGCTGTAAGTCAAGGACTACCTGTATTTTTTACTTCGTCTAATTCTTGAAGCATTTTTAGAACAATTGCTTTCCTTCACTGAACACAAAAAAAATTGAAACAGCATGAACATTAGAGGTGTTTCTCAGATTCTGCAGTTTTGATTTTTGCACATTCTTTTCTATCAGCTTAGTCATTGCTAACGTGAGAGACAGCAATGCTTCAAAAAAAAATCTTTGAAAATCTAGTCGTGTACAAACAAAAGGACAATCAATCCAATGCTGTAGGTTTTAACTTCTCTAATTATTATTTTTTATCCCCGATACAGACTTCTTCAAGGGTTTAACAAGTCTTTTATACATCTAATAGCCATTTTCCAGGTCATTCTCTTGATCTGTCATTTGTATACACATTCTACCTCCTCCTCTATATCAGTCTGATAGTAAAGAAACCATCTCTTGTTGAAAAATACACCAGAGATGTTTTTCTTTCAATAAGTCCTTGGCTCTTGAGACTGAGGATTGCAGAGGAGTCTCCTTTTTGTAGAAACTCTGCTAGTGGAAGGAGAACAATGTGTAAAATTTAATTTGTAGGAGAGTAGCACTGCGGAGACATTATGCAGATCAAATGCTAATAACAACCTTGAATACATATTCTCAGCCGCCAATGGAGAGCAGCTGCTACGCCAGGCTGCTGGTAGAGGAGCATGTGCAGCAACAAAGTCTCCAAAAAGACTTATAAGGCCATCTAAGACAAATAGCACATCTCATCAGGTCTTTCAGATCCAAGAGGGGAATCGGCTGCACAGTTTACACCTGGAAGGAAAGATCCTGGCCTTGTCCTCATTTTTCTCAGAGCCCATACTCTCATTTCCATGGAGGAGCTTGCACTTTTTGTTATTCTTGCGGAAGATGTATGTTTATAAGTGGTTGATGTAATTCAATGAAAAGGCCACCAACTGGGATCTTCAGAGTTGTGCCCAAAGGAATATTGGGACCTACAAATAATTACCCTCTACCGTACTTTCTTAGAAAGGAATTGGGCTTTTTTTTTTTTTTAATTATTTCTGTCTAGTAGAACAACTAGGAAATGCAACCTATTGTTTAGGAATAAGCATTTCCAAAGCTGTTATCAATATTTCTTGGTAGAGAGGAGCTAAAGGTGTGGTGCTCACAAAGATTTGTTTCTCTTCCTTTAGGCAACCAGCCTTCTATTCAGGAGGCTTTCACTAAGAAAAAGGCAAAAACAAAACACAGCAAGGCTAAGAGTTCAGGTTCCAGTTCAGATGATGTTCCCAAGAGGCTTGCCAAAATGAAGAAACCTGCTAAGAGAAGGTTGCCTTCCTCTTTCAGTAGTGAAGACTCTGATCCTGACTTTGGCCAAAGCCTTAAAAAAAGAATAGCACTTAAGGTTTGCTTGTTCATATTTTCATCAGTATCTCTGATCTTTTAAAGTAATTTTAAAAGATGCCCTATTTTATTGGATCACAAACTTTATGTGGCACGTTTAGGATAAATATATGTATTTTTCAGGCAGCTGAGTAAAAAAAATTAGCATTAATTGAAGCAAATAAGTTGCCTGAGTTTCTCATACTGAGAAGGAGCCTTCTATGCTGCAACAAACCTAACTTGTCGTTTGTGAGAAGTAATGTCACAGTATTCTAATATATCTTTCTGTAGCTCAGATGCTTATTCTGTAAACTAAAAATCTTTCCCTCCCCTTAAGGCAGGGGTGTCAAACTCAATTTCATTGAGGGCGGCATCAGCATTGCGGTTGCCCTCAGGGGGCCGGGTGGGTGTGGCCAGGGTGGGCGTGGCCTACTGGGTGGGCATGGCCAGCTCTACATCATTCACATCAAGGGTGCCTATGGGGGCCTGGGCAGGAGTGGGACAGATCTGAGGGTCTCTGGCAGAAGGAGGGTCTCTGGGCCAGGGCCAAGGCAGTGGGGACCGTTCCCTCACTGTTTCCAGGATGGCTTCGCGGGCCACATGAAATCACTTCATGGGCCGGATTTGGCCCCCAGGCCTTGTGTTTGATATGTCTGCCTTAAGGCCTTTATAAAGCAAGGACAAACAGTTAAAGAGCTTTTTAATCCTGACATATAGCTCCTTTAGCCAGGGCTTTTTTTGTCATAGAACGCTCAGAACCTTTTTGGGATGGAACCTTGTAGGATAGGCAAGGCAGGTTGTATGACATGTGTGAGTTCCGGCACCTTTTTCTTTTACAAAAAAAGCACTGCCTATAGCAACTATGAAAATGAGAGGAGAGGCTACCACCAAGTTAGAGCAAAATTATTTGAACTCTGTGAAATTATTTGAAAAATGGCTTGGTGTCTAGTATGCAGCATTCCCCCAAAACTGCTGGCTTCCTTTTTTTTCCTGTTTGGTAAGTGGATATTACATCACAATGGGTAATGAGCAAGACATGGAAGTGTTGAGTCAATTAGCATCACCTTTTTCTTTAAGCCCCCTTACCCTGAATATTATCACCCCATTTCTTTTCCTAGAATATTATAATTATTATTGCAGTGATATACATGGAGGTGTCCTGAGAGTTTATTGTTTATTGTTGTAGAAATCCAAGGATGACGATAAATCATTTGTCATTGAACTGAGCTCTGGTGAGGACTTTCCTGTTCCAGCCATGCTCCAGGAAAAACCAATTCGCAGTAAGAAGCTAGTTCAGTATCTGGAGGAGACGGACGATGAAGACTTTTAATCTAACAGCAAAATATATTTGCATTTGTTTCTACTGTAGTGAAAAAATATTTAGTAAACAGAAATTGATTTCAAATACCTTTTAAGGGGCCATCTGATGGCATGAAATGTTATGTCTTTTTTCTAATGTTGTAAATATTTTTCTGTGTTTTTATAGTTATAGCATTCACTTTTGTTCTTGATAAAACCATAAGTAATAAAAAAGTGGTAGTTTACCTTTTTCCTACCTTTCAGTAGTAAAATGTGTATACTTTATTCTCTGGACTCAAGCAGAATTCAGACATTAGAACATCTGGTCTCAAAGCTCTCTGAATTGTTCCATCCAGATTGCCATTCTAAAGTTCCTCGCACGCGTTTTGGAAACTGAAATGCTAAGCAGTATTTATGACTTAATGTAGGTACTTGGTCAGGGAGTTTTTGAGTATCAGACACAATGGGGGGGGCGGAAAATATGAAAGTTCTCTGAGTCAGGAATATAAAAACATTTAAAAGTAAAGATTCCCCCGCACATGCATGCTAGTCGCTTCTGACTCTAGAGGCCGGTGCTCATCTCCATTTCAAATCGAAGAGCCAGCGCTTGTCCAAGGACGTCTCCGTGGTCATGTGGCCGGCATGACTAGACGCCAAAGGCGCACAGAACGCTGTTGCCTTCCCACCGTAGTGGTCCTTATTTTTCTACTTGCATTTTTACATGCTTTCGAACTGCTAGGTTGGCAGAAGCTGGAACGAGTAACAGGCGCTCACTCTGCTACGCGGCACTCGGGATTCGACCCGCCAAACTGCCGACCTTCTGATCAACAAGCTCAGCATCCTAACCCGCTGAGCCACCGCGTCCCTATAAAAACATTAGGGCTGGGCAATAAAGGTAATACATGCATTAGAATAGATTTGACTAGGAAGAGGATCTTTGGAGTTCAAGGAGCACAAGTGCAGTAAACTACAACTCATGAAAGTAACTGCCTTTTTGTGATCATCTGGTTACTTCATAGAAGTATAGGACAGATTGGCTTGTCCTCTGATCCAACAAGGGTTTTTGAGGGCCTAGCATCTTAACAGCTAGGAATCTGGAAAGTTAAGCCCTGGAGTAAGATACTTATTGAATTCCTTTCCACAGAAAAGTACTTGGCAGTCTTAATGTTATCTAACTGCATCATGAATTGGAACAGTTACACTTATTTATTTATTTAATTATATTTATATGCCGCCCTTCTCCCGAAGGACTCAGGGCGGTGAACAGGGCACATATAAAAAATACAAAATACAAAAATTAAAAAAGAATTAAATAGCCCAGCTAAAACAATAACAATATAAAAATCCCCATTAAAACCCCAACATATCCCCCATCAGGCCAGGCCGGCTTGTTCAAATAGATGGGTCTTCAGACTTGTTTAGATATTTTCTTTATTGTTTAGCCTTGTTTAGATATTTTCTTTATTTCAAGGGGAAAAAAGTGTTTTACAAAATGCTCCCTTCCTCTAAATCAGGGGTCTTCAAACTTGGCCCTTTGATGACTGGTGGACTTCAACTCCCAGAATTCCTTAGCCAGGCATGCCTGGCTGAGGAATTCTGGGAGTTGAAGTCCACCAGTCATCAAAGGGCCAAGTTT
The DNA here is from genome assembly GCF_964194415.1 of Vipera berus. Taxonomy (NCBI): domain Eukaryota; kingdom Metazoa; phylum Chordata; class Lepidosauria; order Squamata; family Viperidae; genus Vipera; species Vipera berus. The sequence goes on along the minus strand of NC_138205.1, from coordinate 45,431,149 downwards.
GAAGACCCCTGCTCTAAATAGATAGTAAATCATTTTCAACCATTTCTGAACTTTCCAAATAATCACAAAAAGGCAGTCACGTTCATGAGTTGTAGTTAAGTGCTGCACTTGTGCTCCGTGTACTCCAAAGCTGCTCTTCCCTGGTCAAACCTATTAACAGTATAATGCATGTATTGCCTTTATTCACAGAAGGACACATCTGAATTTAAGAGTGCTGCCTCAGAAAATTGTCCTTCCACTAAGATAACATTTGGGGGGAGGAGGGGGGCAATATCAGCACTGTGCTTTATCTAAACAATTAAAATTGAATATATTGATTTCTGCAGACTTCTCCAAGGAAGTCCCAGCTTGACAATTGTTTTAGTAAATTCCAGTTCAGGACATCACATTTTGAGTGAATCATTCATCTACTGAGGGAAGTTTTACTGAAAAACTGCATATTTAATGGCTTCAAGTCAGCAGTCATTTTCCTTTGTTGCTTTCTGTGGTCCAGGCAGAAAATCTTAGTAATTTGGATATAGTAGTCCAAATCTAGAATGTAACTTCAAAATCCTAAGAATAAAATCTGCCTTTCTTTTCTTGCTCCAGTTCTGGTTAGCAGAAGGGAAGAAATAGTAAGAGGCCATTCAGGAGTCCTTTCAAAAGGAATTTATTTGTCAGAAGTACAAGTTTTGGGTGGGGTGGGGGTTTCATCGGAGATCCAAGGTACAATTATCTATATTTACAAAATGCCTGACAGCATTGCCAAATCATAGAATAGATCAGGGGGGTCAAACTCAATTTCATTGAGGGCCGCATCAGCATTGCGGTTGCCCTCAGGGGGCAGGGTGGGCGTGGCTAGAGTGCGTATGGCCTACTGGCTGGGCGTGGCCAGCTCTACATCGTTCGCATCAAAGGTGCCTATGGGGGCCTAGGCAGGAGTGGGACAGGTCTGAGGGTCTCTGGGCCAAGGCAGAGGGGGCCGTTCCCTCACTGTTTCCAGGATGGCTTTGCGGGCCGGATCCAGCCCCCGGGCCTTGTGTTTGACATGTCTGGAATAGATAATATTGCTTGATTTTTGTATTACATTCTGTTTTACAAAAAGAGAGCAAAGATTCAAGTTTAAGTAGATTTTGGAGACTGTTAAAAAGCAAGCTATCAAACTAAAATCCTGAGAATATTTACAATCAAGCTGAAATGTAAAATGTTGGAATAATGAAATTTGTCCATTAAGAAATATCTTGTACCTCACCTCCCCGAATCTGCATTACTTGAGCAGAGTAAATAAGCATCAGATTGGAAGGCAGAAAATCTAGAACATACTGATACATAATAGGCAGCTCTGGAGATACATCATTTTGTCACATGGCAGCAGTGAGAGCAAGTGATAACGTAATTCCACAGCCTTGGGAAAAAAATAACATATCACCTGCAAAAGGTTATTCAGAAAGCCTTTTTAGGGCCAAACCCCAACTCTGTGTTTTGCCTTCTCTTCCACTGATGAATCTCATTTTTGAAAGAAAAAAAAACATTCTGAGCATGATGTTATCTGGCCCGGACCTTTGGTGTGGCCCCTTCCTCCCCACCCAGCATGGATCATCCAAATGACATTCCAGGGCCCTCTATCAGTTAGACCAAAGTGTTTATTGGAAAGCAGTCAAGTGTCGAAAGAGCTGTCAGAGTTTCCACTGGGGGGGTAGAGAGAGGGAGGGGGCGGAATGGAAAGGGATGACTGCAGAGTTTCAACCAACACTCCAATCTCCTGGACTGTGCTATTTAAAGGCTCTCAAATCACTAAGAAAAATCTCAGTAGTATTGAATGCACCTTATGGAAGAACCAGATGTCCAATTCCTTTGTCTAACAAGAGCTTTTTTAGAGTTATGGATGTGCTGTTGGACTCGGTGTGGATGTCCTGCTGGAAAACAGTTTTTGGTTATTTATTCTTTATAACAAGTATAGTTTACTTTACTTTCCCTTTGTTTTCATAATAATCATGTGCAGTATGGAAAGTTAAGAGATATCAATATACAAAACTGTATTTTCACTGTTTTCTGGCTTAATAGCTTCCCTGAACCTAGCCATTGTTATTTGCAGTTGCAAAAAGCGCACTGTTATTTTATGTACAAATGGTTTTTCTGTTTTTGCAAAATTTAAGACAAATTTCAGAAGTGTCCTTTAAGCCAGATGATAAAGTCATGAACGTGCTACACTGGTCCTGCTTCTTATAAACAAATAAAAAACAAAACAAGGAAATGTCTTCTGCTTCAAAGACTGGAAGAAAAGCCCTCAAAGCTATATAGCAAAGGTGTGTCAAACTCGCAACATCATGTGACGTGTTGCAACATATCACGACTTTTTCCATTGCCGACAATGGGGTGGGTGCGGGTTTAGCATGACGCATCCAGCCCACAGGCCAGCAGCTTGACACCTCTGCTATAGAGAACTACTCTTCAGGTGTGTTAAAAGGCTGTATTTGAATCTGAATGCTGGACAGCCATGTGAGATCATAATCAATAGAAAAAACAAGTTAGAAAAGGACGAGACAGTAAAATTATCAATATTTTAAGAATAGCTAGCAGAGAACAACTCAGTATTACCTTGGAAAGCAAGCACATATTAATAACTTCAGAATAAATAATGCCACACTATGGTTTAGTAGTGAACCCAATCAATGAAATTGGGTCAAAGGTTAATATGTTCTCATGTTTCCAAAATACTCTCAATGATAGCCAGCAACCAATATTTCCATACTGGCCCCCAATAATGCATTAGGAACAACAAGTAAATGTTCTAAGGGACGCACAGCTTGTTAATGATGGTAGGCCTATAAACTATTGTTGAGGGCATGATGTCATCATAGCTGCAGAGTCTGGAAGCCAAGATATCAGCTGCTCACCCTGCAGACAACCATTCATTTGGGTGTCAAGAGTTTTCCCTGATCTCTCTTTTTCTTGGCTTCAGACAGAGAGATTAGGGGGGAGGGAAACAAAATCAAACCTGGTGTGGCTTTGTTTATGGAAGGAAACAGGTCTGTTCCACAGGTGGAAAGCAGAAGACCATCCCAAACAGAATTGCACAGCAGAAGTTGGCAACGGTCTGGACTAGATGATCTTTAAAAATCCCCTCTATCTTTCCAGCTATGAGATAGATACACATTTGTAGCAGCTCAGAGGTACATCTATCCGGTTTGAAGGTCTTATGTTTAGTTCTTGGCATCTTTACTACAAAGATCTTTTCTACAGAGCCAAAAGGGGAAAGGAAAAGAGTCCAATTCTGAGAAATGAGACGTCCCTAGCTTGGGAGACATTTCCAGATCCCTTCTAAATGCAAGAGGGCATGAACCTCAGAATCAAAAATAACAAGGAAGAATGAGGGCTAATGACATATTTTTCCAATCTTCTGAAGTTTTTTTCTAATCTATTATCTTTTATTGGAGATTACTGTAACATTTAGTTGTGTTAACAGATGGGGCAGAATTCTGTTTACTTTTAAAATTGAGATTAAATCTGAAGAGACATCACCCCTGCCTGCTGCCCCTAAAGCATGAAAGAGTACCTGCTTCCTAGAGAGGAGGAGACATGGGGCATTGTCCACTTGCTGGGAAGACCACTCGGCAGGCCAGAGTAACAGCCCTGTCACTTTAACAGTTGAATATTTCCAGGCTGAGCTAAAGGAAAAGCCCAACCTCTCTCTCTCTCCATGCCACTGTCCCAGCTAGAGCTGAAGTCTGCAGGAAGAGAACAAAAGATGCCAGACAAACTCAAAGCCCAGCTTTAGGTAAAACAGGTGCCAGCATCCCAGGCGACGAGATATAATGGAGAGCTGAGATCCCTGAGCAAGCCAGAAGGAAGGCACCACATCAGAGCTGAAATACAGGTAAGATGGAGAAAAGTTACATGTGCTTTCCAAAAATAGCCCTCTGCAAATTTTACTGCCATATGGATATTTTTATTTAGAAAAGTGGGGTAGGCGATGCAGAAAAAAACAATGTGGAGTCTAAGGGAGAAGAACACCTTGCTGGACGTATGTGTATATTTCGTGTATATACCTTTGCAGTATAATATTTCCAGGTCTTTTCTTAGAATGAGGATTATCAGAAGCAAATATTTCATAGAAAGGAGTGGGCTGAAAAAGTCTACTAATCCTCCTCATTACTCCCAACTGATTTTATGCAAATATTCAATGATTTCAGGGATAATGTGGACCTTCCTCTATTTTATAAACGTTACAGGACAAAGAGGGGACAAACCATTTTTTCTGGAAGGGTCATAGGAAGAAATAGAGAAACAGCTAAGGGACTAGAATCATAAAATCATCGGGCTGGCAGGGACCTTGGAGATCTTCTAGTCCAACCCCTGTCCAGAGCAGGAATCCTTATTCCATTCCGAACAAATGGCTGTCCAATCTCTTCTTGAAAACGTCCAGTGATGGAGCACTCACACCTTCAGGAAGCAAACTATTCCACTGATTAATTGTTCTCACTGTCAGGAAATTTCTCCTTAGTTCCAGGTTGGCTCTTCCTCGGATGAATTTCTGCCGATTGATTCTTTTCCAAAGCTCTCGGGTGCTTTGGAAAATAATTGATCCCTTTTTCAACTATTGAAATATGGCTTTGATGCCACTACAAGCCTTCTCTTTCTTAGGCTAAACGTATCTTGTTCCATTAACTGTTCAGATTATTGTGCAGTTCATTTTCTTATTTGCACTTATATGTGCTGAAAAATTAAGAATCATTCTAGGTATAATCATCTCCGTTACTAAAAGAAATTTCATGTAGACATTTATGGTTTATTAAAAAGATTTCCCAATGCCTCTTATAAGTACACAAATATTCTTTTGTTTCCTAAACATTTATGCAGTAGCTTTTTAACTACACTGAAATTATGTTTGTATGTGTGTGGCTATTAATGAAAATAAGCTCATAGGCAAATAAATGACCATGCATATTATAATTTAACTATAGTGAGGCATACAATTATTAATCAATGAATTAGGATTAAGGCTTTGGGTACTGAATAGCCTGATAAATTTATAAATATGTGTAAGTGCGCATGAATACTACTATTTCTTTATAATATGAAATAATGTACAATTTAGTATACAAAAGCTAATCAGGGCTAGAAAAAAAATCTGCCATATATTCTGTAATATAGTCTAATTTAATCCACATACAAATCTTTGGTGCTTAATTATCCTATTAGAATAATTTAAAATAAGAAGCAAAAATGAGCACACCGTATATAAACATCTGCTTAGTGTGAGATTAAAAAAAATCTGAGTAATTCTTATTGTTCTATTATTGTTCTATCAGAAGCAATCATTCCTTGAAACTATATGAAAAGAAGAATTCAGAATGAACTACTTCCTCACAAAATTCATAATATATTTGTGGTAAACAATCTCCCTTGAAATACTAATGGCTAACCATTCATTCAGCAACCATTCAAAGTTATAACTGAACTGGAAATTTGACATACAAACAGTCCTTGCACTTAAAACTATTGCAGCATCCCCACGATCATGTGACCAAAGTTTAGGCTCTAGGCAACTGGCATGTATTTTATGATGGCATCCCAGGGTTGCGTGATTGACATTTGTGACCATCTCAGCCAGCTTCCAACAAGCAAAGTCAACAGTGGAAGGCAGATTCCATTCAACAACTATGCATTTAAAATTGCAGTGATTTGCTTAACAACAATAGCAAAAGATATTATAAAATTGGGCACGGTTCAATTAACAACCTTGCTTAGCAATGGAAATTCTGGTCCCAATTGTGGCTGTAAGTCGAGGACAGCCACACAAAGCCTCTCATGGTTCCAGAATGTTCTCATGTTCACAGCTTAGATTCTGTAGGTTTTGGCAACTTTCTTCCTACTTTTTTTGCTGGAGAAAGATCCTTCATGGAAAGCAGGACTGGTTAGCATGGGCTAGATATTTTGATCTACCCAGTGGTAGATGTATTTTTTAAAATTGAGACCTTGAGAAAAAGAGTCTATTTTTAGCATGAAAACTCCCCACTCCCCACTAGCACCACTTTCCAGTTCAGATGCCAGAGCCATTCCTAGAAAATAAAAATGGTGGAAAGTTTTAACCTAGTGTTGGAAAAGTGCATCCCTGCCCAGAGAAAGATCCCTGAAGTGAAAGAGAGCAATGTTTATAGAAAGGTGTTTTGTGAGTGTGCCTACTCTCAACATTCTAATTTTATCCACTAACCCCCAATGTTTGTGAACCCTTTACTCTAAAAGCACAACTTTTGAAGTGCAAAGATGTACTTGTCCTCTTTTAGTTCGAAAGATGTGCTTCATTCTCCTACTGCACATTTAGTCCACCTTGATGACTGCTTCTAGGCACTGATTTTCTCCAGGGACTGCTCCTGTCTCTGCAGTGCCCAGTGGAAATTCTTGTCTCAGCCTAATGAAGCAATCTCTCCCCAAAGCAATTTACCCACTTAGCTAGCTGGGATTGGGATAAGCTTTGAGATAGTAGTTGAAATTCCTTCTTTCCAGATAAGTTAACAACAGGCCAAAAAAAAAGAAAATAAAATCCAGCCCTGTTTTGATGTTGTCATTTACCTCTCTTGATGTTGCCAAGACTTTCAAGTTCCTTTCAAAGCAAAATGATCTCCTGTGGAATAGTTGAGATGAGAATGGAGAGGCTGATTCACCCTGATCTTTGGTACTGCCTCTACAGTGTAAATATTTAGTTCATGTATGGTGTAGCTAATTTGTTCATTTAATCCCATTTTCTTGAACACATGTGGACTCTTGGACCACATATCCTACATGGAGATGCTCTTGAGAATTGCTCAGAAGCTACAGTTGGTCCAAAATACAGCTATGCCTTGATATGCCCAGGCAAACCTCTGTTTTGTTAGCTACACTGATTGCCAATAAGCTTCTTGGTGCAATTGGAAGTACTGGTTATTTGTAAACCTGGCACACAAACCTATCTGGCACAGGGCCTTGTCTACTTGAGGAAACATGTGTTTCCTATCCCAAAGGTGCTTTTCCAAAAGACAACTGGACTTCCTTGGTTATTTTCTTTGAAAATGTTTTGATTCTCATCCTAGAAGCTTCATTCTGAAGAAACTTCTCGGATGAGTAGGAAAACATTTTCAAGAAAAAAAAATCAAGAAAATCCAGTTGTCTTTTTGAAAAGCACCTTTGTGAGAACCATGACTTGGATGATTGAGAACCTCCATAGACATGTGTCTCCCATGGTTTCTAACATCTTAATCTGTTCAGACAGTCAGGTGCTCTGGATCCCATCCATTAAGTAATATCATGTGATGGGATCTTGGAAGCATGATTTAATTGTTATAGGGCCTGCCCTCAGGAACAGCTTCCCTCCAGAAATTCAGATGGTCCCAGTCCCACTCTCCTTCTAATATGCTTTGAAGACCTGTCTCTTGCTCAAACCCTTCAGATACGGTGACTGCAGAATTCCTTTGGGATGGTATGTGGAAGTGAGACTGGTTGTGGATTGACCCTTCAGGATTAACCATTAAGGTTTTTAGTTGATTTAGATGCACAGCTGTCAGCAATAAAAGGTCCATTTGGAATTTACTGCATGGCTGGGGAAGGGGTATTCAGTTCATGGTGCGTGTTCTTTGTTTAGGTGTATAACAATTCTGTGAATAAATCTAGACTAAGGTCATGTAATCTGCATTAATTCTAAAAGAGGATTTGAACCCAGACATCTCTTCTCCTAAGACAGTACACCACATTGGTTATTTCAGTTATTTTCCTGAGAAAGTAGTCACCATGTATCTAGATATATTAGAGCACTTAGTTTAACAGAGCTTGATAAAAAAAATCTCTTTGGGATTTTATTCAGTTACAACAGCAAACCATGGATAACTTTAGGGGTTGCTTAACTTAAAATTGTCATTTCTCCTCTTAGATTGCTCAAAGGTTATTCCCAATAATGTGTTTATTTCTTTAATTTAACTTTTGATGCAGTCCTAAGCTTCTACCAGGATCAGGCAGAGAGGCTCACAATTGAAACAGCAAGATCTCCTGCTATTGCAAAATCATTCATTTTATTCTACAATCCATTATTAGTAGGATATTACCTACTATCTAACTGTCTGCTGGTAGATAATACCAAGTTATTCACTGCTTGTGTAGGTCCATCATTTGACTGAATTTGTCCTCTATTGCCTCTTCAGAATACCAATTTGTTATAACCAGTTGCTTTTAGCAAGATGCCAATTCCCTTTATTGAATGTTATTGAAGATGATTTTTCTGTTCTTCTTTCCTTTCTCCTGCAGCAGCCATGGGCGAATGGGGATTTTTGAGTTCCTTGCTAGATGCAGTGCAGGAGCACTCACCCATGGTCGGACGCTTCTGGCTGGTGGTGATGCTCATCTTCCGTATCCTCATTCTAGCCACAGTGGGCAGTGATGTCTTTGATGATGAGCAGGAAGAGTTTGAGTGCAACACTAAGCAGGTGGGATGCAAACAGATTTGTTATGACTTGGCATTCCCCATTTCCCATTACCGCTTCTGGGTTTTTCACATTGTAGTGCTCTCAGCCCCAGCTGTTATGTTTGTCATCTATTCTATGCACCAGACTACCAAGATCAACCGTGGCTTGAAGGAAATTGAAGGAAATCAGGAGGAAGCCAATCAGTCAGGGAGGAAAGTTCAGGAACAATTTGAACTCCAGCCCAGTCAACGAACCCAAAATATTCGGACTTTCTATATAGTCAATGTCATAGTAAGAATCTTGGCTGAGATGGGCTTTCTAGTAGGGCAGTGGATGTTGTATGGCTTCCAAGTAGGATATCAATACATCTGCAAGCATCGTATGTGTCCTCATCTCATTGATTGCTTTGTATCTCGACCAACTGAGAAGACCATCTTCATTCAGTTCTATTTTATGGTGGGGCTTGTTTCAGCTTTTCTCAGCCTGGCGGAGCTGGCTCACCTTTTGCTGAAGAAGCGGTGCAGGAGATGTCATGTGATCGCTCCTCCTGCTATTGCATCATATGAACAGCAGGACAATTGGTCCAATCAGAAACAAGAGAAATCACAGCACTTTCTCACCCCAGCTGATGGAGGTATCAAAGGGACATCATCTCATGATGGGATTGCTAACCATTATGAATCCAAGACTCATTATCATCATAAGAATTCCACCAAGAGCAGCCGATCTTCTCGTTCTTCGGCAAGAGGTGACTTAACAGTGTAAGAGCAGAGAATACTTCCTTGTCTCTTTGTTTTGTTCCCTGGATGAGCTGGATTCTTCTAGGGCAGGAAAATGAATGGACATCTATTTTCAGCTGAAGCTGAATAACTTAGATCTAAAATGCAACATTCTGCACTATGGGAATTGGTCATATTTGCAACAATTCATTATTTACTTTTGCATACATTTTAAGGGTAGATTGATATGTCTAAAAATGCTTAAATTTACTACCATGTAAAATACGTAGATTGAGAAGGGTCCTAATATTTTAGAAGGAGTAAAGGAATGAGATGATTTTCCAGTATTCTGGGATTTTCCTAAATAGTTGATCAATTCCCATTTGAAGCTGGAATTTATCTGGCTGTAGAAGAATATATCAATGGAAAAAAAGCAAAGATACCTTTATTTTTAAGTGAATATACCATGGAATTACAAAATGCCAGGGCAAAGAAAATTCAGGCCAATGGATGTCAGAGGACTATAAATCAGTTAAGGGGTATTAACCATTGTTCAAAAACAAGACTACGTGGTTTCTACTGAGATATCCACTAGGGCTTAATGTGCAAAACAAAACTGGGTAGATGTGGTGATGGGTGCACTCTCATTGTGGTTTATCTTCCAGAGAAATAAAAACTGCCCATTGGCATAGAAAGCCTGAGGGATCTTTGCTGAAGAATTTAAATTAAAAAAAAATTAAATGTATGTTTCAAATTAAAAACAATAATCACAGGGAGGGGGGGTTATAATATGTTGCAGAGTAAAGCTTCATTTTAATATGATCCCAATTTACCAGGGTGACTTTGAATACCATCTAGGACTCATGGACTTTCTTTACATATAAAAGAGGCAAGATGCTGTTTTGCTTAAAAATATCTCACAAGTAAGCCAAGAACAGAAGTCATTCTGTTAGAATTATAAAAGGGAGCAACCTGATCTAATTAACTTTGGGTACAGGGATGTTTTATGGTAAGCCCAACCCAATCATACATCCCTCTTGGCAGTTATTTTCTGATTTGATCAACTATATGCTCTCAAGATTTCAAGAATACCTATAGCCAAGGTTTTCTGCCCATGTGTTCAATGGAAGTTTTTCCTCTCAAAAAGTATTTAGGATAAATCTGTACCCTATAGCTGTTCCATATTTTTTTTAAAAAAAGCAGTGTATTGAAATATGGCGTTGCCTTTCAGTAGTTGAATCATAAAGGGACCTTTGAATGCTGTTTATTGGGGCAGGGGCAATCCAACTACACTTACCCTTCATTTAATTACCATTCACACTTATGATGGTGATGAAAAAAATAACTCACATTTAAGACCTTTGGCAAAAGAAAGCTGAAGTAAGATCAAACTCAATTGCACTTTCACTTAAATGACCGATTTGCTTAACAACTGAGTTACCACTTCCAATTGTGGTTACTAAACAAGGACTACTCATACATATTATGGACACCAAATCCTTGATAGCTAGTTCTGAGAAAAGATAGCATGCCCACATTTCATTTTGTTCCCTAGCTGTCACACAGCTCCAAAGTTAACTTAGGTAGAACATATAGTGGGAGATAGATAGTGAGAGGGCTGATTGTACTCAGGATCCATCAACAGCAAGTCATTTTTTTTTGCTTGACTTACATCATAGTCCCAACCCTAGAAAGCACCCACCTTGGGAACTGCTAAGCTCTTGGAGGGGGGGGCTCAGTAGTAGATTATCCCTCCACCTTACATCAAAGGTATTGCTCTGATCTCATTGAAGAAACTAATGTTTCATCATAAAACAAAAGGCTACTGTGAGTAATGTAGTCATTTTAATAGCAACCCGTTACACTGTGTACTTAAATCAATTGTTCAAAAGATTTTAACTATACCATTATGCTATTTATTATGTCCTACATTTGGGTAGGAAAAATGAAAGCATTGGGGCCTTCGCAGGTTTGCTTCTGCTCTCACAATAAATGCTCATTGGGAATGCACACAAATATTGCAATTACAGGAAATGATTTTTTTTAAAGAAACAAAGGCCAGAAACATTGTGCCTATGGAACCAGAGAAAGATGCTAGAGAAAGAGTGGGAAGTGAAAAATAGATCGGATCGGTCTATATGGAGAAGCCACAAAAGCTCTGTTTCCAGTTCCTTGTATTTTCTTTCCACATGGTCCATTTTTTTGTCCCAAAAGTCTCAGTGGGAATATTTTCATCTGCTTTTAAAAAGAAGTGCAGTTTGAACCATATACACAAGGTTTCTACAGCCAAAGGCAGCATTCTCCAGATGTCTGTATGATATGTAATATTTTTGAGACAACAACATCTTCAGGTCAAATAACTTGATAACTTCATTACTAAATCCATGCAGTGGTAACCAAAGATGGTTTGCCATTTTTTTTCCAAGATGCTAACCCAACCTGAACTAAATTCCTGAGGTCAACAAAATTTAAGTGCCATAATGTTTTTTTTGTTTTTCACTTTTTCATTCTGGAGTATATCGTCTTTTTTAGTCAATGATCAGTTTATGGGAATCTGATGGATACAATGTTAAGCATTCAACAAAATCTGGTACAATATCCTAGAGAAGAAAAAAAAGGCAAAATCTGGGCTTGATTAAATTACCATTCTATTGATAGACAACTGGTAAAGCATTTGTGTGCCTTTCATACACTAATGTCAAGTTGGAAGGAAACGTCAAATGGTGTACTACAGTGCTCCATTCTAGAGCCAATGTTGTTCAGTTTACTTATAAATGTTTGGATGATGAGCTACAAAATATGATTCTGACATTTGCAAATGATACAAAGATGAGTGATAACAAACACCCCATGGAGGACAGCTTGAAGCTTTAGGAGAACATTGGCATACTGGAACAATAGGTAGAAACCTTCAAGATGAATTTCGATCAGGACTAATGCAAAATTCTACATTTGAGTAGGAAAAATGAAAGACAGGAAAGAGTAAGAATCACATTGAGCAACACGTGTGAAAAGGATTTGGGTGTGTCAGTGACTCACAAGTTGAATGTGAGGCAAAAATTTGAGGCAGTTGAAAAAATTGCAAATGAAATTCTAGACTATATCAATTAGAAGTATATTGTCAAGATCAAGAAGAATCACCATTCTCCTATCTTTCTTCTCTATTATGTGTTGGTCATACCACATCAAGAATACTATCTCCTATTCTGGACATATTTTAGGAAGAACTGACAAACTTGAGCACACTCAAATGGCAGCAACCCAAATAACAAGGGACAGGGAAAAAACTTTATGAGGAACACTTGGAGGCACAGGAGATGTTTAGCCTGGGAGAGTAAATGGCTACCCTGACCTAGCACAAGGGCTCTCATTCTAGAAGACAAGGTGGAATGGTTCAATACAGGATTTTTAAAAAACAACAATGGATTAAATGACAATAATTTTGGGTATAAAACTGGGGGGCAGAAACATTTCTAATCCTAAGAGCTGGAACTGATTGCCGTTGAGATGTAGTGGACACGCTTTCACTGGAAACATTTAAACAAACTTTGGATGGCCATTTGGCGAGGATGTTTTACTGGTGGCTTTCTGCCTTGGTGGAGCAGTGGGCTAATGCCTCCTTAAGTAACACCAGCTGCCTGCAATTAGTGCAGGTTCGAGTCCCACCAGGCTCAAGGTTGACTCAGCCTTCCATCCTTCCGGGGTAGATAAAATGAGGACCCAGATTGTTGGGGGCAATTAAGCTGACTTTGTAATAATGCCGCTTGGGGGGGTGAAAGCCCTACTAAGCAGGCATATACATAGAATGAAGGCTACTGCTAAGTTTGTAAAGCCGCCCTGAGTCTTCGGAGAAGGACGGGATATAAATGGAATTTAAAAAAAAGTTGATCTTCAAGGTCCTTCTGACCTTTATATACTATGTATCCATATGTGTACATAGACATACATAAATATATAGACATACATAACAGTTGAGCCATGGAGTAGAAGAGATAGTTGTTTCCTTGTCATCTCTCCAACCTATTAATATCAAAACATTAAACTTGGAATATTTCATTAAAAGAAGTTCATTTATTTATATTTTAAATGTTCTGCACTGGGGGTTTTTCTAAATAGGTTTTTCTTCATCATGCAATGAGCAGCTCAGGGAGGTGATTTTGGACAAGGTTGTGTAGTATGCTAAACCAAAATTGTCAACCCTTCCAAAAATATATATTTATCCAACACTATTTTTAATATTTCCAGTGGCAAATGTTCCTCTTTTCCCTTGGGACATTATTTCCTTGGCCAATTGTTTTTAGATTAAAAACAGTTTTTTCTCTCTACTGTATTAACTCTTGTGTAGCATCACCTAGTGGGTTACAATTTTGAATGCATATCTTTCTGTGCTAGAGACAATTTAGTACCTAATCTATTTATGGATGGAGAAGGAATTACACTGCCAAACAGGCATCTTTTCAAACCACAACTGTTGCAGGCTCAAGAAACTCACCCTCTCAAAGCTGTCCAGAAAATGTCTTTTGAACTTTGAACAACAGAGAATAAAAAGATGATTGTAGGCTTATTTTTAACCTTATCCTATTTGTTTCATGCCTTCCCTCTTCAACAGAAAAGAGTAGAGAAAGCTGCTGCTCCTAGTTGTGGCCCAATAAGCTCAGTTGTTTAGGCACATTGTAATTTACAACTCTCTATATCACTTTTCAAAAATTCATCACGAACATAAATGTATTATTATTGTTGTTGTTATGGTTAATGTTTAATTTGAGTCATAGTCTGGGACTGGTAAAAACAGTTCAAGTCTTATTCAAGAACCTAAGACCTGTTAAGGTACCGTCTGAATATATAGGCAGTTCTGAGTAGGGTGTTTTTTTGTAAAGTCAGGATATTCAGGTCTAATAAGTTCAAAATTTCCATGTATCTAGGCAGCCTTTGGGTATTGCTCCAAAGGGCTCCTATTACTTTTGGTACAACCATTGATTTCTTCCTCCACAGTTGCTCAAGTTCAATATTTTTATATATTTTATATATATATTTCTAGCTGTTTCTCTTCAATTCGTGGATCACCTACTATTGCAATATCAATGAACCAGACTTTTTTCTTTTCCATGATAGTGATGTCATGCGTGTTGTGAGCCACGTCTATCTCTTTGGATCCGAATGTCCCACAGGATCTTGACTTGCTCATTTTCAAGAACTTTGTCAATTTGGTGTTCCCAGTAATTTTCGCTGCATTCGAACCCAAACTTCTGGCAAAGCTTCCTATTATTATTATTATTATTATTATTATTATTATTATTATTATTATTATTATTATTATTATTATTATTATTATACTTTTATTCATTAAACATGAACCTTAGTCAACTGAACATTCAAATTGACTGACACAGGTTGCTGCCAGCATCCTAGGTATCAACCAGGTATCTCCTTAAAATGTAAGATGTTCCGAGTAGCGCAGTTTTTTGTTGCTTTGCTGGAGTTATTGCAGGAAGCTGCAATTTCTTGATGTACTTTGCAAAGTTATACTACTACTACTACTACTACTACTACTACTACTATTATTATTATTATTATTATTATTATTATTATTATTATTATTATTATTATTATTATTTCTAACTCCCAGAAACTCTGGATAGTTTACAAATAATTTAAAACACAAAACAAGACAATAAAAACAGGAAACAAAAAAGGGGAGACATGGCAGGTTAAAATGAGGCTTCACTCATAACCACCAAAGGCCTAGACAAAAAGCCAGGGCTTTAGGTCCCTCTGAAACACCAGGAAGACTGGAGATGGGGGAGAGTGTTCAGATTTCAAAGGGTAACCCCTTTCCAGAGGACAGGAACTGAGAAAGAGAAGGCACACTTGTAGGATCCTGATAAATAACATTGCTTAATTGAAGGAGTGTGGCAATACTGCCAGATAGACCAGGCAGGTACTATGAGAAATGGGCATTATGTTAAGACCAACTTAACAATGGCTTAAACAGATCCAATTTGGGAAAAATGTGTTGTTGTTTAAGTGGGAAGCCTTTACCCTGTCTAATGAATAGTTGCATCCCATCATACAGTAGCACCAGCTTATGAAGGAGAAATATGCTCAAACAAATATCAAACCTGCCACCACCAAGAATAAAGGAGAAGATGGCAAGATCAAGCCAAAATTACTCTAGTTCAGCATTTTATGTTCTAGAATGGCCAAGCAGAAGGAATGCCTTCTTTTATTCCTGCTCCCCATCAACTATTTCAGATTAGATCTCCACTATCTAGATATTAGATAAACCACTATCTAACCTAAAAGCCCAGGGGTTTCTTGGTCCAGGGACAGTTGACACCTTTGGTCTTGGACTCTTGGATGGAGTGGCACTGCCCCAAAAACCTCCAGGAGCAGGTGGCATCCATGGCCAGAAAGGGTTAGGGTTAGGGTTAGGGAACCAGCTACCGGCTTCATTTGAATGGGAGGAAGAGGACAGAAGAAGGATATGTTAAGATGTAGCTGAATACATGATTGAAAGTGGTCTCTCTCTATAACCTTACAGAAATCCCTTTGGAACGAGTGGTTGACTGAGTCATTTGAACTGCAGAAACCTACAGTTTGACTGACAGTAATTACCAAGCTAGTTTGATGTGACTGGAATCAAGACGTGAATAAAGTAGCATTTGTTGTTGTATTTCCTTTGGCAAATATCACGGGTCTCATCAGTGATTCAAACTGGCCTCAAGAGTTGATCCTGGCCTGCTTATCATTACTGTCAACACTTGCCAATCTTTGGGAAGTTATTATGGGGAGTGACCTTCTAAGCTGCATCAGGGACTTAAAGGTAAAGGTTCTGAAGGTACCCAATAGGTGTGCTCCATTGGTCTCACAGCATCCTGTCTTCCAATCAAGGTTCCAGGGCTGGTGCTATTCCAAAGTAGAGATGATAAATACAATTTTGGGGTTCAAAAATTAATTGGCATCTATTTTAAAGTAAAGGCAAAGTTTCCTTTGAGTCAAGCTCAGCTCCTGCCGACTTTTTACTTACATGAAATGATACACATCTATGGTATGATGGACATGTTCTCTGCCTTTAAAAATAATAAAATACAAATAAAAATTTATAGTTTGCCATTATGTTTTTCCAGAATATTTTTTGATCCAGTATTTTACTAACTCATCTTGACTTTACTGAATTCTTAGCCTGCCCAATGTTATTTAATTTACACATAACATCTGCGGGTTTGTGGTTTACCCTTTTCATTAGGCAACCCAGTTTTGCTGCTTGTGTTCCATTTTGAATCATGAGAGGGTAAAGAGTGGGATAGGTGGATGGGTAGAGATCTCAGCTTGTAAAACAAAGGAGACCAAAATGTTTGCAGTAAGGAACAATTCCTGTTCTTTGCTCCTCTGCTATTTGGGGGTGGGGACTGCCAATGGGGGGGTGGAGTGGGGGGATAGAGACATGATGGCCAGGGGCCAACCATGGTGCTTCCTGTTGCAGATGGAATGGGACCCAAAACTCAGAGGTGGCTGTCAGGGGAGGAAAGTAAAAAGAAAAACAAACAGAGTCATCTGGCGTCGTTCACCCTCCCCTTCATTCTCATATTAACCCCTTTTTTCTTTTTTTCTTTTTTTTATTAAAGAGTTTTACAAAAACAAAATTTTACAATATATCCCCAAATCCCTCCCACCCCAAACCCACCCACCTCCCCCCCCCACTTCCCAGAGCTAAATTTTTTTCTTGACATGCATAAAAAAATATAACTTGCAGGTAGAACTTCATTAGAAGCTGTAATTATGGAACTGAGATATAAAGTATAGGTTTTCTAGGCCGATTTGAGCATTTCATATCAGAGGAGTGCAAATAATGTTCTACCACCTTTACAGTCTATTCTCTTCCAGTCACTCCACTTGTACCATCTCACTCCCTTCTTGCCCTTCAGTCTTCATCCAGACTTTTGTTGTTGTTGTTTCTAGAGATGATGTCCTTGAGCTTCCTAGGTTTTGGCAATACAGGCTGCTGATGGGGGGTTGCGTCTTTCCTCTATGTACTCAATATATACACTCAATATATCTGCATGGAGCTACTGTGGAGGGGAAACACTTCACTAACATAAGCGAAGGAAGACTTGCAGAACCAATAGCTCCAGATTTTTTTACAGTGGCATGTCAAAACCAGAAAAGACTTATTAAAATCAGAAAGATTTCCTTGCCTCGCCGACTCCCCATAAAAAACTCCAATGGCATCCACTCTCCAAAACAGGACCAAAGCTGGTACTCAGTGCAGGAAGAATTTGATCTCTCTTGTCTTTATTTATTTTTCTTAAAATGAAAGAAAAATGTCAACCTTTCTTCTGGAAATTGTCAAAAGTCAGTAGACTACTTAGTTTAGTTCAGCACTATTGATTGGTTTCAAATGCTGGGCAAAAGGGCTGTCTTAAATAGATCCCTTTCTTTCCAGCTTTTCTCAAAGCATTTGAACACAATTACTGTAAGGATTAGAATAACTAAAGTGAGTTGCCAGAAATGACTGTGATACTGTGCTGCAGTCCTTTAGGAAGGAAGGAAGGAAGGAAGGAAGGAAGGAAGGAAGGAAGGAAGGAAGGAAGGAAGGAAGGAAGGAAGGAAGGAAGGAAGGAAGGAAAGGAAGGAAGGAAGGGATTTGACACAGGTTTAGGAAAATTTCACATACAGAGATACAAAGAACCAAAAAGTGATGGTTTCTGAGGACTTTCCTAATGAGGAACCACGCATGGTGAATAATAATTGCAGTTCAATTGTGCCAGATGCATAAATACTTGAGAAATCTTCCTATCTTGCATTGTATGCATTGTTCTGTAACCTCGCCTTGTCCAGTTTACTACTTTTGATGTCAGTGGTAATTGCAGTTTCCAGAATTTAAGCAAAAAGAGAGAGAGATCTGGCCTAACAATAAGGGTATTACCCCTTGCCTGGCAATCCCTGCACTGGCTGGGTATTCTGAGAATAGTCATCCTGACATAGGCCAGGGGTGGGGGATGGAGGGCGGTGGGGGAGAGTTGAGTTTAGAGTAAGGAAGTATCAGCTATTCTCTATGCCCCAACTTTATGAAATCTCTGTTTCAACCTCAATGGTGGTGGGGGGAATGGGAAATGATTTTAAAAGCAAAAATGGCATGTTAAGAAAATGTCAAGCAAGCTGCTCTACCAGGGATGTGGCTTCAGTGAAGTTCACAGCCCCAAGCACCTCTCAAGGACAGAAGAGGGGGAGAAGGGGAAGGGAAAAGGAAAACAAAAATAGTCAGAAGACGGATCACAGGTCTGGTGACACAGTGAGTAACCACAGTATGAGCAAAGCTTATCTGTACAGGCTTCAGTCTGCAGCTATCTGAGGCTCTCAAGGGCACTCTGGTTTCCCATATCCTGAGGCCAGGTGCTTCTGCCAACCAAGTTCCCACAACTTCATATAGTTTAGTCTGAGTTTTATCTTTGTCTGGAGATAGGCATTTGTTTCATGTTCTTCCCCAGGGATCGCAAAGGATGTTTAAAGAAAGAATCATAGCTTCTAGTGAATATGCCCATCCTATTATATGCTTCAAGGTGTCTGTCAATCATTTCTGAGCCAGGCTTCTGTGTTAATGCTTAGCTAGCCATGGGATGAGACCAATGGTTGTGATTCTTGAGGTTCTTTGTGGATAAGCATGCAACTAGTCTTTAACTCAAATGCCAATATTAACTCAAGTCTTTCTCAACAGCTCTAATGATTACAAGGACATGGGCCTATTGCTTTCTTAGAAACAAATATGGAAGGGCTTTGTCATAACATCCTTTCAGGTTACAGGTAGTCCTTGACTTATGACAATAACTGATCCCCAAATTTCTATTGCTAAGCGGGACAATTATTAAGTGAACTTTGCCGCGTGTTATGACCTTCTTTGCCACAATTAAGTAAATCCCTATAGTTGTTAAGTTAGTGGCACAGTTATTAACTGACTTTGCTTGTCAGAAGTCACAAAAGTTGATCACATGATCCCAGGACACTGCAACCATCATACATATGAGCCAGTTGCTTAGAGTCCAAATTTAGTCATGTGAAAAAATCATAAGTAATTTTTTTCAGTGCCCTTGTAATTTTGAAAGGTCACTGAATGCATGGTTATAGAGGATTACCTGTAGTCTGGTTGGGGTGGGGGTGGGATGGGATGGAAGACAACATTGTGCATTTCTGTTCCCAAGAGTCAGCCAATAGTTGTTATTCACATTGGGTAAACTTGTTTGTATGGTACAAGCCATCCATCTGGTATTTTTAGAGGAATGGCAAGGACAACGGTTGGGATTTGGGGGAGACACAATTATCACAACTCTGGAGGTAGGCTGCTTTTTAACCATTATTCTGTTTTTAGGAACGTTTTTACTATATTCTAGCTCCTCAAGCAAGTCAAGGCAGTGAATGCATCCAACCCATCTTCCTCCTCTTGCTTTCTCCACAACAATTCTGTGAGGTGGGTTGGGCTGAAGAACACAGTTGGCTTTCATGGCTAAGGTCACACAACCTCTTGTTTTCTAGTCCGGGGGGGGGTGTTTGGTTTTTTTTTATTGAAAAGTTTTACAGTACATTTTAAGTTACATTTTAAGGCTACTGCTAAGCTTGTAAGCCGCCCTGAGTCTTCGGAGAAGGGCGGGATATAAATGGAATTAAAATTAAAAAAAATTAAAAAAATTAAAATAAGTATACTCCATCCTCCCCCCCTCCCCCCTGACTTCCCAGAGCTGAAAGCAGGATATTGCCTCTAACAAACTTAAACTAAAATATGCTAACCAACTATGAATACACTTTAAATCCTATCGCACTTTAACTCCCCTTATACATAGGTAATTCTATAATTCTAATATTCATTCATATGCTAGATGAAATTTTTTAGTCCCATTTTATTTATTTATTTATTTATTTATTATTTTATTTTATTTTATTTATTCTGAATATATTCAATCCATCTTCTCCATTCCGAAATATATCTCTGTTGCGATTGTTCTTTCAGGTATGCTGAAATTTTTGCCATTTCTGCCAAGTTTGAAAATTTTAAAGCCCACTCTTCTATAGTAGGCAGTTCCTCCTTCTTCCAATATTGCGAAACCAGAAGTCTTGCTCTAGTCTGGGGTTTTAACTACTAGACCAAACTGGCTCTTCACAAATTAAAGTCCCTGCTTTAAGCTTTAATTCAACAGCCAAATTAAATGGAACTGGGCACTCTGCTAAGAACACCTGGGAGGAAACCAGGATAACTGAGTTCATTGGGGGGGGAAAGGGTACAGCCACAGGGTATGGTCAAAAAAGTTGAGATGGCTGCATCAATAGTTGGGATGCTTGATTGCACAATAACATCTGCACATTTGACACATAGGTAAACCAAGCATAATTTCCATCACAGTGTAGTGACTGTCATTTTTACTTTTTTGACTCTACCCCTTGGATATTCTGCTTCATGTCCATCTTCCAATCTAAACAGCAGCATCTTCTTCTTACTTGTGTGGTTGGGATTCACAGAATGTGAACAAGGAAGGCTACTGCCATGCAAGGTTTGTCCGTCAGAGACTGCATCTGCTGAGGTGCTAGAAATATATCTTCATCATATTGTCATCATATTGTTTTTTGCTGGCCTCTTGTGGCCAAAAGTAGCAGCAATAAATAATTATTTCTGAGTGTTGTTTGTGATGGCTGCATACTCAGATCACCAATCTTTTAGGGTTAAATTAGACAAGGTCTTAGATAATGTGTGTGTCACATGTTAAGCAAAACTGCTCTAGGATTGGGTGGAATAAAAACAAGGAATCAAAAAGCACTTTCCAAGGCTAGTGAGCTGCAACTCCCATCACTTCAGCAGCCAGTTTAATAGTAGAGGACTGGGCAGGGAAACATTAGCTTAGGAGTGGAAAGGGCTGACATTGCATAAATAATAAATCAACAGCTGAAACTGACAGACCTCATTTTAAAAATGCCTAAGTAGGAGAGATAAAACACTGAGACAGGCATCATTTTCTTATTTTTTATTTAGGAAAAACTTTTCATGGGACTGAGCTACACTTCAAGTCCACAAAAAGGTGTGCCTTCTTTAAGCAGGCACCAACAGATACAACAAACATGGTCACTCCCCCCCTCCCGAGGCCTTTAGGACTCACAAGACCTGCACATCCCATTTTGAATGCAATTTCTGCATTGTTATCCCAATATTTTTTGTGTTATCTACAAATTTTAAACTACTTACTTTCTTTACTCATTAAGGTTTGAGGAATCTCCAAGATCCATCTGGGCCTGAGATTTAAACTTGTTTGAAACAAACAGGTATACTAAGCTATTGTTGAAATTATCTTTAACCTCGTGCTCCTCACAACTACATCTTTTTGGAGAAGCCTGAGCCAAAATACCGATAGGAGTGGCTGTCTTGGTTACTTTACTTCCTTTAGCAGCCAGCATGTGAATTCTGTTCCTTATATTTTGAAGACATCTAAGGATGACCTTTGTGATGTTTGAAATATTCCTTATCAAGCTAAGCTCACACTGAGCTTTAGCTTTCTTGACCCCCATCTCTACATTTCTGATCTATTTATATGTGTTTTCTTGATGACGTATTCTAGTTTCCATTTTCTATACATTTCCTCTCACTTGTTTCAAATCTTCGCAAGTTTTACGTATCAGACTGGTTTCTTCTACTGTCCTATTCCTTTTCCCATTGGAATTTATTTCTAATTTTCTTTCAGTTTTTCCTTTTGTAGGAATTCAGACTCAATTTGAGTCCTTTTCCATTTGCTCTGCCTGCTATGGAATTCTACTTATTATTGCTAAATGTGTTAAAACCGTATGGCCTGAAATCCAAGGTATGAATTTGAATATATTTAGCTGCCTGATAATCAAGAATTTCATGGTTGCATTATCATTATCCTATACCCACTTTCTAATGTTTCTACTATTTCTACTTCCTCTACTTCCTCAACTATTTTTATTAGTTGGATCAAGTCAGAGTAAATGCTCTTGACTTCTTCTATCTCCTGAAGGAGAAATTATAAGTGACACAAGTTAGGAATTTACTTCTTTTCCAGTAGGTGTTGATGTAATTAACATCCCCTATTATTTAAGAAACCTGCAGTCTGCTTTTGGAATTATCTGCAATTCCTTGAGAAAACACCAGCGGTAACAATTTTTCACAAGTTTTACACTCCCAACTCTTCCTATAGAAGTCAAAAAGTCTTTAAGATTCCCACTTCAGAATTTTCATTTCCATCTCTCATAGGATTAAATTAAAAGCCCTTCTATCCAGCTCATGCTTTGGCCAAAAAACATTTTTACCAGGTCTTACGAGGAATAACTCATGCCAGTAATCCATCATTTAGATAACTCTCATAACTCCAAAAGTAAATGTTCCTACCAACCCCATTTGCATATCCAATTATTCAAATACAAGTAGTCCTCGACTCAAGACTATTTTTTAGCTATTTTTCGAAATTACAATCGCATTGAAAAAAGTGACTTTATGACTCTCCCTTGCACCTACAAACGGTCCACAGCATCCCCAAGTTCATGTTATCAACACTCAGGTGCTTGGTATCTGGCATGTATTTATGACAATTGTAGCATCCTGTGGTCACTTGGTTGCCATTTGCAACATCCCCAGGCTGCTTCTGACAAGCAAAGTCAGTGGGGGAAGCAGGATTCGCTGAACAACAAACAGTATGATTCGCTTAATAATTGCAGTGATTCACTTAACAACTGTGGTAAAAAGGTTGTACAGTTGGGTGCAAGTCACTTAACAACCCAACTTGCTTAGCAGTGGAAATTCTGATCCCAACTGGATCGTTAAGTCAAGAACTTAGGATAGTTTGGAAAGTCGGAAAAAAACATATTGGAAAATAATGGCACATCACTTTTATTCAGTTATCAAGATGGATTGGTCCATTAAGTCACTAAGCACTGAAAGTGACTTTGAAACTTTTGAACTTACTGTCTTATTGGCTGAATTATGGCTGATCACTGCTCCAATCCTTTGACTCTGTTCCCCCCCTCCCCCCAGTGTGCAGCAATTGCTACAAGCCTGCATTTGATGCAACTACTATACGCCAGGTGGGTTGGGGGCAAGAATACAAGAATGTTATAAGCATTGCAGGTCATGAGTGTAACTACTTGGTTTGTTTGCATGTTTGGTTACTAAGGCATCACTAACAACCAGCTTTTATTCCTTGTTCCCTTCTCAGGCTCTCAGGTTAGTTGCATTCAGTGCTTGACTTAGAAAGTTAGATATTTCGTGGGAAAATGTCTGTTTAAATTCCCTGTTCAGTCAGCTCACTCCCTGGAACCCAGCTACCCTGTATTCTTCCTACAGTCTCTGCTTACTTAGCAGGAATCCTATTCCCAGTCACCCACAACAGACCATCAGCGGGTCTATGACAATTCGCCATGGCCAACTTACCACGGCCAAGTACTGCAGGACAACTCACCACAGGTCAACTTGCCACAGGACAACTCGCCTCAGGACAAGAGTTACATTAATATCAAAGAAATGGTGGAAGGGATGCAACAACAGGGACAAAATGAAATGTGAATGACAAAATTTAAAATATTTTTTTATTTATTTGAAATAATTAAATTGAATTGTTAAATTGCCCCATGGCAAGTTGTCCCTCTTCATCCTGTGGTGAGTTGCCTGTGGCAAGTTGGCCGGAGCATGTTGGCCACAATGTGTTGTCCCATTCCGCCAACAGCAGCTATTCTGTTTCTCTGGCCATTCTTTTCCTCCTGCTAAGCTATTGGGAAATATTCATTTGCTATCCCTAAATGCTGCACGATGTATAAGACGAAAGCTGGCGGTGCAACTATCAGTACTCCAGATTAATTAAAGTGACTTCTGAATAATTCCATTTGTGAAAATTCATGTCGCCAAAAGGCTTGTGTATGTCAACAGCTTCCGAGAGTCTTTTGCTCTGTCTTCTTGGTAAAATACTTCCAAAGATAAAGAACTCAAATACCATTCTCTCTTAAGGCATCAACACATTTCCTCATCAGAGAGTTACTCTCCAGTTCAAATTCTCTCTTTATTTCAGAAGCAGTTTATCACAACCATTCCCATAATTCTCTTTACATTTCTTTGATTTTTAAAGCCCTCCCCATCTTTGGCTACTGTTCATCATTTTGGGCCTTGCACAAGGGGTGTTCTCATCATTCTTGGAATGACTCCACATTTGTGTACAGTAATCCCATGCTTTTGTCTTCTTTATGCCTCCAGAAATGATGTACATCTGGCTCAGCTGCAGTGCAAAGGAACCTGCTTTGAAAGTTCTTTTCAGCTGGAAAAGCTTGAGCTTCGGGTCCTGAAATGGAAATGCTGGCCTCACAGCTTTGCAATTTCCTCACTAGCCTGGCAAAGCAGCGGGGGTGCCATTGACAGTTTCACTCTGACCTTCAACAGGAAACCAACATTTGTCAAGTCTGTTGTTTCCCCCATCTTTCCCTTTGTACAGAGAGAGAGGGAGGATGTTACAGAATAGGATCAGTTTGGACCAAGGCAATGAGATTTTGAAATAGCAGAAATAGTGACCAGGATACGAATTTTTAAAACGATGAGGGAGGAAAATGTTGTCTTTGTGGAATAGGCTTAATCAAGACACACTAATACACTCTAGCCTATATTTTGTTACATTTGTAGTCTCAATGTTAAACTTGTTTACCTATGGGTCCTATATTGAGGGAAGGAGCATTGTGCATAAATGAGATGTTGCATACTTGGTAATTTACCTTCTCACAGTACTTGGCAAAGAAGCTTGATTAATGAGTGGCAGTTATAGCTGTGTTACACTGTTGTGTACCAAACATACCCCTAAGTCTTCAGAAGCAAAGTTTTGGCTTTAGAACAGTTGAAACAAAAAACACTTATACAGGCTGAAATCAAATGAAATCTCATAAATGAGAGTTGACACAAGTATTTGATATGGTTACTATCGTACTGCAGCACAATGTAGAAATTATTCTTCCCTTCCCCGCCACCTACTCAGCCAGCCTCCATATTTGCCACCTGCACTTAAAAAGAGGAATTGACACCTTATTTCATTTTTACGAACTCTTACAAAGTATGTTTTCCAGAGCTAAGAGTTGCAGTTTTTAAAGGAAGGACTGAACTTCATTTCCAGAGCTGTAATTATTCCATTTTGATTAAGTAACAAAATACCATTAGCCTCATTTCTATGTCCACTGCTGAACAGGTGATAAAGCAACTCCATCTTTTCCTGGACTTGATTCTAGGTGCTGGCATCATTAAAACAAGGCTGAGTAGCTGCTATATCTCTTAAGTCACTATGCCCACCCCATCATATTATATAATTGATAAGGGGTGACAAACCTCATAAAAGGCTAAATTCAGCAATAAATCACATCACCAAAAAGAAAATAGAAATGGACAAAATTTTCCAACCCCATCTACTTGAATCATGTGATTGTATTACTTTAAATCCTGTGATTCTTCTGAGTCCATTCAATATTAATACATGATAAGCAAGATCCTAACAAAAAGAGATTGTTCATCCTTACATTAAAGGTGCAGCCTGATAAGCCTGATCCATCAAACCTGTCTGCCTTGTGTAAACAAATGTAAAAGCACAGAAGCACAAGAGGCTATTTATTCCACATGACAGCTGATCCACATTAGGGTTGTTGTCTTGACTCTGTGCAACAAAATGCTATTCAGATTGTCAACCTCCAATTTTTAATAGGTTTTAAGATAAACACTAATGGAAGGAGAACAAAATGCCACTGCCTGTAACAGAAGAAAACTCCAGGAACAAACATAATCTCATCATTTGAGAAATGTCAATGATCAAACAAATGTGGTATTTTTTTCTGAGTATCAAATAATGTGAACAAGTATTTTAGCTTATTTTTCCAATCACAATTTTGGGGTACCAGAAGATTATTGGCAACTATAAAATAGACATTTCTATTTTTCTTTCTTCATTCCATTTTCTTCACACCAGAGAAAGTTTATCTCGTAGAATTTCTGCCTGCACTATTCTTAAAAAGTTCTGGTGGAGTATTGGAATAAAGCTGCTGCCCAATCATCTCTCTACAGGAGAGTTTTACGAAAGATTCAAAAGCACCATCCCACTTCTTTAGGAGCCTTGCAAGTCAGATGTTCAACCACAAACAGTGCATTTTGGTAGTTAAGATACATTTTGTTCTCATGAATTGGGAACAGAGGATTTACCTTCCGCCTTCTCAAATGTCATATTCTCTAAAACAAAAGCATGAGGAAAACTGGTTTTTCTCTCAAGTGTTTTTCAAATGCTATTAGTATCTATATGTTGGAAGATTGTAGTCCAACATAACGGGAGGGTAGCAACTTGAGGAAAGGGGCTTTATGAACCTAAACTTCTTCATGCCCCTAACATTTCAATTGCAGCTTCATCAAAGAGATGCTCAAAAGAATTACAACGTTAAACAGCTGGTTTCCTATTAGAATGCTTCAATATGACTTTAAGGATTTCACACAACTAAACGAGAGAATTTTTTAAAGAATCTTTCTAGTCCAATATTTTGTGGGGTTATTTTAACATAGGTCAGGCAGATGATTTGGAAAGAGTATAGGTAATTATTTACTTTTAAACCTATTTATTATTCTCAGCCCAGAACGATATTGACAAACTCATCTGAAAAGGCCATCCAAACTTCTGTACTACATGGTTTTCATAATTAATCCATACATTAATGTTAATGTATGGTTTTTGTAATTAATCCATACATTAATGATAGGTTAAATATGGTCATGTTTCTCCACTTTGATTGGACAGCACTGAGTTGCCATGCAGAGTATTTCTGCCTCTACTGCCAAAAACATAAAATTGGGTAGTTGTAGTTCATATAGTAAACGGTTACTAAACAAAGCTCACTGTGCCATCAAAATTCCACCTTAGTGACCTTAAAGATGCAGCCTTTGCTATGTGCAAGGTTATAGACAATACTGCACATTGGTGTAATGAGAACTAAGATGTGGATTTACCTTATCATTGATCTAGTTCTATTTTCAGGGTAACCAGCCAAATATTTCTGAAATTTCAAAAGTAATTATAACACACAGAGGTTTCCTTCATTGTTACTCCATGGCACCTAATATTTAAAAGTATACTATCTTGCCATGTGAAAGGTGCATTGGATTACCATGGCTAACCCCTGTTGACTTAACTCTTCAATAAATTGCTGATCACTAATGCAATACGGCTGAGAATAAGGTAATTCATTTACACGAGAAAATCATTTGTTTAACTTTAAGAGGATTTAAACTCACCAGGATCTTTTTATATGAAATAACAGCTTTATATACATATCTGAGAAGTGTGGAGCACATGCCTTACAACCTGAGGGAGGAGCTTCTGTGAGAATAAAAATCTTGTTGCTACCTGACCCTCCATAATTCTGTTTAAATGTTATGTCACATATTCTACAACACTCAAATATCAACACAAAGAAAGAACCAAGAATAAATCATGCTGGAAATCCCCTCAGTATGCCCTAAAGAGATTTGGAGCTGGCTATATCTTTATATTTCGGCTTTGAAATGGAGATGAGCACCGGCCCCTAGAGTCGGAAACGACTAGCACGCATGTGCGGGGGAACCTTTACCTTTACCTTTTTATATCTTTAAAGCACGGTGTATACTCTACAGATAAATCAGGAATCCACCCATATAAGTTGTTTTGAACCTAATGGGACAAGCTTTTGAAGGACCTCATTTCTATTTCCATGGCCTTGGAACTAAGCCTCGCTGATTTACTTCTGCATAAACACAAGCAGGATTTACAGTTAGAGAACAATCCTTATTTCCAGATAAACAGGCATAGGGAAGAGGTCTAGTGGTGTCATGTTATGCATGGAACTTAGAAGCAAGTCCTATTATGTTCAGGGACTACAGTGATTATCCACCTGTCTTGTTCTCCTTGAAAAGCAATCCTTCCCCAAACTCTTGGTCCACATGACACAAGTTATCTGGTGATAGGGCAATTCAGATGTGTGAGTTGTTGTAGAAAAGAAACCCTTCAACCACCACACAGCTTCTAACATTAGCCCTTAATCTTTCTCCTCCGAAAGAAGATTCAAATTATTCAACCCAAAAACCAATAAAGTAAACAAAGGCCAGTGGAGTGAAGGGAAAAAAGTAAGATGTTTCCCCTGATAAAATTCTGTGCCTTAC
Organism: Vipera berus; assembly: GCF_964194415.1. Classification (NCBI taxonomy): domain Eukaryota; kingdom Metazoa; phylum Chordata; class Lepidosauria; order Squamata; family Viperidae; genus Vipera; species Vipera berus. Next base: position 45,402,836 of record NC_138205.1, on the reverse strand, counting down.
AAAATTAAGGGTTGCCCTTTCAAAAGTATTTCATAATAAGAATTAAGAGTTGAGTAAGAGGGGGAAATTGGCTTTTTGTTAGTAAGAACATGTAACAACATAGGTGTTTTTGACACACACACACACACACACACACACCTTTAGAAAACAAAGCATTTTGCTCAAAACAATACTTTTATCACAATGCTCAGAACCCCCTAATTTCTCAATTTTTCATTTGCCAAAATAGAAATAAAAAAAGAGAACGGTGAGATTTTGGCTTTGTATCCATGTGATCCAAATAAGATATATTGCAAATAAAAGCAGCCAGTAAGTACACGACTAGCCAAAATTAAGTATCTTTAACTCATATTAGTCACAGTTGCAGGAAACACTGAAACTTAAACACACTCCAGGAAATTCTGGTAGCAAGGAATGTTGTCCTATTGCTTTCAATTAGCTCTCCCTGAAAATAGGACCAAAGCAAATTAGAACAGTGGCTTGTGGGTTGTTGTTTTTTTAAAAAAAAAATGCTCTGCAGACTCTGTATTGTTAAATAAGAGACCAGCCAAGAATTCAGTTTTGAATGCAGTGCTAACTTTTTCCCCACCGTGCATTTCTGGCTATTTAAAACTGAGCAGAATTCATGAGCAACTTTGCATGAGCTGATTATTACTTACCAATGCCAGGTATCTCGGTCATTCCTGGCATAGTGAAGAGTGGCTACCAAATTCAAGTACTTAACTCTGGTTAGATAATAGTTTTGAATCTATAAAGAGAAGCGTGACCAACCCCATACATGAATCTCCATGGTTTGGTTTGTTTTTTTCTGGCCTTTTCCTTGCCACCCTCTTTTTAGAAACTCTTCAAATTCCAAACTTGTACAAAGTTTTTTTTTCAAATGTATTTATATATATTTATAGATATTTGTATATATAACAGTTATTCTTTCTTAAATGAATCCTTCCCTCCATGTTGTACTGTACTTTTAAAAAAAGAAACGGAGGAACTAATGTTTCTTTTTTTAAAAAAAAAATTGCTGGTGACATTTTTAGGAGTATGTGAGTGGACAAGAAGTAGAAGGAGGCAAGAAAAGAGGTAAGATTGCATGGTCAAATTGAGGATGAAGAGAAGGTTTGAGCAATTAAAAAAAAACATTATACCCTTTCCCCGAAATATCCAAAATGCAAACTCAACTGGAAAAAAAAAACCCCACTACTTCATTTTCACTGCAACAAGAAGCAAGCAACACCTTTGTGGAGGCATGTACGTGTGCATGACAAGACTGAAGAAAGAGTGGGTGGGGATGCGTGCCACAGAGAAGGGTTTTTTTTTCTGTAACTAGTTTCTTTTTTTAAAAAAAAAATCTTGCTCCTAATTTTGGGCAGCCGTCCTTCAGATCTACTTGCTGATCTGCTTTCAGAGGAGGTCTGGGCCTCCCTTGCAAGCAGAACTCTGAACGGCTAAGTGAGAAATAGTGTGCTGGTACAGGAGAACATAAGAAGCCTCCTCTCTTGGGTCTGAGCAGGACTGATGTGGTACACAGAGGGAGGAGAAGAATGCCTGCTGCAGCAGTCTGTCTCACTGCTTCGCCATCACCCCACCTCTGCTCCTCCTGAGACGTGTGTCCAGGCAGACCCAGGAAGCAAAAGACCAATGTGCGCAGAGGGAGGGGGGGGGGGAAAATCAAGCAACTAGTTCAGGGGTCCAGCATGGTCAGGGTGAATGTGTGGCAGGACTGCTTCTGTTGGAGCTGGGTGAGAGGCTAGGGCTGCAGCTGCCTGGAGGTGGAGCTAAGCTACTCATACGGGAAGGAGCTCCTGTTGAGCCCCCCAAAGAGTCCATGCCTTCAGAGTTCTCCAGCATTTCCTGGATGAGGGGTGGCATTGATCCAGGAATCTCCATTTTCAAAGTTATCACTCTTTCAGCACCTGCGGGAGAGAAGACAGCTGATTTACCAATACAAAACATAACCTGAGCATTTTCTAAGTAAGCTTAAGAGAATATACTGAGGGGGCAAGCAGTGCTTCAAAAACCTTCAAAAGTGCAGTATATATTGAAGAAGGCTCACTGTATTCCCAGAATTACCTTTCAGTTTTGAACATGACCAGAGGTGGGATTCAGCCAGTTCGCACCACTTCATCTGAACCGGTAGCTAATTTTTTGTTGCCCAGGCCCAGAATGGACTTCCGAAAGTGGCATCCACACAGAGAACTGGTTGTTCACATATTTGAATCCCATCACTGAACATGACGTTTAACACGATCCTACCTACCAGAAAGTTTTTAGTTGTGAATTCATTTTTTAAACCTTTGCTCCTTACAGATTTAAGAAAGAAGAAAACCTTTTTTTTTTTGCAGGATCTGAAACTCTGTCCTTACCTTTTGCACTGATGCTCCGTAGATCTGTAATCTTCATCAGCATTTTGGGGAACATATGGGGTTTGCTAGGTCTCCTCTTCCTCACATAAATTTTCAGGGCTTCCAACAATGGTTCTTGCAACTGATCCACTCGGTCTGGTTGTTCCAGATCTTGTCGGTCTGGAGAGGAGGGAGAGATGAAACAATTAAGATGGAATAGAACACATTCCACTTTTCATATCTTCTCTATAGTAATACAGTCTTTGCCTTAAAATGTATCACTTAACGTTTCTTTTGTGTGTTTCTGAACTTGGTATCCTCCAGATGTGCTTGACTTCAGTTCCCATTATCCCATTAAAGTTCCCACGGCACTTTCTTTATAGGGCCGTGGTGGTGGCCCACAGACCCCTCTCTGTGGGCACACCTGTCGTTGCCCCAGTCCTAGGCCTTCAATCCCATCCATGAGCAACCTGCATCAATACTGCACAAGGTAAGGTTGCCACACCCGCCCCCGCCTCCCCAAGCGTTTTTTTTTTCTTTTTTACTAACCTGCCTTCCAGCTGCATTCCGTTTCTCCATTCGCTTCTCAGCCTTCGCCGCGTGTTTGAGGGACTTTCGGTAAAAAAAAAAGTTCCACCAGACTTTCTAATTTCTTGCGAGATGTCAAGAAGTTAGAAAGTCTGATGGAACTTTTTTTTTTTACTGATAGTCCCACAAACACGCGGCGAAGGCTGAGAAGTGAACGGAGAAACGGAATGCAGCTGAAAGGCAGGTTAGTAAAAAAAGGCTTGGGGGAGGCGAGGACATCTGGGCGGGGGCGGCAACCTTACCCTGCATGGTGGCAGGAGGGTGGGGCGTGTGCCCTTCACATGCCAGCCCAGCCCCTGCAGCCCCAGGGCGGCCATGCTGGGCGGCAGTGAGCAGGGTGTTGAGGGGGCTGGCAGGTTGACCAAAACAACAGGCGGAGTGCCGGAGGCTCAGGGAGGGAGGGAGGGTGCTGAAGTGGGGAGTTGGGCCATTGGCAAGAGCAACGCGTCTGAGCGGAAAGCAGCCTCGGAACAAGTGGGGCAGGTAAGGAAAGAAATCCTCACTCCCCCAGAAATTGCCTTTCTTTCCTTACCTGACTTCCAGCCCTGTGCTGTTGCTCCTTTGCAATCCGCTGCCACCCCTTGCAAGGACAAAGGAAGGTTATTTTGGGGGGGGGGAAATGGTCAATCAATCAATTCCAGCTTCTCGTGAAAGATCGTAAAGTTGGAATTGATTGATTGACCTTTCCCCCCCCCAAAAAACTTCGTTTCTTTGTACGCAGCAGCGGTAGCAGATTGAGAAGGAGAAACAGCACGGGGTTGAAAGTCAGGTAAGGAAAGAAAGGCAATTTCTGGGGGAAGCAAAGGATTTCTTTCCTTACCTGCCCCACTTGTTCCGAGGCTGATTTCCGCTCAGATGCGTTGCTCTTGCCAATGGCCTAACCGCCCACTTCAACACCCTCCCTCCTCGAGCCTCCAGCGCTCCACCTGCTGGCTCTTCTCTGACAGAGAAGAGAACTTCACAGCTCTGCCTACAGAGCCACTAAAGCTGTAGCTGAATGGGCAGGTGAGTGGGAAACCTGCCCCACTTGTTCAATGGCTGCTTTCGGCTGAGCTGCACTGCAGCAGCATTGGACGCAATATGTGAGGTGGCAAACAGCCACGTCATGCCAAAACTGGCCGTTTGCCGCCTCCTGCCCAATGCCGCTGCCATGAGGCCACAGAACAAGCCGGGCAGCAGTAAGAAACCGGTTCCCTACCTCCACCCAGCTTGTTCCATGGCCTCATGGCAGCGGCACTAGGTGCAACGCACAAGGCGGCGGCAAACAGCCACGTCACACTGAAACTGAGGGGCCGGCAGGCTGTGGCTGCTGATGGACACAGTTAGCTCCCAAGCACTGTGTGCAGGGGCCAATGGCTTCAGGCAGCAGTCGCCCTGGCCCTTACCTCCTCTTGCCTTGTCTTGTGGCAATGGAACCCCTGCCCTGCCCCCTGCCTCACCTCACCCTGCCGGACAAGCCTCCTGCCCACAGTCCCACCCGCCAGAGACCCCCTAGTCAATCTCTATTACCTACCTTGCAGGGTTGTTATGGTGGTGGGAGAAGGGCGCCCTAGGCTCAGCAACTTAAATTAATAAAAAATAAAGGTGGAATATCAATAAAAAACAAACCCATGATATTTATGTTTTTACCTTCCATAGTGAAAGTAAATGTTTGGCAGCATCCAATGAAAGCTTTGTCACAGGAACAGAGAGTCCTCATGTTACAACAGCAATTGGGACAAGGATTGCTTGGCAGATGAGCTGGCTTGTGTTCTCAGATATTTTCAATCTCTCATTTCAGCAGGCAGAGGTCCCATCGTGTTTTAAGACGGCCATCATCTTGCCAGTGCCAAAAAAGTCCACAATTACAGGCCTCAATGATTACCGTCTGGTTGCACTGACATCCATCATTTTGAAATGCTTTGAGAAGCTGATAAAGGACATTATTGTATCTAGTTTCCCGCCAGCATTTGACCCGCTTCAGTTTGCTTACTGACCAAATTGCTCTAGGGAGGATGCTATTTCTTCTGTTCTCCATCTGAGCTTGAAGCACTTAGAGGAAAGAAAAACTCATGTGCGTTTGTTGTTCGCTGACTTCAGTTTGGCGTTTAACACAATCATTCCCCAGCATCTAGTAGACAAACTGGGCCTTTTAGGTTTAAACACTCCTTTGAGCAACTGGATTCTTGATTTTCTTATCAACAGGCCACAATATGTGCGAGTTGGAACAAATATCTCTAATACGATTTTCTTGAGCACAGGTTCTCAGGGCTGTGTCCTAAGTCCGCTGCTGTTCACCCTGTTGACCCATGACTGTTGTGCTAGGTTTGCCACCAACCATATTGTGAAGTTTGCAGATGATACAACAGTAGTGGGCCTTATGATGACAATGAGGGTTCTTACCGCAAGAAGGTTGAGGGGTTGGTGAACTGATGTAAGGAAAACAGCCTAGTTTTAAATACTGGAAAAACCAAAGAAATCATTGTCGATTTCAGAAAAGGCAGGCAGAGCCATACTTCTCTGTGCATTAATGATTCACCTGTGGAGAGGGTTACCAGCATCAATTTCCTGGGTATGCAGTTAACAAGTAGGCTGGCTTGGTCACTCAACAGCGAGACACTGGTGAAGCGGGCATAGCAGCACCTGCATTTTCTGCGTTGCATGAGAAAAGCACATATTCCTTACCACTTTCTACAGGGGGACAATCGAGAGCATCCTGTCATACAGCATCACAGTCTGGTTTGGAAGCATCACTGCTTCAGACAGGAAGGTGGTGCAGAGAGTGGTGAGGATGGCTGAAAAGATCATTGGCAGTTCCCTCCCTCCCATCGAGGACATAGCACAGAAGCGTTGCTTGAACAGGGTCCGTAAGGTTATCTGGGACACTACACATCCTCTTCACAACCTGTTTTCCTTGTAACCTTCAGGGAGGAGGCTTCGTGGTATCCGCAGCAGAACATCCAGTTTCAGCCAGTTTCGTTCCATACAGTATAAACCTTGTGAACTCTCAAGCTTCCTCCTTCCATTATACATTAAAGATGGACAGTGTTTAATATTCATATGTTATGTATATGTAGGGGTCTAGGCTCAGTGGGTTAGGACGCTGAGCTTGTCGATCAGAAGGTCGGCAGTTTGGCGGGTCGAATCCCAAGTGCCGCGTAACAGAGTGAGCACCTGTTACTTGTCCCAGCTTCTGCCAACCTAGCAGTTCGAAAGCACGTAAAAATGCAAGTAGAAAAATAGGGACCACTACGGTGGGAAGGTAACAGTGTTCCGTGCGCCTTTGGCGTCTAGTCATGCCGGCCACATGACCACGGAGACGTCCTCGGACAAGCGCTGGCTCTTCGGCTTTGAAACGGAGATGAGCACCGGCCCCTAGAGTCGGAAACGACTAGCACGCATGTGCGGGGGAACCTTTACCTTTACTTAGGTCTATACATATGTTGTATATAGTATGTTTATATGTGTGTCATGTGTGTGTTCACTTTGAGAGCAGGCAACTAAATTTCATTTTTGATGTGTGTCATTGTGCCCACAGTAAAAAATGACAATAAAGGTTATCTTATCTTATCTTAATCTTAAAGCGCATTGCCACATGAGTGTATTGCTTAGCAATGACAATCCTGATAAACCTTGTTGCATCATAACACTAAAATATGTAAGTTGCTTAATGAGAAGGGGTGGGAATCCCATGGAAAGAGCATGGCAGTACTGAGGGGCTGGGGGGAAGCAAGCACAGGTCTTGGAGGGCCAGCACAAGCCATGCACGAGTTGGTGAAAATGGGGTACTGCAGCATGCATGCAGGAGGGATTTTCCAGAGCTACTTGCAACTTTCCCAAATATTGACCTTGCTTATGGGAAGGCTTTAAAAAGTGATAGCATGGCCATGGAACACTGCAACTGTCATTATGTGCAAACTGGTTGCAAAACACCTGTGATTACATGATTGTGGGGACTTTATGATGGCTGGAATTTTGAGGATTGGTCGTAAGTACCATTAAGCAAAGTCCCAAAGGTGCTTTTTCACGAGGCAATTGGACTTTCTTGTTTTTCTTTGAAGACATTTCGCTTCTCATCCAAGCAGCTTCTTCAGCTCTGACTGGATGGTGGGGAATGGAAAAGAGTTGTATTCCTTGAGGACAGCTGGTCATTTGCATTCTTTTAGAGAGCCGTTGAGACCATTTGGAGGTTTATCTACAGGATGTTTTCAGCCCTATGTCCCTTCACTGCTGAAGACAGATGCAGGCTGTTGGGGATGATTCTGTGTTGTCTGCATCTTAAACTGAAGCGCAAATGGTTCCTGTAGACTGCATTTTTTTTCTGTAAATTCATTCATACTCCCGCACCATTCGAACACATGCTTCAGTTTGAGATGAACACATGATATTATGAACACATTTCCTCTATCTTTTCAGTCAATAGTATTAGTATTTGAAGGAATTAGAATAAATGGATACAGGCAATTCCCACATCACATCTCATTTATCAAAAGTTTTACAAAATACCAATTATCATTACAGATTTTTTTTAGTTCTAACCACCTGGTGGTGCTATTGGTCAGGACACAGCGCACTTACTTTTGGCCTCCCTCCCTTTCTTTCTAGAAATGTACACATACAATGAGTACCAGTAAAAAGCTGAATCTATTACTCTCTAACATACAATTGTGATTTTAGTAAGCAAATAAATCACATGAATTGTCTATTAGTATAACTCTGCATATCAAGGCACTACATATACTCCCTGGTTGGTGCAATGCAGGCAATGTGTATTGGCTTGCAAGAAAATTTCTAGATTAAAGATCCTAGCACACACAGAATAGTGTGAGCATCCTGAGAATAAAACAGGGTTCTGGCTACCCTTGTCCCATATTGGTCAAGATATGCAAAAATTGACCATTACTGTCCTTACTATTAATAGAGAATGTGGTATGTTACAAAGGTACCACCAAGGCTGGTAACCAAAACTACCCATCCACTATTCTACTGAAAAATAATTTGTAAAAACTGAAAGTGATCAAAGCCATAAGGTCTATTATGAATTTATCTGATCATGACTGTGTCATATGGATAATAAATAAAATCTTTATTACGGTCATAAGCTAGCATAAGAAGAGTGAAATACAAATAATAATTTTAAAAGCTAAAAAAATAATTAAAAAAAGATTTTTAAAATTAAAAAATATAAAAACAAAAATATTTTTTTAAAAATCTATTAAAAGGTTTAAAAGCACTAAGCAAACACAATCTCCCCTCCCCCACAAAACTTAATATATGGCTAAGTAAATCTATCATAATACAAAATCCATCTTAACTAACTACGGTATATTTTATGTTTAATTTTTAAAAGTATTGTATTCCATCCTTCTCATGTTAGTCCATGATCGTAATAAATATTTGATTGATAATTGATTGTCATATGGAAATTGTAATTTGGAATGTACCATGTTTCCCTAAAAATAAGACCAGGTCTTATATTAATTTTTGCTCCAGAAGACATATTAGGGATTATTTTCCGGTTAGGTCTTATTTTCGGAGAAATACGTGGGGCTTATTTTGGGGGTATGAGCATCATGCTAGGGCTTATTTTTCAGTTGGGTCTTATTTTCGGGGAAACACAGTAGTAAATACCAAGAACTAAAAAAATAGAATGAATTAAGGAAGAAAAATGGATGTAAAATAAAGGAGGTTTTAATAGATATGACTGAACGTTCTTTGATCTTGTGGAGCAGAGCTGATTAATCTTGCGGAGTTGATGAACACATGTAGAAAAGTGAAGCTGCAGGCAATTTAGAAATAAAAGCACTAAAATATATGTCAGAAAAAGCAAACTGGTGTGCAGGAAAGCAGGAATCCATTGGCTGGTGACAGCTACAAATTATAATCCAGTGCATGCCAATATCAAACTGCTTCTTCCCACATTGTTACATGAAAGCAAGAGTTGGATATCTCAGAAGAAACATAAAAGTAAATTGAATACAATGGAAATCAGTTATTTTAAAAAGTTGGGGTAATTAATCTGGATTGAATACAGAAGCTAAATGAACAGTATGAAAAACGTATGAGTAAGCAGTCTGATGATATAGAGAATGAATGAGGATGAAATCACAAAACAAGGAAAAAAATGGTCTTGAAAAAGAAAGAGACAGAGAAAATTTTGTTGTTTGGAGTTAATGAACCCTTAAAAGAGAAAGATATCTATTTTCAGGGAGATGCTGTCCCAGAATCCTGGAAGGAGGGCAATTTCGTTACCAAAGGAAGGACAAGACTTAACCTCTACTAAAAATTACAGACCAAATTACCTTACTGAATAATTATAAACTATTCGCATTAATTATTTAACCTATAGATTTAAAATGATTTTACAAGATTTTATTCACTTCATTCAATGTGGATTTTTATCTAAAATAATTAAAAGATATGAGAACTGTATTGAATGTAAGAATATTACAACATAGCGTAAAACAAGCCACATTAATCCTAGATGCAGAGAAAATTTTTAATAATTTGAATTGGCCTTTTTTCACATTAAAATTCTGGAAGATATGAACTTTGGCAAGAACTTTATTCAAGGATTCAAGTTGATACATATGCCTCAGAAGGCTCCAATTATGGTTGAACCATGTGATATCCAGAAGGAGTCAAGGCTTTTGTCTTTTGTCCCTTTTGTTGTTTATTTTGGTTCTTGAAGTGTTGAATAGAAATATCAAATAAGGCAAGAAGACAGTGTTCCAATATCTAAGGGGCTGCCACAAAAAGAGGGGGTCAATCTATTCTCCAAAGCACCTGACGGCAGGACAAGAAGCAATGGATGGAAACTAACCAAGGAGAGAAACAATCTAGAACTAAGGAAAAATTTCATGACAGTTACAACAGTTAATCAATGGAACTAACTGACTGTTCCAATACTGGAAGTTGTTAAGAAGAGATTGGACAACCACTTGTCTGAAGAGATATACACCTTCCTACCTGAAGAGGGAATTGGACTTCCAACTCTATTATTCTGTCAGAAGAAAGGAGAGTGAGAACAATTAATCAATCCTTCTCCTGGAGTTGTGGGTGTGCCATCATCATTGGAGATTTCAAAAATAGCAAAACAACCATTTGACCGGCGTAGAATAAGATCTCTTGCCTTAAGCAAGGGGTTGGACTTGAAAGACTTCCAAGGTCCCTGCCAGCCCTATGATTCTATGTTCTATGTTCTAATCTGAATTGCAAGCCTACACTACATTGGAGTTGGGTGGCCATAATAAATTTAAATAATAAATCATACATATACACTTTTGGTCATTTGTTTTGCTGATACCTTCTTAATAGGCTTTGTTTCTACTACTGTTATTTGTCTTTAACAATTTTGCTGATTGATTTTTTTTTCTTTTTAAAAGGTCAGTATATATTTGTCTGACATTTATCTATTTATTAATCTTTTTTAATCTGTCATTTTTTCTTCCCATGCATTATTTTGATTGAAGGTCTGCATTGAAAGAAACAATTAGAAACTTGGATTAATCAATCAATCAATCAAAACAAACTTCAAAGAGATGGTATGGTACTTTGGAATGTAGGTTGTGGTTAGAGGTTTATATGACTGAAAATTCATTTTGTTTGTAAGCAGCAAAGATTTTATAATACAGGAACAATGAAATCCCTTACTTCAAAATAAGAAAGCTCACATTCTTTCCCAATGAGAACTAGCTACATTGGTTCTCATCATTGGCTCCAGGAGGTTCAATGAGTACCAACAACGATCAATACCAAACAAACTTTTCTCATAAGAGAAAAGAGAATGTAGTTGAGCCATGCGTTGAGTACCAAATTTGATGAGTTTCAAAACAGTCGAGAGCCAAGGTACAACTGTACTTGGCTGTTTAGCATATAGAATAGATATCTCTCATTTTTCCCTAATTTGATGTGCTCCTTACTGTTGGACTACTACTTTCATACCCAAGTACAGTAGGCAAACATCATGCAAGCCTATGTTTCGCAACCTCAGAACTTTAAGAAGTGTGAACTTCAACTTCCAGAATTCTCCAGACAGCATGAAAATGAGAAATGCTAATATAAGAGACAACATATTAAGAAGCCTAGATTGTATATATTAACACCACTGCATTTTGTAGCAACAGTGGCATGGTGGAAGAGAATTCCAAAGATTTACAGACACAAAAGCAAGAAAAAGGAATAAAACTGAATATTAATACTATTAGGAACTACCTAAAATTAGTTCTGGGTCAATTTTGACAGTGGTTGGAGTTTACAGAGTTTTCATATTTACTCAGGAGCTGCTACACATAGAAACAGTAGGTCCAAGCAGGTATTATGACACTTGTCATCAGAGTGCTATCCAATGTACATTTTTCTTAGCTGTCTGAAATCCAGGTACCTAGCTGCATAGGCATGAATAGCTTGCTCTCTGCCTTTGGCAGGTAATGGTCAATGCCTCTGTGCATTCCATAGGAAAGCCCTGAAAATATGCAAATGTCCAAAACTTAATCTTGATCTTATTTATTATTTATTAGCCCAGTAATGGCACTCACCTCCACATATGAGGCAGATGGCGCTGAGGAGTCCTGTTTCAGCATCATCCATCTCAAGTGGCAGCAGCTGGTTGGCAAATGCAAAGACCAGGTCTGTAAGGGGTCCAAAGCCTGCATTATGCATCTGAGTGCGGTTGAGGGTCAGGCCATCAGAAAAGGTCATGGTGTCCTGCTCTGGTGTGTAGCGTGTGCATATCCGAAGGATCTGTGATAGAAAATATGTTAGAGGTATGCATCACAGTTGTTCCCCCATCCTTTCTATGTTCTACCTACAACATTGATCACATTTAGTGTGTAATATATTACTGCAAAATTCAGCTGCAGGACTTGTAATATTGTTAAACAGAGTAGGTCATTTGTTTCAGGTGGCAAATCCCTGGGAAGACACAATAGCTACCTTTCAAGCAATACTCTCAACATCCTGGCCACTCTGTTCTGCTGGACATTGTTGTGTATGACCCAACACCTGTCCTGAGCTTATCACCATAATTATGATAGACAGCACTTTTTGTTTCTTCCTAATGTTTTTTTGTAAGCGCAGGCTGTGCTTTTTTATCAACCAAGTATTGATCCATTGATTATGAGAAAAGGTAGCTAACAGCTAGCCAGTTTTCATGCTGAAGGCGGGCTATAACGCAAATCAATGTCTTGATTTCTAATCTGGTGCCTTGCCCTCTAGACCAAATTGGCTCTCCAAATAATGATTATATATAAGAAATGGAGATAGGGTACCACCATATCTTTCTCCTTTAGCCTTGGGCTGATCCTGTGAAAGTATGGCTTATGTGCTAATTAACTCCTCTCACTCCATAATTCTATACATTTCCTCATTTTTTTTATTGCTGAGCTTTATTTGAAAAGAAAAAGGATCACCTACTTACCAAGATATCAAGGCAGGCAGCTTTGAGGAGTGTGATCTGGTCAGCAATTGTGAGCGTGGTAAAGCCTGGCAACTGCTTGGCAAATTCAACCGTCTTGATGATGCACTTTGTGGACAATTCACTGAATTTGTCCCACAGATCAATGTCAAGAGATATCCGTTGATCTGAACTGTTGTTCTATTGGAGACAGGGGAATTGCATTTGACAAACAAGAATTACTGGATTAGTTTTTCAGCAATAAACCGTTATGCTTGAATCCAGAGTTCGTTACTAGCTTATTGATTATAATTCTTTGTGTGATGCGAGAAAGGCAATAGTTTCTTTTGATGGTTCCCTGACTTTATTTTGATTTGTTTTGTAACTATACAAAAAACAGTTAAAAAGGAGAAAAAGCAGACTAGGAATTGGCTAAACAAGCCACAATTAAACTGCTTGTCCAAAAAATTGACTTGAATTTGTTCAATGATCCATGCCTATATTAACTCAGGGCTTAACATGATGTATTAAAGTGGTAGTTTTTTAAAAAAAAATGTTTCCCATGTTATTTCTGGTGGTCCAGATATTTTGTCTACTCATGGAATAAACAGTTTTTCACTTTATCAATCAATCAATCACATTTCTAAACTGCTCATTCTCCCTCAAAATTCGTCTAAAGTTCTTTGTAGTTTTCTTCTGGCCATAACATAACTAATTCTTACATATTAAAAATGAAATTAGAAACTGATAAAAATAATCCTTAATAATATGGGAATAGTTAAGCCAATTCTAGCAACAGAAATGAGGACCTCTGCTTTTGCTTTCAAAAAACATGTGTTGAATGTAATCTTTAGTAGGTTCTATACCAACTAAATGAATGGACAAGGTGATTTTTGATCTTTATTGCTTAAAGAAATGATTTTTTAAAATGTAGAAAATTGCCTGATGAAAGCCAAGAAAGCTTGATAGACTGTTTAATCTAAATAGTAGCATAAAATTTCATTAACAAAATGAGGACTGTTTATATCTCTGTTCAGAACATCTAAGACTTTGAATTCTGAATCATCTATTATTTTACAAATTTCTCTGATGGATTGCAAAGGCTTAAGTTACAGGTTGCAAATTCATCTGGAGGACACTGAGTTTGGACAAAGTTGTCCTGCTGAGCTTTCCAACCCAGTCTTCTTTGGCCCTTATCTTGGCGGTCACTCACTGTGGTATATTTGCCCAACTGGCAGAGGGCAGGGAAGGTCTCCTGATGAGCCTTGCGCACTTTCTCAATGAGATCCTCCACCTCAGGTGTAATGATGTAGCTCTCTGAACATTCCTGTTTTGGAGCGTCTTTTTTCTTCTTGTTCCTATCATTCCGGACAGCTGCAAAGGGAAGCAAAGGGACAATAAACAATCAGAAGCTTCAATGAGCAACCAATCCATTCCTCGTGCAGATTTATACAAATGATAACAGTAGCATTACACTTATATATCACTTCACAATGCTTAACAGCTCTCTCTAAGAGTTTTACAGAGTCAGCCTATTCTCCCCACAATCTGGGTCCTCATTTTACCAATCTCGGAAGGGTGGAACCTAGAGTCAACCTAGAGCTGGTGAGATTCGAACTGCCGAGCTGCTGGGAATCAGCAGTCAGCAGAATTAGCCTGCAATACTGCATTCTAACCCCTACACCATCACATCTCTGTTGATGATGATGATATAGTTAATTTAAGATATTATAGGAATTTCTGGAATCAGACAATCAATTCTGAAAACAGAGTTAGTCGCACTAGAGAGAACTGGTTAGGTGATCTGGCTAAAAGAAGCTGTGTCCTGCCTTTCTGCAAAAGACAGCAGTATAGCCAATACAACTTTATTTTTCCTTGTCAAGAAAGATACATATTTCTTACTTTGTTTCTGATTGCTGATCTTCTGTGAACCTCATCCCACCCCCCACATTCATTTTTATTATATAATTAAATCTCAAATAAATAAGGTAATTTTTATGAGTGGTGCTTCCTATCCAAAATGTAGGTGATTTCATTTAAACTCCAAAAATAAAGAGGTGCTAAAAGATAGTGCTGCATTTCCCAACCTGGTGCTCTCCAGATGGAATAAAAACTTTTCTCCTCAACAATACCTGGTCATATTTTTGGGAAATTATGGAGGTTGTAAACTACTCAGTACCAAGTCAGGTGTGAAGCACAGAAAATCAGGAAAACCCAGGCAGTTCAAATGAATACATACATTTATTGTATGCTTAAGCTCTCTACAAGAATCTAAGCTACTAATGGTCAAAGCAAATTGGCAGTAGGTAAGAGTCAACAGACGCGGTGGCTCAGTGGGTTAGGACGCTGAGCTTGTCGATCGGAAGGTCGGCAGTTTGGCGGGTCGAATCCCGAGTGCCGCGTAGCAGAGTGAGCGCCTGTTACTCGTCCCAGCTTCTGCCCACCTAGCAGTTCGAAAGCATGTAAAAATGCAAGTAGAAAAATAGGGACCACTACGGTGGGAAGGTAACAGCGTTCCGTGCGCCTTTGGCGTCTAGTCATGCCGGCCACATGACCACGGAGATGTCCTCGGACAAGCGCTGGCTCTTCGGCTATGAAACGGAGATGAGCACCGGCCCCTAGAGTCGGAAACGACTAGCACACATGTGCGGGGGAACCTTTACCTTTACCTTTACCTAAGAGTCAACAGAATTCAGGCGGGCTGGACTTAAATCTTTTGTGACTGTGAAGGGACTTGAAACTGATGACACATTTGACCCTCCCTTGGGCTCAGCCTGGGTCATTTCCTACATCAGGGAAGGCAAAAATAGAGGAATACCATTCTGGGTGGCTCATGATGAATTTAAGTTTTACCAGAATCCCAGACTGTTTTTGTTCTTGTGCTTGCTTTTTTCTATAATGTAAATATGGGCTTAGGTCACAAGCTGTGAACCAGAATTGCTCCAGCGCATGTATCTCTCTTCACATTATCACATGTGGAAAATCATGATTTGGTAAGGAAAATCTCAATAGCAAGCATGAGACAAGGAAGGAAAACTAAAAAGTTAGTTATTAAATGTATTATGCTTTTATTTTCTTATGTCAGCTGCCTGATAAATAAGTAACCGCTGGAAAGGAACACAGAGATACTATCCAGATAGTTGGAAATCTTTAAAATTTGACTGAAAAAGAAAACAAAACTGTATTCCTGAAAGAGTGCAGAGAGAAGGCAAAGAGAAGGAAAAACAACAAAGATGCTGAGTTAGGAAGAAGAACTAAATGGGAATGCAAGTTGATAGAAAGCAGCAGGGGTCAGAGAACAAAAGAGACTATGGGGCATTTGCAAGAAGGTGCTGAAATGGAGATTTAAGATATGCATTTAAAAGGGGACACTGAAAGGAGGAAAGTCCCAGGACAATTATGCATTCCTAGAATTTGAATACTAGTTAACTAGAAAATTTGCAATGATTTCCCATATTGTGTAGAAGCAAGCTCAGTAAAGGAAGGGTAGAACAAAACATATAAAACAAAACAGTAAACCCAGGACGGAATATATTCATACAACAGAAGAAATTTCAGCCAGTAATGGATTTTTTTTTTAATCACCATCTTCTCTGGAAGAAAGAATCAGACTTGGAAATACAAGACTATAGCAGATCTCTCTATCATGCAGCTGATATTCCCTAGGATTGTTGGTTCCCAAGAACTCAAAGAGGGCGGCAGACTGCTTTCTTCACCTCTTGTAGATGACCTAAATGCCTCCTAACTCCTTCTTAGCCCCAAACCAATACACGTTGCCATGTGTTCCAAGTAGGACTAAACACAAGTTACAATACTGCAACGTCATATTGCATGGGAAATAAAAATACCTCTTGCATATTATTCCACAGCAAGAATACAAGCAAATAATTCATCCAATCCACCAAAGTATCATATTTATGTCATACTTATGGAACAACCTGCCTCCAGAAGTGGGGAATGCTCCAACACTGGAAGTTTTTAAGAAGAGATTGGCCAGCCATTTGTCTGAAATGGTATAGGGTTTCCTGCTTGAGCAGGGGGTTGGACTAGATGACCTCCAAGGTCCCTTCCAAATTATTATTATTATTATTATTATTATTATTATTATTATTATTATTATTATTATTATTTCAATAACTCTTGCCTTTAGTTATATTTTTAATGCCTTAGCATAAGTGGAAAAAAGAAAAAATGTGATTTTATGATACATATGTAGGCATGTGCACAAATACGTTCAAAGAAATCTCAAACATAAATATAACCCTATCTAGTCCTGAGAGATTCTTTATTCCCACAACATTTTTGAATTATTCTGATTACTCATTCAATTCCAAATTGCCAAAGCAGCATTTGACGAATAACAATTATCACATTGATTGTAAGAAAATGAAAAAGAACTAAAATAAATAAATTTAATAACCATCTAAACTATTAACATAAAAGTCAGCAAATTTCATTAAAAGCATTCTAAAGAACACAGAAATTTTAAGAAGACATTGAGATGCCAAATAAGACTTTGATATGCATTCACTAGATACAGGTATTCCAGAATGTCAGCACTATCAAATATGCTTCTCATCACAATTAATAACCCCATTCTACAGAAGAGATCAAAGGGACCCAGGAGGAATAAATGGAAGAGGTCTTCGCAAAGTGCACAGGCTCCAGAATTCAGCCTAGAAGCCGTTCAATACCCAATGCAGTTGGCCAGATTATGAATTTGCCATCCATTGTCCATGCCAGAAGGCACGACTCAGCACTCAAGATTAAAAGCAGCCGCTGTCAAGTCTTCTTCCAAGGTCTTCCCCACATATTACAGCAATCAAAGCACACAGTAACCCAAGGACTGAGGAAGTATTTCTATCAATTTATACAAATTAAAGTAGCTTAATTGAATGCTCTCCCCACAGCTGTCCTAGAAGGGAAATCTAGAAAATCCCATATGAAACCCAATACTGCCCCTGTGATATGGGTACCATAGAAAAGAAACTACAGTTCCTTCCTTCTGTATTGTCAGATCTACAGGGACATTCACCACTGATTAAGGTAAAGGTAAAGGTTCCCCCGCACATGCGTGCTAGTCGTTTCCGACTCTAGGGGCCGGTGCTCATCTCCGTTTCAAAGCCAAAGAGCCAGCGCTTGTCCGAGGACGTCTCCGTGGTCATGTGGCCGGCATGACTAGATGCCAAAGGCGCACGGAACGCTGTTACCTTCCCATCGTAGTGGTCCCTATTTTTCTACTTGCATTATTTTTTACGTGCTTTCGAACTGCTAGGTTGGCAGAAGCTGGGACGAGTAACAGCCGCTCACTCTGCTACGCGGCACTCGGGATTCGACCCGCCACTGATTACCCCTCTTTTATTTAAATTTATGGGGCACCCTGATAATTTTTATCTGTTAAATAATCACAATAAATTTATCTCTCTAAAAGTAGCAAAATATTGCTATATTATGTGTAAACATGGCCCACAAATGGCTGCTAATTGTTCTTGTTGTTGTGGAAGTTGTGTTTGTTTTATTGAATGTACTTTTTTTGCTTAATGATCAAAATAAATTTTCTGACTGACAGAAAGAAGTAATTACTTTCAGTCCATTATAGTTACCTGATAATTCAATAACAAAGTAGGTCAAATAAATACATACATATATACATACATGCATGCATACAAACATCTTTGAATCAAGGGAACTATCTTAGTTAGGGGAAAAAATGGGGCAAAAACCCTTCCAACCTAAGCTGGCCTGCTCTCATGATCTCTGCCTTGTCTGTTATGCTCCACTCATTCCTCACTTTCTTCTTTCTCTCTATTAGGGCTTCCTAAGGCCTATTTCAACCTGCCATTTTACTACCTACCTACTATTGTTCGCTAACCTAAAAAGAACATTCTTAGATCATATTCAGTGTGAGTTGTTAATTGATGTGTAAGAAGGAGCTAACCTAAATTAACAGAATTTTACTTCTCTTGACTAATTATTAGATATTTTATTCTAGATTTTAACTTAAAACAATTAACCTCCTAGAAACTTTAAAATAAGTGAAGCTTCAAGTTTCAAAAGACAAAAGAAATTCAGACCGCAGCTCCTACAATTATGAAAATTAATCTACAGAAAACAAAATTAAGTTCTGTTGGCACAAAAAGCAATAAGCAGGTGTATTAGATTTGAGGCACTGCTTTTTTGCATGCTGGATTTATGGAAGCATTACAAAACCTTGTTCGTTGTTGTCGTTTTCTGTGTGGTGTATTTTTTTTTATAAAGAAACCATATGAGAATATCCTGGTATAGGAAGCAAAACAACCTTTTTCAAACTGCAAGGTTTCTTGACTTTTATTTGCTAGGAAAAAGAATCTTCCTTTAAATTAATACAACTGGTGAGGGAATGCCAGATGTGTCTTTTGCTTGGGGTATGCTGGTACATATCACCATCCTGCCTGATGGAGGAGGGGGCGGGGGATAATTCGGAAATCAGTCATGTCTGCCTGGCAAATTCAATAAAGCGCAGACCAGACAGGCAGTTAGGAAGGGGGAGGGAGGAATGGTGCATCCATCATCGCATAGAGGGTGTGGGGTAAGCAAAAGCAGCTGTCATGAAAAAAGTGAAGAACACCAAGGGAAATGAGTAAGGGAGGGATTCAAAAGCACATTGTGCTCTGTGTTTGTGTGTGTGTGTGTGCGCACACACACACACACACACACACACACACACACACGTGCACACGGCACATCTTAAAAGCAGTCTCGGTTAAAGTGTCCACATTTTCGATTCCTGGACTCTCTACCACACCTTATTTTTGCCTACCAGAAATTTCTCCTTTCTCCCCACAATGCCTAGGAGAAAGGTGGAGCGCTCTATCCTAGATGGATGTTTCCATTTTCTCACTGAGACTTCAGAAAGTCCTTGCGTATAATGGAGTCCTTAGTCTCCTTGTTGCCACATGCTTCATCAGCAGGTAGCATGCCCTATTTGTTAAAATCTGGGGAACAAAACCAACTTCTCACCCCCACTTTTTCTACCCTCTGTGACAGACAGACCTAGTTCTTTGAAATATACAGTTCTATATTGTTAGCAAGCCAAAAAGAACACAAACTCACAAAGAATACAGTCTGCCCACATTCCCCTTTCCATCACCCTCTTCTCCTCACTTTTGAATGAACAGGGAAAAAGAGACAATAGGATTTGGGATGCCCCAAATTAACCATCGATTCTCTACACATCTGAGACATTTCTTTTCATTCCATGGATTTATCAGTCCAACCCTGGCAAACTGGGGTTCCGTCCCCCACCCCATTACAGTCGGGAGCCATGACAACTAAGTACTGCAGATGCCAGGAGGGTCCTGTCTGCGTCATTTATCTCTGACATCATCAATCATGGTTGCCGGGGAAACACCCTCATAATTAGAACAAAGCAGAGGGGTAAGTCCCCTGCACCGGGCCTTTGGGGAAAAACTAGAAAAATTCCCAGGTTTCTTCTTTTTTTAAGTGGAAAGAGAATGCTATTTGACAAAATATGCTAATGCAAACTTTCTGAAGAGTAGCTCAGTTAAGAACTAGTCACAGGAGGAAAGAGTCGTCCATTTCTTCTACCTAACATACAAATCTGGTTAAAAAAAAAAGTTAGAACCTGAAAATGTCTTTTTCCTAGCTAATGCTCCCTGGCTTTATTGGGACCATTTCCTTAATGTGGAATTGCTAGTTGGGAATTATGAGAATTGGAATCTAGTACTTGCAGATAGCATTGGGTGGGATTAATTTTTGTTGTAAGACTGCAAATTGAGTAATCATTACAATAATCATAATAAGTGATAACAAAAAATCTGTTTTTTCGTAGTTAAATGACTTGCCTCTCTCATCTTAATTTTTTTCTCTATATACAGTATACTATAGAATCAGCAGTTGTCTCATCTTTGCTTACAACGTCTCCCTTTCTGTCAGTTCTTTGCCTTCTTTCCTTCAAGGACCATTGTCATTCTCACCTTCAGAATTCTATATAGCTGGGGATTTTATACAGCATTTTGACTTGAATTATAATTTGAAAATGCCTTACCAAACAGTGGCTTCTAATGGATAACTGAGATTTAAGTCTTGGTCTTCATATGGATGGACATTTGAAATTTGCTATTATAACAAAATATTAATGGCCAACAACTTGGCCACCCATATTTTTCTTCTCTTCACAACTCACTCACATTCTTTGGACATGCCAACTTCAAAGCACTTCTGTAGGCGGCAGTACTGACAGCGGTTCCGGGTTACTTTGTTGATGATACAGTTCTTGTCCCGGTGACAGGTATATACCATGTTCTTCTGGATACTACGACGGAAAAAGCCCTGTAGAGTTCAGAGAAGAAAAAGAATGGCGTGAGCAAATCAACTCTCTCTCTCTCCCATGGTATGGAAACATATGGCTTGGCTTCTTCTCGTATCCCTGCTCCCTGAGAGCAGGTGTAGCATTAAAAAAAATCACAATGTCTCCAATTCAGAATTAACTATAACTTTAATGCTAGTCTTTAGACAATTATGTCACTTGCTACTAACATTTCTGGGCAGATTTAGCTAACAGTATTAAAAATGTGGCAATTCAACCATTTCAAAAATTGGTATAATGTTTTGAGATTTTAGGTATTAAAATGGGATCGGAAATCAACAATGGCATGTAGCACACTGAATTATCTATTATGTTTGTCAATGTATTCAAGACAGCATAATATTTGTCAGTTCATTCATTCAATTTATATGGTCTCCCATCTCAAACTGACCCTAGGTGGCTATCAGGAGTAAAAAAAATATGCAGCAAAAATCAGTAATAAAAATACAAAATAAACAGTCCATAGTAGCCAGAATAAAAACGAACAATTGTATTTTTGCTTTGATTTGTGAAAAAAACAACCATTAATACAAATACAATGAAAATACAGTAATATGAGGTCCTTGTATTATGTGTCATCCAAAACCTGCTTAGATTCAACAAGATGGCAAAGTTAAATTACATTCTGGGCCCATAGCATTTTCACTGTCCAGATAGTACAGTGCATATATTTTTTCTCAATAAAATAGGTTAATACTTTTATTTGATATTGCAGATGAAAATAAATAATAATAAGTCAGTAGCAGACCTGCCTAATTCTCTTCTACCTCAACATTCTAGAACCGTGGTGGCGAATCTATGGCACGCGTGCCCCAGGAGGCATGCAGACATGTGGGCATGTGCGCAGTCGTCCCAGTCCTAGGTCCTCAGCTGGGTTTTATAAAATGTTTTCGCTTCAGGCGAGGGCTGGGGTGGGGCCTGTGCATGGGGTAGAGATGCAACGTGGCAGCGCTAGCATGGTGGTAGACCAGTTGCTTCCTCCCCCTGCCAGACACCTACCGAAGCAGCACTTGGTAAGGTTGCCGTCCCCACCCCCGCCCAGATGTCCTCGCCTCCCCCAAATGCTATGGGCCCAGAAGTTAGAAATTCTGATGGAACTATTTTTTTAACTGATAGTCCCACACACAGCGAAGGCTGAGAAGCGAACAGAAAAACGGAATGCAGCTGAAAGGCAGGTTAGTAAAAAAAACACTTGGGGGAGGCGAGGGCATCTGGGTGGGGGCGGGCATGGCAACCTTACCCTGCATGATGGTGGGAGGGTGGGGTCTGCCCCTGCAGCCCTGGGGTGGCTGTGCTGGGTGACGGTGGGCAGGGTGTTGAGGTGGGGGCTGGCAGACTGACCAAAGCAGCCTGGAGCCCCGGGGAGGGAGGGTGCTGAAGTGGGCGGTTGGGCCATTGGCAAGAGCAATGCGGTTGAGCGGAAAGCGGCCTCAGAGGATGTCTTTCCTTACCTGGGCCACTTCAGTGCCCTCCCTCCTCGATCCTCGGGCGCTCCAACTGCTGCTTTAATAAGTCAGTAGCAGACCTGCCTAATTCTCTTCTACCTCAACATTCTAGAACCGTGGTGGCGAATCTATGGCACGCATGCCACAGGAGGCATGCAGAGCCCTCTCTGTGGGCATGTGCGCAGTCGTCCCAGTCTTAGGCCCTCAGCTGGGTTATTGTAGGCAGAGCTTCGCAGCTCTGCCTACAAAGCCACCATAGCTGTAGTTGAATGGGCAGGTGAAGAGAGAACCTGCCCCACTTGTTCCACAGCTGCTTTCAGCTGAGCTGCATTGCAGCAGCATTGGGCATAATACACGAGGCAGCAAACAGCCACATCACGCCAAACCGGCTGTTTGTTGCCCAATGCCGCTGCCATGAGGCCGTGGAACAAGCTGGGTGATGGTAAGAAACTGGTATACTGGTTCCTTACCTCTGCCCAGCTTGTTCCATAGCCTCATGGCAGCGGCCTTGGGTGCGACATGCAAGGCGGCAAATGGCCATGGCCAGCAGCAAACAGCCATGTTGCGCAGGTCCACTAGGCTGCTGCCCAGAGCTGAAGGCCCTCCCAGCATGAAGGAGGCAAACTAGTCAGCTAGGAAGCCCCACGTAGCTACCGAGCCACCAAAGCTGTAGCTCAGGGGTCCTAAAATTATGGCCTCACCTGTCTTTTTATCCGGCCTCCCTCAACCTCCCAAGCAAGCCGTCTAATCGCGAGGAGAGGATGGGTGGGTGGATGGTGGTGAGCCCCAGCCAATGGTGGGATGGCGAGTTGGTGGGAGATGTTTTTTCCCAATTTCTCCCTCGCGTGCTCACGCTTTGGCCACACTCCCTTCTTCTCCTCCTCTTGCCTATTCGCATTTTTACCTCAGGGTTGGGCTGAGAGGTTTAGGCCTCACTTGCAACCTCGGCCTCGCTTAGGGCAGCCAAGCCTGGTGATGACGATGCCACTGCTGCTGCTGCTTCAGAGGCGGGTCCCTTACTAGGCACTACAGAATGCGAGCCCCAGCCATGCTGGCCAAAAGGAAACTGGTGCCGCTGGCCTTCAACATCACCCCCACCATAGCCGAGGGACCCAGCTCCACCGGCAATTGAAGTGGGGCTGCTGGAGTGGGGCAGCGGTTATGGGTCTGAGGGGAGTGGGTGAAGGGTGAGGTATTTGTGAGGGGCAGCCGAGGTGAGTAAGAAAAAAGGAGAATTTTCTCCTGGAAGGTTATTTCAGTGTTGTGAGGGGTTGTGTGCAGCTGAGGCAATGAAAGGTCAGGGGAGTCGCCGGGAGAGAGGACCCTAACCCTAACCCTTTGGAGGAGCATCTCAATCCATGAACACGGGTGGTGGTGCCGCATCCAGGTGAAGCCCCGAGAGGTAGGCAAAGCTGGAAGTGGTGGAGCAGCTTAGAGGAACCGGGAGTGCCAGTGCTGGTGGTTGAAAGAAATTTCATTGGCCTTTAGGGTCCAGGAAATACTGGAGGAAGGATGGGGGCATTGGGATGTCCCCCATGGGAAAGAGGAATGAGACAGTCTGGAATGCCAATCAAGGAGAGTATTTCTGGCTCAAGAGTTAAAATGAAGGGTCCTTGGGAATGGTGGTTTTCTTACAGACGTTTCAGGACCCAAAGTGGGATAATAAGTGAACTAATGATGTTACCTAATTTAGGTCATGAAACATCTGCAAGAAAGCCACCAAGCTCAGAGAGAAGCAAAGACTCCACAGCCACCCTCCTTCTCCTCTTCTCCTCCTTCATTCCACAAACCTCCTCTCTTCTGGCATTGCTGATGTTACCTTGTTTGGGTCATGAGACGTCTGCAAGAAATGCTGAATGGAAATGGCACCCCTGCCTTGCCTCTCCCCACAGGACGAGCCTCCTGCCCATCGTCCCACCCGCCAAAGACCCCCTGGATCTCCCCCAATCATGCCCGGCCCCCAGAGGCATCCTTCCCCACGAGCAACATTGAGGTGGCCACACCCACCCAGTCTGCCATGACCAGTGCAGCCATGCTCACTCAGTGAGCCACACCCGCCTTGCACCCAACAATAAATAAGTGGGGTTTGGGTTGCAGTTTGGGCACTCGGTCTCTAAAAGGTTCGCCATCACTGTTCTAGAATAATAGTCATAGCTCCTGACCCATCTTAGATCTGTTACAGAATTAACTGGAATTAAAATTACAGAGAGATAATTTAGAAAGATAGTAATGGCTGAGTTTGCATATTATGTAAGATTTTCTCTCTCATACACACAGGCTACCTTCTTACAGACTGAAATCTTTTTACATATGGTGTGCTGAGAAGCAATTTAGTCTTCTGTTCTGTCTTCCAAAAAATTGTGGAATTTAAAAACGAATGCCATTAATCCTCAATCCTCAGTTCAGTGGAGAAAAACTGCAGTTTAGTCAGCAACAACAACCAATGAATAAGCCTGGAAAATCTTCATAATTTTTAAGCATATTTTAAATACAGGATATATACACATAAAAGGCCATTTGCCACTTACAGATATATCGTTTTAATGGATGCTCCATTGCCCTACTAGTGCATTAAATTTCTCTCCCTCTCTCTGTGTGCGTGCATGTGTGTGTACATACAAACATACATATATACATGCATATCAGAAGTAGTTCACCCAGCTGCCTTTGTGTCTAAAGTGGGACTAGAACTCATGATCTCCTAGTTATAGCGTGATGCCTTAGCCCCGCCTAGAGCACAGTGGAACTCTAACTGTATAAAAATTGATGATGATGATGATGATGATGATGATGATGATGATGATGATAATAATAATAATAATAATAATAATAATAATAATAATAATAATAATAATGAGGAGGAGGAGGAGGAGGAGAAGGAGAAGGAGAAGGAGAAGAAGAAGAAGAAGAAGAAGAAGAAGAAGAAGAAGAAGAAGAAGAAGAAGAAGAAGAAGAAGAAGAAGAAGAAGAAGAAGAAGAAGAAGAAGTTGGAAGGGCTTCATAATTTGGACTATATACCTGCAAAAACAACCCATCTAACTTGGAGAACACAGATTTTATGCTCAAAACAATGCAAGAGATTAAAGCTTTTAGCAAGGAAAAGCTAACAGAGAAGGAAGATGAGAAATGGAAAAATTATTTTAACAATTATTATTTTAAATTATTTAATAATTCAATAATACCTTCTGTTTGAAACCAAAGGCCCACAAATGTACAAATCATTTCAAACCGATTTCTAAAAGTAAGCTTACAATTTTAATCTGATTTTGAAACCAAAAAATAGTAAAGAAATGGCTTTTGTTTTTAACAAAAAGGTGGCTGTTGACGCACCTGACTGGTCTCTTAAAGCAGAAGCCAATTGATATGGAAAAGGAAGGAGGCAGAGATGGTAACCACAGAAGCAGCCAGACTTTTCAAGAACCCAGGGGAATGAATTCCTTAATGAGATTAAGGGACTTGGGGTGGAGAGGAAGAAAACCCTTTCTTTTGTGTCAGAGGCATATAGAGTTCTCTGTTAATGGAGGGAAAGATCAGCTGTTTGGGCCATGTCTTCCTCCCCAGTCTAATTTCTGACAGCTTAACTTACACAAAGTCATGATGATGGCCTAGTAGTGCAAGTGGAAGCACATGCCTGAACAGGTAATGTCACAGCAGTTCATCTTTCTTAGATATCGAAGTGAGGAATATGTTTAAAAATAATAGATAAAGTATCAAGAAGGGAATAGAGAATAAATAATTAACTGGTAGCCTCTATTACAAAAAGCAATCCAATAAAGCAAATGGTTATAGACAATGGGCGTTGTAACCCAAAATATCAAAGACAACCCAGCATTTCCTAGAGAAATAGAGGGACTGAGAGCTTGGCATCACTCTCAAATCTTCCCAGCTCTGTAAAAAACACAGTTCTGCTCCTCCACATTTTTAAAATCACAGGACATGGGCAAAGCCCATGATGACAGTTGCCAGATGATGACTGGACACTTCCACAAACACTCTTGAAGCCCTCTGGAATAGTTGAAAAAGACAGAGAAAATGGTACTTCCTGGGCCAGGAAAAATACACTAGTCATAGCTGATACCAGAAAGCGTGTTCTAACATTTGTGACTTCCTCTAAACCTCAGTGCTTGCATTAGCATTCTGCATTCCACAATTCTTCTTTGGAACCTATATATTTGAGTGACCCATTTTCTCTTTAGCTTTCCTGCTTACATATCCCTCCATCTATTTTTACTCTCACCTTGCATCCTTCACAGGCGCTAACACCATAGTGGTAGCCAGATGACTTATCCTGACACACAAAGCAGGGTTTGTAGATTCGGGGCAGTGGGGGTGGTGAAGGAGGGCTGGGTACAATCTCTTCTGAGCTGGTACTTTGTGTTTCAATGGCTACAGAAAAAGAGAGAAAAAAAATCACATAAAGAACTGGTGAAGTTTCAAACCTATCTGGAACTTATATGTGAGTTACTTAATCAATTCACCTTAGTTACACTACTTTTGAGCAAAACGTGTATGGCATTGCTTGATCTTCCAGTGCTTGATATGGAATAATGCTGTTAAAAGGATATGGTTTAATATGTTCTAGGGGGAAAAAGATGGAAGATTGGTCCACAGAGTTCTATCTTGGTTTCCCATTCACACGTACACAGATATTGATGTGGAATGTGATGCTGATCACTTGCAAAATGGACATAGATGAAGAAGGACTCGGCAAGAGCTTATGTTCTTAAAATGCTTGCATAGCAGAAATGCTTACTCTACCTTACCATATCATCATTTTAGATTAAAAGAAAAACTCCAACATTTCTGTTGAAGACTATTGGCATGAATAACAAGAGAAAGATACTTGTATAAAATTATCTATAATAACAAACTGATTGCTGTTTTTGTAATTCAAGTGGACCCCTTGCACTGACTATGGATTTTCAGAAAGGAATATGGAAATTGAGAAGGGGAAACATTCTGCAAAGCCTGTGAAGGTTGCTGATCAAAGATTGTCTCAATATAAATACCAGCAAGCTTCTTGGGAGCACCACTTTGTGGTTTTAACAACATCATTTAAGAATGAAACATCTCAGTATCTCCTGCTGGGGAATGCTTTCTAGTAACGTATATTTTGGCCAGACTGATTTTGCAACCCAAAAAGCTTTTAACGTAGCACATACTTCACAAGAAAAATGGAAGAGGAATGTAGTAACCCAGTGAGTAAGAAAAGCCCCAATTCTGTAAATTTGAAAGCCTGGAAGTTTTGAAAGCCGCCTCCAGCATGCTTTCTGCAAAGGAGGGATGGCATCTCTTCAAGATGCAATCTGACATTTTCAGGCCAGGGAAATAAAATGTGGAGTTAAGGCAGCCATAATCAGTCCCAGGTACATTAAATCTTGGTGTTGCAGCTTAAGGTGATGGAGGAGGAGAGAAGCAGAGGGGAAAGGAAGGTAAGCAGCACAGCAATAATTAGGTTTCCTGGAACTGAAAGCAAAAAGGGTTGGATAAAGCCATAATAAAAAAAGAAGTGTTCCAGAGCACACACAGAGGGCTTTCAGCAAAACAATAACTAATTTAATCTTCTTGTTCACGTTAATTTTCACTAAGCCATATACAGCACAAAATAGTGGATCACCTGTCCATCAAAGGACAAGAAAGGGAGGAAAATTCAAGTTGGGCCATAAGAGATATTTAATATTAGTTAAATATAGAAGTGATTAATGGCAAGCAGGCTTAATAATTTCTAGAGAAAAATGGATAAACAGCATAAGAATTAACAATGGTTTCATTTAACTGGGATATGGTTAATGAAATGGGAAGGTAGCTATTATCTCAGCTTCTAAAATGAAAATGAGTAACAAGGGGAATGGAGAAACAGGATTCTGAAAGGCCAGTCTTCAAAAGTAGACAACGAAAGAATTCCATCCATCAAAATTCCATCAGCATAAGCATGCAAGCTTCCAAGTTATGCAGAACTCATCAGCAGGCAAAATGAAAGAGGCACTTAAACAAGTGAAGGAAAGGGTGGTTGGGTCAATCCGGATAAAAGGGTGGCATTTATCAGCAAGGAAACCTCTCCTATTTTGGGGTTGCAGGTCCTTTTTAATATTTCAATTTGACTGAAATAGAACTCAGCCTTGGGCCATGCCTGTCAGGTGTTAAACAGGGGCCGTAATATTTTTGTTCTACTTTGGCTGGTAAGCTAATGTTGCTTTGTGTTCAAGACATTAGCCTGAGATCTGGATTTAGATTCCCATTGGTCAGGAAGCTTGCTAGATGTTCACACAACATTCAATCTCTCTGTTTACTCAACCTTCAAGGTTGTAGGGAGGAAAGCCTGAATTTGTTAGAAGCTACCTAATTTGACATATAAATCTTGGCTATGTTCAAGTTGGATCAGTACAGTGAGGGCTGCTTTTTAATTACATTTGGAAAACACAACTAATGTAAAATGCTGCTGCCTGGGTGGCATTCGAGATCTGTTACACAGAATATATTGCTCTACATTTTTGAATTTGGACTGGTTTGCAGTTTGTTTCCAATTCAAAAAAACCCTTTTTCCATTTGTATAACCATAATAGGTTGGGGCCAATCCATCTGGAGGATGGCTGATTTTCCTACAATACTGCTATCATGCTGAGATCATTGGCAGACCTTCCATGGTATAATGGATGAAGGCTTTTTCCTCTGAATGTTTACCCTTCTAAGGTAATTTTTAGTCTTTTCTTCCATCTATCAGTGTGGACTATAGTCTTCCATTAGGTTTCTAAGCCAAATTGAATTTTGGCATAGCCTCAGTTATTTTATTTAAGTGTCTTGTCATAAAAAAGATTTAAAAGTAGGATCACTCTATTACCATATAACATTTGGTTTAAAATTAATAGTTTACCATTTTTATTAATTTTCACGTCTTTGTGTTATTTTGCAGAACCCTTATGTAGTACATAAGATAACACAAAATATAAGAGTGTAATGTAATTGTATGTGGTTATATAACTTATCTAGAACCTGTTTGCACCACAGGTCCACACCACATATAGACACTTCTAAAGAAAATTCTATCCAATGACATCTAGGTTCAGATGGAGACCACCCTCTAAACTTCCAGCAGGCTGTCCTCTAGCTCCATGAAATCCACCAATCCTACTGACACTCACATACATAAATAGGTTTGTTGATATAGCCTCCACTCTGGCACAGCTTATTTCAAAAGACGATTCCCATGACTCCTGATTGAAGAAATAGCCCTGACTCCAGACACAAATATGACAGGGTTATTTGCTTTCCTTAACAATCTGGGGAAAGAAGATCTTAAGGTTGGGGACAGAGAAAAGATTGGGGACAGAGTAACTTGGAGGTTGCACTGCTGCGCTGAAAAGCTGCAAGGGAAGAAGTCACATGAATCCTGGCAAACCATAATGGCAGGACCAGACTTGCATGTGCACTGGGCAACAATAACAAAAAAGAATACCCAACACATGTGTGAAGGGTTTGCTGCTCTCCCAGACACGAAAAGGTTAAGGCATTTGGCTGCACATCCACAGCTCTTTTCCTGTAGGATGTCTGCCGATGTTTTTCTTCAAGTTATAGTCCGGAGTAAACCAGTCAGACAGGATATTAAAAAGTTTGGCCCCATTCAGGGAGAACAGGCCTTCAGATGGGAAAGGCCTCCAGGCCAGTCCCCCAAGGATGGCTTTGATTACCTCCTTTTTAGCAAAAAAAACAAGTAATTCCCCTATACATACATACGCACATGTGCGCATACACACACAAACACACACACACAATTTGCAGGGAAAGGAGCCAGGATGTGAACCCAGCAAACAAAAGAGCTGGCACATGCCAGGAGATTAGACATGAAAGGGGATGCATTGAATGGGGCCTCTACTCAGGAAGAGGCTCACAGCTGGGGAATGCACCCTGAGGATTTCCACCTACTCACAGCCCATAACATCCCCACCCTGACAGTGCAAAACACAAGTTTTCCCTGGACTAATCTCTCCCTCCATTAACACACATAGGTGTGGCCCAGAGCCAATTGCAAGTGAGGCTAGAGGCACACATCTTGCCACAGAAAAGCAATAAGGCAAGACAGCTGTACAACTGAGACTTGGTTTCCATTCCTAATTCTGGGCAGGATAACCATGGTCAACTAGGAGGAGAGGCTAGAAGTCTTGTCTGATCTGGAGTCCACAAATTATGACAATGAGTTAATTATAAGGTAAAAAGATACGCCGCAGATGATCAGAGGAACTCTTTTGTATTATCAGAAATTCATTGCATATCTATGGAACTGAAAGTAAATATTAGCTATGCAGTCCCACAAGAAGGCACCACTGCTTTAAAGAGTTGCAGACACGTATTAAGTTGAAGGACCTCTGAGAATTAAATCAGATATGCTGCACAGCCTTATATTTTGGAGGATTCCAAAATGTGATTACCTCCCTCAGCCAATGTGGCATAATCCAGGAAAGGTTTTATTATATAATTCTGCTGAGTAAATTTATTAAAGCTCAGAGTTTCTTACACTGGAAAAGAACTAATGATGTCCGGGTAGGGGAAAAAATAGGGTTCTTATATTAAGAGTGTACTGTGGCCTTCTAGAATGGAAAAACATGGATATTTATTTGGGAAGCCGAGTCTTTGGTTTTGATTTTCAATCTAGAAAATAACCATGGAAGAAAACGACAAAGGTCCAATACGTAAATTTTCAGAGTCCTATCTTTATCCTTATTTATATTATATTGGTAGATGCATAGATGCTCTCTACAAGTGGGGTAAAATACCATCATGGAATTGTGACTGTGGGGCGGAAAATCAAACTATCCAATGTATAGTATCTGATTGACAAAATAAAGCCTCTAACAGAGACTTTCCTGATTTCCTGGCTGAAGCAAAAACTATACCTGTAATCTAGGCATACATTTACAATATTTTAGATTTTATATTTCATATTTTGTATTTCTATTTCCCGTGTTTTTATCAAAATGTGATGTGAATGTTCCATATGACAGACAGACAGACAGACAGACAGACAGACAGACAGACAGACAGACAGACAGACAGATCTTAATCCAGCTACCACTCTTTCTCTTTGAAGAATAACCCAAATATCCTGAAGTGCAAGAACATATTCTGATTTGGAAATGGAGAGACTTTTCTGCCAAGAGTTGCCATCCAGCAGTGAGTTAACAGTGGGCAACTTAAGAGTAGGTGGGAAAGTCTAGATTTTCTACTTCTGCAACCCTCTTTCCTCCCTTTTTCCCATTCCTTGTCATCTGTGTAAAATAAAATTATTCAAGCGTCACAGACTTTTCATCATTACTCTGAAGTTTGGGGAAATATAGAACAACATAATCAATGCATTCTGGTATTTATGGTCAAGACACTGAGTGTATATAATTCAACATATTTTAAGTAAGTGATACGTGTCTCTTACTTCACTATTCCTGAAGAAAAAAACAAGCTTGTGAATTTATACCTTCCTCTACTTGATTGCCTGCTTCTCTTTTTTCCTCATTCTTAAATGTTCTAGATCTCTTTGAGATACTCTTGAATGCATACAAGAATGCATATCTAAGGGAACACCTGCTGCCAGCATCAGCTGCCCATCGTCCTGTGCGCTCCCACAGGGAGGGCCTTCTTAGGGTACCGCCGGTTAAGGAATGCCGGCGGGTTATCCCCAGGGGAAGGGCGTTCTCTGTGGGCGTGCCGGCCCTTTGGAACCAGCTTCCCACGGAGCTTAGGACCGCCCCCGACCTTCGCTCATTTCGTAGGGACTTGAAAACTTGGTTTTTTGAGTTGTCTGGCCCAGACTGAGGGGTTTTAATTTTTAATTAATGGGGTTTTAGTTAAGTTCAGGGATTAATTTAATCTTAGTTTTAATCATTTTTAATTGTATATGATGTATTTTAACTTTTAATTTTCCCTGTAAACCGACCTGAGTCCTACGGGAATAGGGCGGTATATAAATATAAATATAAATATAAATAAATAAATATACACACAACAAATGCCATACCTCGTTTCCTTCCTAATGTCTGCCATTTCTTGTTTCTTTCTAATATTTGCAATTTTGCCATACACATTGAAGTTTTATAAACATTGATGTCACCAAATAAAACATGAAACAATAGATTATGTACATTGATTTTTGAACTAGAAGCTTCTCCAGCTGATTTAGAGGACAAGAACTTGGAGGCAGTCTATGCTTCCTATTAACATAACTACAATATGTTCTAAAGCAGTGTTACTTTAAACTTTTTCTTTTGGGACCCCGATGCAATTTTAAACATGATGGAGACCCCAATAAGTATATGGTTATACTTATTGATATTTACTGTTATAAAACCTAAAATGGATCCATTCACTGACATTACCACTTGTTACAGTTGTTTGATGGGATTTTAATATTGCATTATTTTTGTAAACTGGCAAATGATTTTAAGAACCCCTGACATAATCTCAGGGATCCCCAAGGTTCTAGAAGACCACACATTAAAACCAATGTTCTAAAGGAGAATTCTAGCTCCACCAACCAACTTGGAAAAAATAAGCATTTTCCCAAATTTTCTTTCCACACTGATCTTACCAATCTTACCAATCTTAGTATCATACCAAAAGCAATCTTGCAATATTACCATCTTAGCAAAAGATCCAACATCAACTATAAAGTTCTAATTTATTACCATTTTCTGGAGTCAATATTTCCAGTAACAACACTTTTTTCCATCTTTCAAGTAGTTTTTCCTCACATTTTAAGGAACAGTAGCTGCCCAATCTACCTAACTTAGGATCTTAATTCTTCAAAATGGGGTGGTTGCCAAAAGAAAAGGCTATTCAGCACCTTACAAACGGGCTTAGCCCTAGAAAAAGGAATGTATAATTCAGAATGGATTGTTTCCAGCGCCCCCACTGCTAGAGACAAAGACAAAAGGCAAAGTTAGTAGCTGGAACAACGAGCGACTGTTCCCCTGGCCAAGAGAATGATTGTTGGGTTACCCAATTATGCCCATAGAGAAGCAAATTAACTGTTCCCTGACATGCCCTTACTGGGACGATGCCCACCTCCTACGATGCCCACCTCCTACCCAGGGGCTGAAAACAGACTTTGCATTCTTTGACAAAAACTGCAGGTGGGTGAGGAGAGACGTCCATGCTTCTGGACTTTGCAGAAAAGGAGACTGGGTATCATGCTCCCCATCCTATTTTCAGATTCATCCCTTTAAGTCACAGAATTTGAGGAAGGGACAATTATTCTCAGTAAAGTTTTCACAATCCTCTACTTTTACTGTAAAAAAGGAAGTGTTTCCAAAGTAGAATCATGTTTTAAAGTGTGAATTCCTCAGTTCTTTTGGAACAAACTTGTGCAAAGAGTGCTCATTTTCTCTCTTTATCCACATCCATTTAGCAGCATGTGCCACTAATCCTATTAAGTATTTAAAGTAATGGATGTGAATGAATAAAAAGAGAACTTCTGACCACATATACATATCTTCCCTTATCATTGAAGTTTGTCCCAGACTTGCACTTAAGAACCAGAGTTTGCTTCTAGAACATAAGGCAGGTTTACCAATTGTCTCACTTTTCTTAATAAATTCTGGAGAACATACAAAATACTTAAAAAGCATTTTAATAACACAATACAAAACCCTTTTGAACTCCTTAAAGCTGTTTCTTTCATTTTTGATAACATTTATGCTCACTCTCCACACCTTATCCCCTTAATTTCAATGAATGTGATGGGAATGGGAAGGGAGCAAATGTCAAAAAGGTAAGTCATTCTGCTAAAAGAAAATTCTTAAGAAAATAACTAAAAAGGAATGTGAACAAGATTGTTCCCATTTGGCAGAAAAATGCCAGCAATACCTTTTGACAGTCCAACTAATCCAGAAGTCAAATGGGAGAACATCTGAGACACTTTCAGATGAAAATCAGCTACTGCAAACGACTTTATAGAAGTAATAGCCCACTTTTCCATCTCACAAATTTTATTTACTAATGGGCACTGGAAAGGACTGTAAAATTAAAAATGGAAAAATGTATTATCAACTTTGTTATTCCAGAAAACAGAGCCACTAGAAGATTCCTTAACTATCAAATGTTAATTCCTTAACTCTGCTTTTTGGTACTATGCAGAAAAGTGAAAAAGGTTTTGTCAATTATAAAATGCAGGATGAAGGATTTGCCCATGAACACATGCTCTATTAACTAAGAAACAAAACAGATATCATAAGAGCTACTATAGATATAGAATAAGACATTGTCTTAAGCTAGGATTTCTGGTTTGCCACCGCAAGCTCCATCTCCAGCATCTGGTTTTATCCCTCTGGGGGACCCTGGAAAAGGTCGAAAGTTGCCCTGTAGGGGTGACGAGCAAGGAGAGGATCCGGGGCAGCTCTTCAAACCAACGGGAAAAAGATTGGTCATAGCAATATGGCCCGTCACTTAGCTGCTGACAGCCGAAGTCAAACTTACTAACCAAGCACACTGAAAGCAATGCAGATGAAGCTGGGTGAGATCTTATCTTCTCTTTACCCTAAGTACTTTCCTGTAAAAGCTTTTTGAAGTATCTTCCCCTGTGAGGAGAGAGTGAGAAGGGAATTTCTATCCCACCCTCTAAGAATAGCGGCAGCTGACTACCCAGGAGAATCAAGCATCAAAAAGAACTATATTAATTTAAATTGGATTTATATGCTTCTGAAACTTGGGAACCAAAAAGTGTCCTATTTTTACTGGAGACTCTTGTTATTATCTGCAAAAAAAGAAATAAAATTGGTAAAAGAACCTAGAAAAATTTGGGATTAAAAAAAACCTTAAATGGTACCGGTGACATCTTGTGGTGAAGCTTGGTATGGCAATTTGTTATTTCCTAAAAAGAGACTTGGCTCACAGTCCAGTGAAACAACCGAATATTAAGACAGAGGACTCAACTGACCAACAAATACGGCTGATGGATAATTCAGTCAAGGAAGGGACAATACTGAAAAAGGAAATGATTTTCTATATAAACCAGAAGAAATTTGAGAGAAGAACAGACTGAATTGAAGACAAATATACTGGATCAAATATGGGGGACTGGAATAACAGGGCGACAATCTAATGAATACAAATGGGCCAGTCCTTACAGAAAACTGGTAATCAAATGGTCTCTTTTAACTCAAATAACATATATAAGAATGGAGGGAGATTTATTTGATGATTTAAAAGTGCTGATATGGAAGCCTAGTTGGCAAAGGAAGAAAGCTAGAATAAGGTTGAAAAAATTAGGGTTTTTGATTTATTAGAGGGGATTTTATATTGTCAATTAGAGGGTTAAAGGGAGATGTTGAGATAAAGGGAATTTTGGTTATTAGATTTGAAATAGTTGGAAATCAGTGGAAAATAAGGATTTGATTTATTTAATATTGAAAAAATAGATTTAAAAGGGAAATGAAAATTAATTATCAGGAATATGTTTGATTTATTGATTAACCCAGGCAATATATATAATGTTTTTGATCTATCAAAGGGGATATTCTATTATTAAGTAGATGATTTAATATGATGGGAAACAGATAATTTTTAGGAAATAGAACAAGATTACATTTAAATAGGTAAAATGTGTATTTTGGACTTTATACTTTTATAGATATTATAGTTTGTTATGAAGAGAGATAAAGGAAATTTTGGTTACCCAAAGTTGGAAAATTATGGATATTAAAGGTTAAATTGGAATATTGATGAGAAATTAAAAATTAGATAAAAATTAATAACAGGATATGGATTGTTTATGAAGACTAATTAAGATATGTATAAGCTAAAAACGTATTGATAAATGTAATAATGATGTTTTCATTGAGTTGATACAATTAGCAAATGTACCAGCTTGAATATGAGATAGTAAATGTTAAGGGAAAAAGAGAAGAAATATTCGAGGATGTAACCAGAGATTTCTACTAAAGATTTTGTTAGTGAACTATTGATTAACACAGCCACCACGATGCTTTTTAAATTTGTTATCGCTGTTGTTAGTTACGAAGTCGTGTCCGACCCATTGCGACCCCATGGACAACGTTCCTCCAGGCCTTCCTGTCCTCTACCAACTTCTGGAGTCCATTTAAGCTCACGCCTACTGCTTCAGTGAATCCATCCAGCCACCTCATTCTCTGTCATCCCCTTCTTCTCTTGCCCTCAACCTTTCCCAGCATTAGGCTGTTCTCTAGTGAATCCTTCCTTCTCATTAGGTGGCCAGAGTATTTGAGTTTCAACTTCAGGATCTGGCCTTCTAAAGAGCAGGCTTTTTAAATTCTCAAATGTAAAATTGGAAAACCAATAAAATATTACAAAAAAAATTGTCTTAGGCCAGTATATTTTATAGATTAATAATATACTCGGTGGTAAAGTTCCTTCCAACTATCTTGACCAAGATGCCAAACAGATATTAGTAGGTTGTTACAGTATTGTGAGAAAGATAAAAACATTTTTATATCTATACCCTGTACCAATAAAGTGAAGAAATAATACCTCCTGGTCAATTCACTGAGGAAGATGGAGTTCATTTCCAAAGCTACTGGGAAACCAATAGCAGAGGAGGTATTAAAAAGAGCAGTTGACAAAAAGCGCAGGCTAGGAGGTACACCAAAGCAGATGCTTGGGGTGAGTGAAAGGGTCACTGAATGATAAAGGGGGAAAAAGGGATTCTAGCAGAGAGCTGAAAGGGCGAATTCAAGCTAAGTGAATTATCTCCCTCATCCAGAAATGCCTGAGGAATGCCTAGCCTGTCTCCTGCATGTGCAGTGTTCAAAACAAAGAACGACAAGATGTAAACTATGATTTAATTCTCTGCACATATTTATGCATACCTAACTAAGGAAAACTAAGTTTAAAACATTCTACGAGGAATCTCTTTGAATGGAAAAAGACATATATGAAAGATTTTATACTGAGTTAGATTGCACCAAGGACTGAGCGCTAAAGTTTTCTGTAAGCATAGTACGTATGTCTGGGAGGATCTGATGGGGCATAAGAGAGCCCAGTGACAGATCAATCCCTGTATGGATACAGCCTTTGCATTTGATCACTGTAAGAAAGAGACAGTTGTATATGCCTCCCATATCAAAGGCCAAGCCCTTGACAGAGAAGGGTGAACAGAATGAAATGGGAAGTGGGAAAATATCAGCTTCTCATTCCTAGAAATGACTTGGTATGGAGATTTTCCATATGTATACATCAAAGAGGGAGAGAGTAGGATCCTACTGTGCCTCATGGGAATTTCTTCATCCATAAAAAATGTGTCAGTGGTTGGCAGAATAGAGTGCAGTACATTTATCACATATTAAATGTCAATACCTCCCTAAAAGACATTCGCTCTGAAAATTTATCACCATCTTCTTGTTTATTACCTTTGCAGGAACCTGCTTTATATGAGATTAGATTATTGTCCACTATTATCTAGGAGTAGTAAACTGAAAACTGCTGTTTTCTCTATTCACCTCCTTTCAAACAGAGCAGCTAAGAACCTATTGTGAGCAAAACAGGCGCAGTGCTATTTTTTCAGGAAAAACCTAATATCTGTAGCCTCTCCAATGGACAGCAACATTATTATACTGAATTTGGAAGAATATTATATTTTAAAGAAAAAAGTTGCATTTAAATTTGATTTTGAATTTTTTCATTTTCAATTACTATCTTAATTATAAAATATAATTAAACACACATTTCAGTAGAACAGGGTTATGAAAATGAGAGGAAACAGAGATTAAAAGCAAGTTGACAAACATCTTAACAGTAATTATCCAAGCAATTTGCTTGGGGAGAATTGAATTACTTTTTCAGAGATGAAAATCAAATCTAAATAACATGAAGATTTATTCTGGTCTGAGTTGAATGAAGGCTTTTAATATGTATTTCAGATTGCAAAGATTGTTGTTGTTGTTGTTAGTTGCAAAGTCATGTCCGACCCATCGCGACCCTATGGACAATGTTCTTCCAGGCCTTCCTGTCCTCTACCATCTGCTGGAGTCCATTTAAGCTCACGCCTACTGCTTCAGTGACTCCATCCAGCCACCTCATTCTCTGTCGTCCCCTTCTTCTATTGCCCTCAATCTTTCCCAGCATTAGGCTCTTCTCCAGTGAGTCCTTCCTTCTCATTAGGTGGCCAAAGTATTTGAGTTTTAGCTTCAGGATCTGCCCTTCTAAAGAGCAGTCAGGGTTGATCTCCTCTAGGACTGACCGGTTTGATCGCCTTGCAGTCCAAGGGACTCACAGGAATCTTCTCCAGCACCATAGTTCAAAGGCCTCAATTCTTTGGCGCTCAGCCTTTTTTATGGTCCAACTTTCACTGCCATACATTGCAACTGGGAAGACCATAGCCTTGACTATACGCACTTTTGTTGACAGGGTGATGTCTCTGCTTTTTAGTGTGTTGTCTAGATTTGCCATGGCTTTCCTCCTGAGGAGCAAACGTCTTTTAATTTCTTGGCTACAGTCCCCATCTGCAGTGATCTTGGAGCCCAGAAAAATAAAATCTGTCACTACCTCCATTTCTTCCCCATCTATTTGCCAGGAATTGAGAGGGCCAGATGCCATGATCTTGGTTTTCTTAATGTTAAGTTTCAACCCAAGTTTTGCACTCTCCTTCTTCACTCGCAACAAGCTTGTAAGCCGCCCTGAGTCTTCGGAGAAGGGCGGGATATAAATGGAATTAAAATAAATAAAATAAATAAATAAGAGGCTCTTTAGTTCCTCTTCACTTTCTGCCATTAGAGTGGTATCATCTGCATATCTTAGGCTGTTGATATTTCTTCCGGCAATCTTAATTCCAACTTTTGATTCATCTAGCCCTGCCTTTCTCATGATGTGCTCTGCATATAAGTTAAATAGGCAAGGCGACAGTATACAGCCTTGCCGGACTCCTTTCCTAATTTTGAACCAATCAGTGGTTCCCTGTCCAGTTCTCACTGTTGCTTCTTGGCCTGCATATAGGTTTCTCAAGAGACAAATAAGATGGTCTGGTACTCCCATCTCTTTAAGGACTTGCCACAGTTTGTTATGATTCACACAATCAAAGGCTTTAGCATAGTCAATGAAGCAGAAGTAGATGTTTTTCTGGAACTCTCTAGCTGTCTCCATAATCCAGCATATGTTGGCAGTTTGATCTCTAGTTCC
Source organism: Vipera berus (assembly GCF_964194415.1). NCBI lineage: Eukaryota > Metazoa > Chordata > Lepidosauria > Squamata > Viperidae > Vipera > Vipera berus. The sequence goes on along the minus strand of NC_138205.1, from coordinate 45,363,593 downwards.
TCTGCCTCTTCGAAATCCTGCCTGTACTTTTGGTAGTTCTCGAACCACATACTGCTGAAGTCTAGCTTGTAGGATTTTAAGCATAACTTTACTAGCATAAGAAATGAGTGCAATGGTGCGATAGTTTGAACATTCTTTGGCACTGCCTTTCTTTGGAATTGGAATGTAAACTGATCTTTTCCAATCCTGTGGCCACTGTTGAGTTTTCCAAATTTGCTGGCAAATTGAGTGTAGCACTTTTACTGCATTGTCTTTTAAGATTTTGAATAGCTCAGCTGGAATACTGTCACCTCCACTAGCTTTGTTGTTGCTCAGCTTTTCTAAGGCCCATTTCACTTCACATTATAGGATGTCTGGCTCAAGGTCAGTGACCACCTCATTGTGATTATCAGGGACGTTAAGCTCATTCTTGTACAGTTCTTCTATGTAATTTTGCCACCTCTTCTTAATCTCTTCTGCCTCTGTTAGGTCCCTGCCATTTTGGTCCTTTATCATGCCCATTTTTGCATGAAACGTTCCCTTCATCTCTCCAATTTTCTTGAAAAGATCTCTGGTCCTCCATATTCTATTGTTTTCTTCTATTTCTTTGCATTGTTCATTTAAGAAGGCATTCTTATTTCTTCTAGCTATTCTCTGGAATTCTGCATTTAATTGGGCATATTTTTCTTTTTCTCCCTTGCCTTTCGCTTCCCTCCTTTCCTCAGCTATTTGCAAAGCTTCCTCAGACAGCCATTTTGCTTTCTTGCATTTCTTTTTCTTTGGGATGGTTTTGGTTGCTACCTGTTGTACAATGTTGCGAACCTCTGTCCATAGTTCTTCAGGCACTCTATCAGATCTAATTCCTTAAATCTATTTGTCACCTCTACTGTATATTCAACAGGGATATGATTTAATTCATACCTGAGTGGCCTAGCGCTTTTCCCTACTTTCTTCAGTTTAAGCCTAAACTTTGCAATGAGAAGCTCATGGTCTGAGCCACAGTCAGCTCCTGGTCTTGTTTTTACTGACTGTATACAGCTTCTCCATCTTTGGCTACAAAGCATATAGTCAATCTGATTTCTGTGTTGACCGTCTGGTGATGTCCATGTGTAGAGCCTTCTCTTGGGTTGTTCTCTTGACAAAATTCTATCAGCCTGTGCCCTGCTTCATTTTGTACTCCAAGACCAAACTTGCCTGTTATTCCGGTTATCTTTTGGCTTCCTACTTTAGCATTCCAATTCCCCATGATGATAAGGACATCATTTTTTAGTGTTAGTTCTATAACGTGCTGTAGGGCTTCATAGAACCGGTCAATTTCATCCTCTTCAGGACTGGTGGTTGGGGCATAGACTTGGACTACTGTGATATTGAATGGGTTGCCTTGGATTCGAACTGAGATCATTCTGTCATTTTGAGGATTGTATCCCAGTATTGCTTTTCCTACTCTTTTATTGACTATGAAGGCTATTCCATTTCTTCTGAGGGATTCTTGCCCGCAGTAGTATACCTGATGGTCATCTGAATTAAATTCACCCATTCCTGTCCATTTTAGTTCGCTGATACCTAAGATGTCGATGTTCAGTCTTGTCATCTCTTGTTTGACCACGTCCAGCTTTCCTTGATTCATGGATCTTACATTCCAGGTTCCTATGGAGAAAAAATCTTTACAGCATCGGGCTTTCCTTTCACCACCAGACACATCCACAGCTGAGCGTCCTTTCGGCTTTGGCTCAGTCACTTCATTCTTTCTGGCATGACTAGTACTAGCCCTCTGCTCTTCCCCAGTAGCATATTGGATGCCTTCTGACCTGAGGGGCTCATCTTCCAGCGTCATATCATTTTGTCTTTTGGTACTGTCCATAGGGTTTTCATGGCAAAGATACTGGAGTGGGTTGCCATTTCCTTCTCCAGTGGATCACATTTTGTCAGAACTCTCTGCTATGACCTTTCCGTCTTGGGTGGCCCTGCACGGCATAGCTCATAGCTTCATTGAATTACGCAAGCCCCTTCGCCACGACAAGGCAGTAATCCATGAAGGGGATTGCAAAGATATGTACTGCCAAAAAAGAGAGAATCTGAATTCTGAGCATATTCAGAATTTGTCTTTCCCAGTAGATTCATAACAATATCATTCAAATGCACACGTAAGTAACAGAAAAATCTGTATGTGTGAATGACCAGAACACACAACTCATAAAATACACACCACAAAGATGGTTCAAACACAATATAAAATATATGTAATGAGTCAGAAGGGACGCGGTGGCTCAGTGGGTTAGGACGCTGAGCTTGTCGATCAGAAGGTCGGCAGTTTGGCGGGTCGAATCCCGAGTGCCACGTAACAGAGTGAGCGCCTGTTACTCGTCCCAGCTTCTGCCAACCTAGCAGTTCGAAAGCACGTAAAAATGCAAGTAGAAAAATAGGGACCACTACGGTGGGAAGGTAACAGCGTTCCGTGCGCCTTTGGCGTCTAGTCATGCCAGCCACATGACCACGGAGACGTCCTCGGACAAGCGCTGGCTCTTCGGCTTTGAAACGGAGATGAGCACCGGCCCCTAGAGTCGGAAACGACTAGCATGCATGTGCGGGGGAACCTTTACCTTTACCTTTAATGAGTCAGAGGTGAGCCAAAGCCACAATCTAGGTACAGTTCTAAAGCTAGCAAAAGTATATTATGTCAAGAGTACACAAGACTAGAATGCACTGGATTAATACCAAGACCAATTTCACTGCTCCATCCATGAAGCTCAGAGGATAACATCATTATCAATGTTTACTTCTCAGCATAACTTATCTATTTTATCCTACCTCAGAAACTACTTGAAGGGAATAATATAATAAATACAGTGTTTTGCTTTGGAAACAAACAAAAAACCCGTTTTTCCCCCCACCCACATTTTTCTGTTTTTCCCCCTGAGGGCTTCCCATCTCCTGTTAGGGTTGGGGGGCAGTGGGGGTTAGGCCTGGCTATGGCCTTGCGTGGGTCAGATGGGGGGGGAATCCACCAGGCCTCATGGCCGGGCCATTGGCGAGTACAACGCCGTGTGTTTGTGGGGGGGAAAAAAGTTCAATCAGACTTTCTAACTTCTCATGAGATCTCAAGAAGTTAGAAAGTCTGATTCACCTTTTTTTTTTTACCAATAGTCCCACAAACATGCGGTGAAGGCTGAGAAGCAAACGGAGAAACACAATGCAACTGAAAGGCAGATTAGTAAAAAAAAAATGCTTGAGGGGGCAAAGGCATCTGGGCAGGGGCATAGCTTCGGCAGGTATCTGGCAGGCTGAGGGAAGCAATTCCTCCCTCCTACCCGGCAACCTTATCCTGCGCAGCTTCAGCAAGTGTCTGACAGGCGGAGGGAAGCAACTGGTCCACCACCACGTTCTCACCGCTGCATTGCTTTCCACCTCATGTACAGGCCCCATCCCACCCCCACGTACTCGCGGCCTACTGGTACCGGTACTGGCAAAAAGTAAGCCCTCCCCAAAAGTAAAACCTAATGCTTACTTTATAGAGCCCAAAAGAAAGTAAGACAGTGTCTTACTTTGGGGAAAGCATGGTATTAGAGGTCAAGAAACAATCCGATTATTAAGATCACTGGAGGCTGTTGATCCTAAATCATTATTTTCTCACTGTTCTTAACATGTATCTTGCCCAGGTTTCCTGGGGTCAGAGAGACAGTAGAGTTCAAGTCACACATCTCTCCTTAAAAATTCCATCTATTAAAAAAGCAGATTGTATGAGGGGAGATGCATGCAGGTAGTCCTTGATTTACAACCATTCATTTATCAACCAGTTACAATGGCAATGAAAAAAGTGACTTACAACTGCTCTTCACACTAATAACCACTGCAGCATCCCCATGGTCACTTGACTGAAATTCGGGTGCTTTGCAACTGGCATGTATTTACGATAGTTACTGTGTCACTTGATCTAGTGATCGCCATTTGCAACCTTCCCAGCCAGCTTCTGACAATCAAAGTCAATGGGAGAAGTCAGATTCATATAATAATCCCATGAGTCACTTAAGAACTGCGGCAAATCAGGTTATAAAATCGGGCGCAATTCCCTTAACAACTGCCTTGCTTAGCAATGGAAATTCTGGTCCAATTATGGTCATAACTTTTTGAAACTATATTAGACAGAATAGAAACACTTCCACATTTCTAGAATTGTTTGTTTCCACTATATTGTCTGTGTTCTGCTGCTGAGTATATTTATTTGTAGCTCAGTTGTGACGTATTCAAAATCATTAAAAAGGTTCAACCTTCCCATTGTCAGCAAAGAGACCAGAGTTTATGACCAAAGTCTCTGCTTTTTCAAAAGCAAGAATTTTTGGTTGACTTTGCAGATGAAGTAGCATTAGTAACAGGTCCTTAAACGGTAAGATGACTTGATTGGTTTGATCTCTTTTGAAAGTGCAGATCCTTGCAACTTTTCTGTTTTCACAAGTAAAACAAAAACATAGAAATTGACAGGGGTGGTAACTTCCCCTTGCCCCACCTCTCTTTTTGAGAAGGGAGTGATGGCTGAAAAGAATCGAGTTGCATCCTGTACTTTGTTTTGTTTGAATAACTGTTGCATGGATTGAGACTGCTACAAGTTTCTTTTCTTTCCATTTTGCCTAGGATAATGGGAGTGATGGGATTTTTTTATTGCTGCAAAACTGTTCCCACATCCCAGCATAGGGAACTTTAAGCTTCCTGTCCTGGTGACTGACTGTAGTTATTGTTTAGAATGTCTGTCCCTGATGATAAGGTATCTCACCCTATTCTTCATATAGTCATAAATGTAACACACAAATTGAATCACAATTACTGAGAAAAAAATACCTCACTGCAAAATAGCCAACACATTATTTTTTCACCACCATGGAAAGCAGTTAGTTTTTAAGTTTAATAAAAGAATGGTGAATTGGCAGCTTCACAGTTAACTTTTTCTAGCAGTCAGATACCTAAACAGAAATGGGCAACTATTGTCTTGGCACTATGCATTAAGATATGCACCTATATTGAATCTACAGCAACTTTTCAGCCAGCTACACATGTGGACCAATCAATATATCCTGAAAACATGGATTGGTGGAGCATGGCATTTGGAATTTATTTTATTAAGTTTTTCCATGTGGGCCTTCTTTTTCCTCCAAAATCTAGCCTAGAATGGGGCACTAACTGAATGATGGTTTCACAGCTGAAAAGAAGCATTGATTAATAATGAAAATAACTGCCTAGCCAACTTAAAAAGTCTTTGAGGGGGCTGGTAATTAAAATAATGTCATGTACATAAGCCATATGTATAAGTGTATGTAGATGAGTTTAAAGAGAGTGGGATAGAATCTATATATCTGTGTAGGCACACAAAAGGCATCACAGATAAGCACATAAACTTTCTTCATTCATAATATCCCCCAAAATATCTGTTACATCCCTTTAAAAAAGAGATTCTGCTATTGAATGATAGCAGATGTACTATCTGCTATCTGCTAGTACCAAGATAGATGTACTAGTAGTAAAGGTAAAGGTTTCCTCTGTCCAGTCTGTTTCTTAGGCAAGTAACAGGAGCTCACCCCATTGCACAGCACATGGTCTTGATCCTGGACTATCAAGTTTTCCAGCTGACAAGTTCAGCATCTTTAACCACTGAGCCAACTTGCCTCTAGATCAGGGGTCTTCAAACTCGGCCCTTTTATGACTCATGGACTTCAACTCCCAGAATTCCTCAGCCAGTGTGCCTGACTGAGGAATTCTGGGAGTTGAAGTCCATGAGTCATAAAAGGGCCGAGTTTGAAGACCCATGCTCTAGATCAGGGGTCGGCAACCTAAAAAAGGAAAAGAGCCACTGGGAACCGGTTCCATCACAAATTAAAAAAAGTGGGAGCCGCGTGCGTGTGTCCATGCACGCGCATGCGAAAAAAAAGTTTTGCGCATGCGCAAAACGTTTTTTTGTGCATGCGCAGACGCACGCGGTTGCCATTTTTTTTAAAGTGAGATGGAACCGGTTCCCGGTTGCCCGATGGCGACAGCCCGTCTGCAAAGCTGCTGCTTTCGGCAGCTTTGCAGACGGGCCGCGGCAGCTTCCTCAAAGAGCGGCGCCGCTGCCCGTTCGCGCGGAGGTACGGAGAGGTCGTTCGGAGAGGTGCGCGCGCACCTCTTGGAATGGGCAGGGGCGCCGCTCTTTGAGAAAGCTGCCGCGGCCCGTCTGCAAAGCTGCCGCTTTCGGCAGCTTTGCAGACGGGCCGCGGCAGCTTCCTCAAAGAGCGGGGCCGCTGCCCGTTCGCGCGGAGGTATGCGCGCACCTCTCCAAAGGTTTGGGGAGGGGCGTGTGCACCTCCGCCCATTCGGGGAGGTGCGCGCACTCCTCTCCAAACGGGCGGTGCCACTCTCCATTTGGAGAGGTGCGCGTGCACCACTGCCCGTTTGAAGAGGTGCGCGCGCACCGGGCGGCTGGGAGCCGCAGGAGACGGCTCAAAGAGCCGCATGCGGCTCCGGAGCCGCGGGTTGCCGACCCGTGCTCTAGATGGACTACTATCTGACTCAGTATTGTTAGCTGGATCCTGGACCAGCTGAGTGGTGAAAACATACCAGCATTAGTTTCAAAGCATTAAAAAATGAAATTAAAAACAAACTCATCCCTTTTCTTACTCTACTCAATAACATAACTACTTTCCTTGAATCAAGAGAACAAGTCCTGATTTTGAAATAACCAGGGTCAAAATTGTTTGGGGAGCTTATTTTCCCTCCCTCTTTCTTCTCCAGAAGGATTACTAAGAGGCCACAAAAAGAGCTTTTACTTTTGTGTTCACAGAGCACACCTTTATTTGACCAAATGAGTCAACTAATATTACTCCCCAGGATTGTTTAACTTCTAATTTACAAAAGAATTACTGAGAAAGTTTAGGGGATAAAGGGAGGCAGGGACAAAAAAAAATCTTAGTTGGGAAATAAGCATTTGAAAGTTGCTGATTTTTAAAACTGTTTTGTCAGAAGATGAAGGAGCCTTTTTCTCATTTAGAAGCTTCAACTTAATTATGGTATGGTTGCTCTAACATCTGATGGAGGGAAATAGGAGCACCTGAATTTCAAAATACAATCAGAGCTATGTTAAGTGAGCCAACTGATTCATTGAGGTCTGGACAATTCTGTTCTCTATCTAAAAGATCTAAAAAAAAATCTAAAAAAGAGGAAGTGGGTGGCTTGTCAACCAATTGCTAATAAATTAAAAACCTCTTCTTTTTACAAATTAATCACATAAATTACTCCTAGGTATTTTTGGAGTTACCAGATTATTCATGGTAGGGAACAGGAGAAAGTTAGAAATGCAACCTCTCATACCTCTCTGTGCTATATTACCACTTTCCTAATTTTCAGTCAGCACTTGAAAACTACATTTTAATCATTGCAAACTACTCACAATTAAGGTAATGGAAAACCTTAATCCCTAACCTCAAAGACTGACATAGAAGAACTAAGAAGGATCAGCGAAGTCATCTGACACAACTGGAGGCAGGTTGGGTAAGGCAGAGATGACTAATTTCACTCATATTGCTCTTCATTTTGGTCCCTGATTCATGTACATAGCTGAGTAACAAGCTTTATTACTTGGTGGAGTATCTAGTAATAAGGTGACCAAAAGGGGGAAGGGGGGTAGAGAACAACTATTGCTACATCTTTCTCAGAATTGGGACAATGTGAAAGGAAAGTGTGAGCCCACTAATGCTGTCTGGCATTAGTTCGGTGAAAAGGCTTGCAGATGAAAAATACAGATGTCCCTGTTGCTATTTCATGGAGTACTGAAGGGAGCACTATTGTTTCCTCACCTTATACCAAATTTTGATAATCATCACCAGGGCTTTTTTTTATCATAGAATGCCCAGAACGGAGTGCCAGCACCTTTTTTGGATGGAACCTTGTATGGTAGGCAAGGTGGGTTGTATGACGTGTATGAGTTCCGGCACCTTTTTTTTTTTACACAAAAAAGCACTGATCATCACTATTTGATTGGGCAAATGTTAGAACAAAGCAACCCTTTAGATCGGGGACGTCAAACTGGCGGCCCGCAGACCGGATGTGTCATGCACAGGCCACGCCAACCCTGTCTCCACAAAGGCAAAAAATGTCATGATATGTCACCATATGTCACATGATGCGATTGAGTTTGACACCTGTGCTTTAGATGGACCATAGAAAATCAAAATAAGCGATGTTGTCTTTGGAATGATGCTGTTCAATACACAAAGAAAGCCAGCAATCTCTGGACATCAAGATAGTGAAGTGATGACAATCTTTCCTTTATCATCAAACAATTTAAGAAAAAAGGAGGTAATATTTAACCTAGTTTAAATGGAATGCAAAAATGGATTTTGAAAGAGTGGAGAGATTTAAGGGAAGGACTATTTTTATTCCTATGAAGAATAAAGATAGGTGGCTTTATATGCAAGGCACATTACACCTTCATTTGAAAAAGCAATGTCATAGCAGATAAAAATGCCATGTTCCATAGTAGAAGATGATTAGGAATAGTAGACATCAATTTTACATTCATGGGGGCAAAATGAGAGAAGTTCACAAATAGGCAAATAAAAGTAAAACCAAACCTTTCATGACAAGCTTTACAGAGAGGAAAGGAGAGAGGAGAGGAGAGGAGAGGAGAGGAGGGTGGGGGAGGGGAGGGGAGGCAGGATGAGATGAAGATCAACATCTGCAAAGAATTCTTGCACTGCATGTATCAAAAGACTGAAGCTAAAGTGGCAGAAACCATCACACTCAGGCCAGAAATAATTGTGATATAAATAATGTAAGTACCTTCCAATTTCAAAAAAATGCTGAAAGTTCATGGGCATGAAAGGACAGGAGGAAGAGAATTAAAATTTAAATCTTAAGGCTGATATTATCATTATATAAATATCTATCTAGCTTGACTTCAGAGTTTTGCACTAGGCAGATCTCCCACATATGTATGACTCCTTCCTTGTCTTTTACAAAACAACTTACCTAGAAGCTTTGAACCTGTGAGGCTTCTAATGTTATGTAGTCCATGAATATGGGAAGTTTCTGAGAAGTAGAATTCTGAGCACACACAGCCTGATTTCTGCTGTAAAAACTCCCACTAATAGATTTCAAAAAATTAGTTGTACCTCCTTTACTTTGGCTTTGAGAGTAGGCAGGATCAAATTCTCCAAACTATGAAATGAAAGAAATTGAGGTGCAGGTAGTACACTATCTCTTGATAGATGAAGAGTAAGTTGGATCGAGATGGTTGAGGAAATAAGAAAGTTTCAGCAAGTAAAATGCAATTGGAGAATGAGTTGTGACTATAAAGGTCATCACAATGTGACAAGCATACAACTTTTAATCTTGAGTGGTCTTTGAAAAGACTATGGTGCATTAGCATTGCTAAGCTGGTTACCCAGGGTACTGTTGTTCAATGACATATGGATAAGGTGGTACATAGGGTGACCAGTATATATATATCTGTAACTTATTTATGGTCCACAATGTTGTTTGATACAATCTCCTACTCCATACAAAATCTACAAAAGCTCAATGTGCCTTCCAAATTATAAAAAATGCATGTTACAATGACTTTAATGTGGACCAATTGCCGGCTGCAAAGAAAACATGTTCCCTATTCAGACTGGATGTTTAAGCTCAGAAAGATTACAAAGCTATGAGCTAATAACATCTAGATGAAAATTTTTCAAACAGAGGGGAAAAGAACAAAATAAAGAAATATTTTAATATAATTGTGAGTTTAGAGAATGAATATGCTACTCCTGTGGTTGTTTAAAATGGAATTTATTTATTATTGCATTGTATGTATGTACGTTGGAACTCCTACCAAGAATTCTGGAAGCTCTGGAAATTTCTAAAGAGGCTCTACAACAAAACTACAACAAACAACATGTAGTAACTGCAGGAAAAAAGTGTTAGTCTGGTAATAATTTGCAGGCTACAAAAGATATAATTCATCAAAAAGCATAATTTTAAACGTTCAGATGCTATAGCTGTCTTCATCAGATGCATGGAGCAAATCATTATGGTAGATTAGCTGTAAAGAATTGTAGCCTCTGACTGAAAGGTTCTCCACACCTAGTTTAGAACGTTATCAGAAGTCCTTCCCTGAGAGAACTGCAATGGAAAAACATAAAGAACATAAGAGCTACCTGAGGGATAAGAGTAATTTGCTCTGGTATCCCTTTTCCACAGTAGGAATCAGCAGTTCACTATGTGGGAAAGGAATTCAACCCAACCTCCCCTCAAAGTTTTCATACTATTCTTGAATGTCTTAGACAATCTTAATACACAGGCCTGCCTGCTGTTTTTTGAAAGTATCTTTGGAGTGTACTCAGCACATTTGGAATGGTAATGAAGATTGTGTTCACAGGTTGGGGAGAATAGAAGCCATTTTCAATGCATAGTAAAACTACATACACAGCACTTCTTTTGAACATCCTCCCTATCTCCTGGGCCTGTACACTGAATAAATCACAGTTCCCATTTGAGCAAGGAGATCCATTAAAGTGATGGAGAGAGAGGTGTCAATAATTTATCACTTCTTTTATATAATTTAAGAACTTCCTCAGTGAAGAGCAAACACCAGCAAAGTATAGATTTGACAAGGTTTTGATGCATGGTGGCCTGTCGCTGGAGGGAAACGAGGCTTGAAGATGAAGGACTTCCTTCAAACAGAAAAATAAAGAAAATAAGAAGTACTTTGCATATTTGGCATTGTTGCTCACAAATAGAAGGATACTGGAGCACTCCTTTCATCCAGAAGAATGACAGAGAGGTTTGATTGAAAGTTCTAAAGTATCCCTCATTAGGTAAGTCCATGATGGAATTTGGACCAGGTGATTTATCTGGAATGGCAGATTACCTGAATACTTAATGTACAATATAATACTTCAAGAACAACCTAGCTTAATCAAATTGAATATCCAAGAATTAGTCTAGTATACTATTTCTAACCATCAAATCTCATGCCTGGATGTGCATAAGCAGGACATGAATTGCATTCCCTCCTTTATCAGTTATTTGCCAATAGCATCTGGTATCCAGAAATACATTCTTCCCAGGGGGGCCCATTTAAGTAATATCTCCCCTATCTCAGCACCATTTATTGAGGCTTGTTTAACTGCATCTTAACATGACTAAATTTATTCATATATATCTTCCCTTCCCATACTTCCAGATGTTCAGACTGGATTTATGAGATTTGGGGGGGGGGGAAGAACATGACTGGATTTAAAGTACTTTGTATTGTAAGTTTTTGACACTTGTATAATTAATGCCAATTTACAATTATTTTCTTTTTTAAAAAAATATTTCTACTTGTTAGGAGTAACAAAGAACACAGCACAAAAACTGTCTTTCTTTCTTTCAAAAAAATTGTGCAGTACAAAATAAACAAAATATGCAATTACCATGTTACAGGGACAAAAGTTAGCTCTGATTGCTGTAACCTTCTACATAAGACAAACTAATCAGCTTATCCAACCCTGAGCACAGTTTAAATCTAGCATCTTCTAGTAGCAACCAAAACTTTCACAGAAAAGACCAGTCTCCTAGTAAAAAGTGCACAATCTCAAATTCAAACCATCCTGTGCATTTAGTAATAAGGGGAAAGCAAAGTTCCAAGTACAGAATATAAGGGTGGTACAGGAAGTCATGGGGAATTATTGTAATAGCTTCATCCAAGAATGGAGAGGAGAGAGGCTCTGTGAGCATATTATTGACAGACTCCTCCAACATACTCAAAGATAAAGAATTAATTGTTGCCAATGTAAACATACTATGTATAACGAAGAGAATGAAAGAAAGACAATTACAATCAGTCTATATAAAAGTCCACAATAGAAGTTTCCACATTAATTATTTGAAATTTTGGATCTACTGTTCTGAAGATTCAAATTAGGAGCACTCAGTTTGATCTCCACCATGGCTTTCCTTGGGACAAACCAGTAGCAGAGATTGGACTGAGAAAGTGCAGTAAGACAATTCCAAGGCTAAGTACTTTTCCAGCTAACTTTCTCAAAATGACTGGACTGAGGACCCACCCCAGAAAATCAATCTACTCAGTATTTCAAACAGCAAATTATCTTGGGGGCTTCAAAAGAGGAAGCCCAGCTCAAGCCAAATAAGTTCATTTGGCATCGACTAAGGACACATACCGTACGTTTTTTACTGAATTGCTTCTAAGGCTTTCGTATCTTTATAAATGCAAAACTGTCCTCATAGCAGGAGCATCTTGGTTTTAAATAATTTACTGTTGCAGAAACCAAATTTTTATTGTTGCAACTAGCAAATCTATTTACAGAATTGGAAGCCTCAGGGGTATAGCCTGTGGTTTCTTGAGTTTGTTGCTCCAAGCTGTGATAGATTAAAAAATAAATTCCTGGATATTTAAAAACCTTGATCTGTTCAACTTGAACGTCATTAATTTTGTGCTAGTAGTGGCAGCTGGCACAACACTTGGTAAATAAAGCCACTTACATTTTTAAGTAATTATTTTTTTATTTTTTGTCATGGCAATCTGCTAGAATATGTAGGCTCGATCAAAAGCCAACCTGAATTTGGTACAGAATGATGATACCAATAGCATAAAGGATGATAAATATACAGTTGCTGTTTAACTGTGGATGTTAACATCTTTTTTGAAAACACATATACAATGCTAATCTCCTCTACTTCCATCACAACAAATTATTTAGGGGCATTCTTAGAACTGACACCTACTACATGAGTACTCAGCATCAACATTATATATGATTGATCTCATGGAATATAAAAGTCCAAGATCACTCCCAATTAGATATTTGCCATTAAATTTTCCAAGCCATCATTTAATATAAAATATATTATAACCCAAACTAAGTCAGTTGATGCATGTTGAGCCTCTACATTAAATAAAGAGCAATAGTCTCAGGATATTTTTTTTTAATTTTGAGAAATTTGTTTAATTTGTTTCTATATGTATAATAAAGTGAATGAAAGGCTGACCTTCATTATGAAAAGCAGAGACCATCCCTTGGTCTTGTTCAAAGCATCCTACAACTATATAAGTATAAGGGGCAAACTGGACATTTTATGAAACCTCCATGAAAGAAGGTCTCAGTATAATTTTGCCCTCATTTTCCCCTTACTATGGGAAGGGAAACGAATAGTGTCTTACCTCATAGAAACCATTGTCAGAGGAATAGCCAAAAAGGAGGGGGAAAAAACAGAACAGGAACAAGTAAGAACAGAACCATGCCCCGCCCCCATGTAAATATATCAGGGTAAGGCAGGGACTTATTGACATATATTAATCTAAAGTAAACAAGGGACAGTATGCATGTGCTTGCCTTGGAGAAACTCCACATTTTCTGTTTTAACCTACTAGCCTTCTGTTTCCTTTCCCTCAAACAGATAAGTGTGGAAACAGAAGTTTGGCTTTGAATCAGATATTAAGGCTGCATCCAAGAGAATCCTCTTTCTTTCTAAGAGGAATAACAGCTTCATTTGCCTGCCTGAAATCCACAAAACGTTGCTTTCCTTGAGCCCTTTACAAAGGAAAACGATCAGACATACTCAGGCATCTTCACACAGGAGGAACCGCTCATGCCGACTGCATGTTTTTCGCCATACACCATAATCTCCACCTCTGATCCACTGAAATGTCACTGAATAAACAGGACCCTTGTCCCTGACACTACATCTACACATTACATCTCACAGCTGGATCAACAGATACCCTTTTGCACAACCCGCTTTAGCTGGTAGTGTTTGCACTTGGAACAAGGACAGAGAGAAGATAAAACTTGCTTAGATCCAGTACATAATTTAATAGCACTTAATTCTTATAAATGATATACAGAATATAAGAATAATGAAGTTCTGTCCCATGCCTAAGATGTATATATTACGAACCCATCCTTAAAAAAGAGAACAATATCAAAAATACAACCTTCAGCTTCAATAAAAGAGAGATTATACAAAATATTGGGATACCGGTCTGCTTGATTTACACTATCTCATTCTGAAATTAAGATGTCTACAGTCAAGAGGAAAAAGGATACAGATATGCACATTTGTTAAGCTATACCTGTAGAAATTTAAACAATAAATTAACATTTATAACAGCAATTCTAACAAGGGGACATTTGGGCTGCTCCACAATTTATCCAAGTGCTAACAACTGAAGAATTTCCAGCCCCATTCTCCATTATGACTTAAGAAAGATTTAAATTGGACAGACCTTCAAAATAAAGGACTGATATCTATAAAATATGGACACAAATGTTTTAATTTGTTGAGGTTATAGTTTCTATCTTTCCATAATCTCCAACTAGGAAGGCCATGGCAGTGAGAGAACTGATTGTGATTGCTGAGAAATAAAAGTTTCTGCCTATGCTGTGAGACACAAATGTAATTTTGATTATTTAAATAAACTGTTAGTTTTAAAGATGTGTCCATTAGACTTTTATTGCTCCCAAATGAGCTTTGCCTGTCAAACTTAAAAAGGGAGCAAGGCCAGAAACTGAGAATCCACATTCTTATGTTCTAATTCAGTTTTGCCAATATGTCCATGCAGTTTATTTATTTACAATATTTATAGCTTAATTGTTCAAACATTATTCAAAACAGCTTTTGGAATCTTAAAATATCATCTAAAATAGCAGAAAAACTACTAGGTCCATGCATATTTTTACTGCCCTTACCTGCAGTGTCTGATTGGCAGAAGATGGGAGGAGGAATCATTGCCTGATTGCAATTCTATGTTGCCATAGAAAAGTGACTATTTACAAGCCTGCTATAATTCACTGGCTCAGGAAAAAAAAGACAAGAGAGTGAAGAACTCCAATTCTTAAGTACTCCTTATTTTAAATCCACTCCATTTGAAAATAAGCACATGAGAATCCAAAATCATTTAATCTAGCCTCCATGCTTCCTGTCTCTTTAAGATTTCCAAAGTAAGTCTTTCCAGATGTTTTGTTGTCCAAAAATAAAAAGAAAAAAAGATGCTTCCAACTGTGTAACAATAACAACAACAACCTTGGGTGCAATCCCAAAACAACTGGAGCACCACTTGAACACCATTGGCATTGACAAATTCACCATTAGTCAATTGCAAAAGGTGGCCTTACTAGGAACTGCTTCCATCCTGCAACGATGTGTATAATACCATCAAACATCCACATCTGCCTATCCCAGGTCCTTGGTAAGGACTCAATAGGTAGACAAAAATGCCAAATCCAGACTGAACATCTGGCTGACTGTGTGAAGATTGATGATGATGATAAATAAATAAAATAATAATAATAATAATAATAATAATAATAATAATAATAATAATAATAATAATAATAATAATAATAATAATAATAAATGGAAGGGAGGTCATCTAGTCCAACCCCTTGCTCAGGCAGGAAACTCTATACCATTTCAGACAAATGGCTGTCCAATCTCTTCTTAAAGACTTCCAGTGTTGGAGCATTCACAGCTTCTGGAGGCAGATTGTTCCACTGATTAATTGTTCTAACTATCAGGAAGTTTCTCCTTAGTTCTAGGTTGCTTCTCTCTTTTGTTAAGTTTCCATCCATTGCTTCTTGTCCTGCCTTCAGGTGCTTTGGAGAATATCTTGCCTCCCTCTTCTTTGTGACAACCCCTGAGATATTGGAACACTGCTATCATTCCCCCCTCGTCCTTCTCTCATTAAACAAGACATACCCAATTCCAGCAATTGTTCCTTGTAAGTTTTAGCCTCCAGTCCCCTAATCATCTTTGTTGCTCTTCTCTGTATGCTTTCTAGAGCAGGGGTGTCAAACTGCTGGCCTAAGGGCCAGACACGTCATCCCAAAACCGCGCCCACCTCACTGCTGGCAATGGAGAAAAAGCTCCAATACGTTGCGCGACGTCATGTTACGTCACAAGTTTGACATATCTGTTCTAGAGTCTCAACATCTTTTTTACATCATGGTGACCAAAACTGGATACAGTATTCCAAGTGCGGCCTTACCAAGGCATTGTAAAGTGGTATTAACACTTCACGTGATCTTGATTCTGTCCCTCTATTAATGCAGCTAGCACTGTGTTGGCTTTTTCGGCAGCTGTAGCACACTGTTGGCTCATATTTAAGTGATTATCCACTAGGACTCCGAGATCCCCTTCACAGTTACTACTATTGAGCAAGGAACCTTGTAAACCAGGGGTGTCAAACTGCCGGCCCACGGGCCGGATGCATCATCTGGAAGCCACGCCCACCCCATTGCTGGCAATGGCAAAATTGTCCCAATATGTCTTGCAACGTCACATGACGTCCCGAGTTTGACATATACCTGTGCACTTGGTTTTTCTTGCCTAAATGTAGAACCTTACTTTTTTCACCATTGAATTTCATTTCGTTAGATAGTGCCCAATGTTCAAGTCTGTCAAGATCCTTCTATATCCTAAGCCTGTCTTCTGGAGTATTGGCTATTCCTGCCAGCTTGGTGTTGTCTGTAAATTTCATAGACAAAACTTGATCAAACTGAAATTTATTTAACCATCATCACTCCCACTGCATTTAAGGATAGAAACCAATCAAGGATTGCTGAGAAATGTGTGTGGGATGTATATTGATTTACCTTTTAATATTTTGGAATCAAGGACCAAATGTAGCTTTTCAGAGGTATATCACATTCACACTCCCCATTTGGGGGGAGAGTGAAGGGAGGAAAAAAGGACAAAAACACATATAAATGCAATTAAAATTAAATTGAGTTTGTATTCTTCCCCAGGAAATTCAATTATTTGGACTGTGAAGAAGCAGGATAGAAATATATGCTTTTGAACTTGTAGAAGATGCCAGAGAATGCCCCAGACAGCCAAGAAAACAAATGGATCATCGAACAAATCAGCACAGAGTTTGACCTAAGATAGAAATAAGCAGGTTCAAAATGTTATTTTTCAAACAAATTATGCACTAAAGATCTAGTCCCCTGGAAAAATCTATACAGCTGTGAAAGGTGAAAAGAAGGAGGAGAACCAGCAGCAAGATGAACAATTGTACCCATGATGAATGCACACTGGAAGACCTGAAGGACCAAGTTGGGGACAGATCTTCCTGGAGAAAATCTATCTGTTTGCTAAGAGCTGACTCTTAATAATTTGACTTAATATTACACCACCAACTTAATTAGTTCTTTCTTCCCTCACACTATAAATAATTGTTTCATGGAAATTTTTGGTAGGCTCTTCAGAACATCCTCAAAATGCTGCAGGCTATGTGGGACTATGGGATCATTTTGTGCATCTCTGTACTGTGATCTGCACTGCCAAACGGGGAAAACTTATCATCACTCATTGCTTTCTTGATTACTAAAATCAGTTGGTGCACAGGCAAATGAAAGCAGGCCTTGGGTTCCTAAAATTATTTACTCCTACGTATTCTTTACATGATCACTGCAGGCAGAGTTAAGGCTTGTCTTTTCCATTATCACAAAGCCATGGACCAATATTAATTTTTTTATTCATAATACTTAGGTTTGCAAAAGGATCTTTAGGTGGAGGAGAACTCTAGAAATCCTATAAAACAGCATCTATCTGTTTGGTAGATCTATCTTTTTTTGACTAAAGATTTCAAGCCTGCTTACAATGTTAATAAAATCGATTTAAATTTTTATTAAAAGCCATTTAACTCATAATGACATAAAATAATACTGTATATGTCTGTTTCATAAGGGAATTGGGTTGTCAATGTGGATTTAAACTTTGGGCTCTATATTAGATTATTTGTCTCATATTTATCATTTTCAACAACAATGCCTGGAACTATCTGGGGATTATTTTCTGCATATTATGTATTCCACATCAGTTCCTTTCTGAAGAATCTAGCCAAAAGGACAGAATCTAAAATTCAAAAATTGGGAGTAATTTGGATTGGAAAAAAGAAGACTCTGACCTCTCTCCTTTGATTCAGGGCAGCTGCATCTCAGGGTGTGGCTGGGAGGCAAGGGCTGTATGTGGCTTCCTGACTAATGATAAGATCTCAGCACAGAAGGGCCCCAGCATGCTTCGCATTCCTGTGCTGGTTGGAAAGCGCATAGAGCCAGCCAGTCTTTTACAAATAACAGCAAACCGATAACACAACCAGGGAGGCCAGAAAAATTGTTGAGCTGAGTGTCTTAAAACGTCCCTTATTCCAGACTCAGGGGATTCTGCATTCTGCAAGGATATTCAACAAAGCAATGGGCTCACCCTTGGCAATACATTCCTCTGAGCCACTACAAAATATACCTCCTTCTGAATGTGGCAGTACAAACAGAAGACTTCCAAGTCTACAGTTGTGGCTTCTAGAACTGGAACTCTATAATCATTTTCCATGAATGAGTTTCTCTTCTTTCTATAGTAATTTTGCTTATTGAGTTTATCTCCCTCAACTTTTATTACTGCTATCAGCATTTATATACAGGAAATCCTTGACTTACAACTTTAGTGACCATTTGAAGTTACAATGGTACTGAAAAATTGACTTATGACTAGACCTTGCACTTACAACTGATATAGCATCCCCATAGTCCAGGGGTGTCAAACTCAATTTCATTGAGGGCCGCATCAGCATTGCGGTTGCCCTCAGGGGGCCGGGTGGGTGTGGCCTACTGGGTGGGCATGGCTAGAGTGCGTATGGCCTACTGGGTGGGCGTGGCCAGCTCTACATCATTCGCATCAAGGGTGCCTATGGGGGCCTGGGCAGGAGTGGGACAGATCTGAGGGTCTCTGGCAGGAGGAGGGTCTCTGGGTCTCTGGCCAAGGCGGTGGGGGCCATTCCCTCACTGTTTCCAGGATGGCTTCGCAGGCCACATGAAACCGCGGGCCGGATCTGGCCCCCAGGCCTTGTGTTTGACATGTCTGCCATAGTCACATGATCAAAATGTGGGTGCTTGGCAACCAACATGTATTTACAACAAATATAGCAGCCTAGGTTCATGTGATTGCCATCTGTGACTTTCCCAACCAGCTTCTGACAAGCAAAGTCAACGGGGAAAGTTAGATTCACTTAACAACTGCATTAATTTGTTTGATAACTGTGGCAAAATAGGTCATAAAATCCAGCACAACTCATTTAACAACTTTAACTTGCTTAGCAATGGAAATTGCTAAGTACATCATAAGTCAAGGACTATCTGTAGTTAATAGGCCTGATACATTTACAAATGAATTTTATTTAATGTTTATAGTTCGTCCTAACCTAAATTAGTCTCAGAATAGTCATTAAGAGTCAGTGAGAGTCAGTCAGCATTAATATTATTATCACAGGATGTGGGTCAAATAGAAAAACAGATCAATGTGAAGACAAAACACTACTGGTGATCTAGAACATTCCTTTCAAAGGATACTTATCTGTTAAGGAATGCCTATATGGCTGCAACATGTGGAGAATTCTGGAGGTCATATTCAAGCAACTTGAAGGTCAAGCCTGAAGACCTCATGATAGCCTCATATACACAATATCTGTCCTACAGCATATTCAATAGTTTCTGAGCACCTTCGGGCAAAAACAGATGAACCAACAAATTTCAATAAAGCTGATCCACCATTCATTTTTTCCCTTACTGAGGTTTCTCAGAGTCTGTATAAAAGGTATTGGTCTATATCCCTAAATAGTATCCCAAGAACTTCCAGAGATCAGTACAAGAATGTACTTATATTACACAATGACAATAAACAGATATTAAAGTGGTACATAAGGAAAAAGTCTCATCCCACAATGTATACAATTATGCAAATGAAAACCTACATTTGCTTAGGGCAGGGGTCGGCAACCTGAAAAAGGAAAAGAGCCACTGGGAACCGGTTCCATCACAAAAAAAAAAAAGTGGGAGCCGCATGCGTGCATCGATGCACGCGCATGCGCAAAAAACTGTTTGCGCATGCACAAAACGGTTTTTTCTTGCGCATGCGCGGACGCGCGCGGTTGCCATTTTTTTTTATGTGTGATGAAACCGGTTCCCGGTTGCGCGACGGCGACGGCCTGTCTGCAAAGCTGCCGCTTTCGGCAGCCTGCAAACGTGCCGCGGCAGCTTTCTCAAAGAGCGGCACCGCTGCCCATTCCGAGAGGTGCGCGCGCACCTCTCCGAATGACCGTAGGTGCGTGCGCACCTCCCCAAACCTTTGGAGAGGTGCGCGCGTACCTCCGCGCGAACGGGCAGTGGCGGCGATTCTTGGGAAAGCTGCCGCAGCCCGTCTGCAAAGCTGCCGAAAGCTCCCCAAACGTCGGCAGGTCTCCGGATGGCGGCGGCTTGGGAGAGGTGCGCGTGCACTCTCCAAACCGCCGCCATCCCGTTTGCACAGCCGCTGTGTTCGTCAATGTTTGACGAACGCGGCAAGTCTCCGGATGGGATGGCGGCGGTTTGGCGAGTGCGTGCGCACTCTCCAAACCGCCGCCATCCCATTTGCACAGCTGCCGTGTTCGTCAATGTTTGACGAACGCGGCAGGTCTCCGGACGGGACGGTGGTGGCTTGGAGAGGTGCGCGCGCACCTCTGCCCTTCGGAAAGGTGCGCGCGCACCTCTTGGAACGGGCGGTGCCACTCTCCATTTGGAGAGATGCGCGCGCACCACTGCCCGTTCGAAGAGGTGCGCGCGCACAATGACAATGACAATAAACAGATATTAAAGTGGTACATAAGGAAAAAGTCTCATCCCACAATGTATACAATTATGCAAATGAAAACCTACATTTGCTTAGGGCAGGGGTCGGCAACCTGAAAAAGGAAAAGAGCCACTGGGAACCGGTTCCATCACACATAAAAAAAAGTGGGAGCCGCATGCGTGCATCGATGCACGCGCATGCGCAAAAAACGTTTTGCGCATGCACAAAATGGTTTTTTCTTGCGCATGCGCGGACGCGCGCGGTTGCCAATTTTTTTTATGTGTGATGAAACCGGTTCCCGGTTGCGCGACGGCGACGGCCTGTCTGCAAAGCTGCCGCTTTCGGCAGCCTGCAAACGTGCCGCGGCAGCTTTCTCAAAGAGCGGCGCCGCTGCCCATTCCGAGAGGTGCGCGCGCACCTCTCCGAATGACCATAGGTGCATGCGCACCTCCCCAAACCTTTGGAGAGGTGCGCGCGTATCTCCGCGCGAACGGGCAGTGGCGGCGATTCTTGGGAAAGCTGCCGCAGCCCGTCTGCAAAGCTGCCGAAAGCTCCCCAAACGTCGGCAGGTCTCCGGATGGCGGCGGCTTGGGAGAGGTGCGCGCGCACTCTCCAAACTGCCGCCATCCCGTTTGCACAGCCGCTGTGTTCGTCAATGTTTGACGAACGCGGCAAGTCTCCGGATGGGATGGCGGCGGTTTGGCGAGTGTGCGCGCACTCTCCAAACCGCCGCCATCCCATTTGCACAGCTGCCGTGTTCGTCAATGTTTGACGAACGCGGCAGGTCTCCGGACGGGACGGCGGTGGCTTGGAGAGGTGCGCGCGCACCTCCGCCCTTCGGAAAGGTGCGCATGCACCTCTCGGAACAGGCGGTGCCACTCTCCATTTGGAGAGATGTGCACGCACCACTGCCCGTTCGAAGAGGTGCGTGCGCACCGGGCGGCTGGGAGCCGCAGGTTGCCGACCCGTGGCTTAGGGTACCAAATGTATAATGTATTATAAGAAGGAAAGTAAACAGTTTTCACAGCCCTGAAATTTTGAAATTCTGTTCTGCTCCATGATGTTTAATACATATAGATATAGAATTGCCTACATCTAGTTTCTAAATATCTCCTTCTTTTACACACATATAAAAATGGAATCTACAGATTCCTATCTGGTTGAGTAGCATCATACCTACTTCATGGCAAACACTTGGGGGAGGGGAAGCAGGGGGGACATTAGCAACATTATTACATCTCATCAATTTGGCCAAGAGCCTTCTCCAACTCCTCCACTGAGAGTCATCCACCAAGCAAACAAGCTGCATTTCTTTATTAACCTGTCTGTAAGTCCCAAAGAGAGAATTTGCTTTCTCACAAATGGCACTTTTAATTTCCTTTTAATGAAATGGGTATGGGGTCTTTTTGTGTGGCCACTGTTTGACTAGATCAGATCAAAAACTCTTGAAAAAAATCTTTACTGTTATATTTCAGTAAAAAAAGCTATCATTTGTTTTATTGTGGACCATATGAAAGAAATCAAATCAAGTCAACAAGGAAAGCAGTAACCTGTTGTAGAAATGCAGCAGTTAATGGAGCAATTACTCAGCATTGTAGCAGCATATGCATGAATTCACAATATTTTTTTAAAGTGCATTTCAATGATTCTTCTATAAACCTCTCCCATATAATACCAAATGTTCCCAGTTTCCAGATTAAGAACCGATATTGGCAGACAGGGATAAAAAAAATACATGTCATGATTTTTAACATTTTTAAATTTACGTAACTCTATCTTGTCATTATAATCTGCTATCATTATTATATTTCACTTATCTTTTCCTGGTAAAAGTCCAATGAAATCCTAACTTCCTTTGTCTTCTTTACTTCTATTCATTAGTTGCTCTTGCTTGTTTATTTTTATTATTCATATTGCATTAATAAAGTAGAATGTTCTACTCCAACTCTTCCTGTCCAGAATACTTGCTATTTAGATTTAGAGATAAACAACTGAGTAGGCACAGGCCTTAAACTAGTCCCAGGGTGGATGGCTATCAAACATAGCTTTTGTGCTGTTCCTCAACTAAAGCAAAATTAAGCTACACAGACATTTTACACTAACCATCTGAAACAAGAAATGTAACTCCTTCATCAAAAGACTGAAGTAACCTATTATTGCTCTCTGAAGATTCACATTTGCCTTACTCCCTTGCCCTACAGCACTAATAACTTCATAGGAAAGACGTAAGGGCAAAGAGACGGCGACATTAAGGCTGGCAGAATGGGGAAGAAATTAATAAATACACATAGGAACTTTCTTCTTGAACTACTTTCCTTCTCAGCGGGACTTGCGCAAGAAAACTTCCTAGTAGGCTTCCTTGTTAATTTGTAAGTAAACATTTGGATTTTTTTTAATCTTGGACTACAAAACATCAGGAGGAAACTGTGATAACATAGCTGACTTGAAAGATAGAAGGCCTAATGACCACAATTACTTTTGAGAGTTCAAAGTATTTATCCATACATTATCTCAGTAATTATTATGATAAGCCTGAACCAGTAACATTAATAAAACATGAGATAATAGGAGCTTTCCTAAGTATTTGTGGTAGAGGAAAGAATTAAGCCAAAAAGCCCTTCATTTACAATTACAATTTGGGCAAGGATGATAGTTGATACAATCCAATATGCGACCCAAGTACTTTAGTCTATGTGTGTGAAAAATTAGTGTTAAAACTATTGCAAGACTAAAATGGGTATACCACCAGAGATCTTGGTTTTAAAAAGACATGGGGAAAAGCAAGGCAAGATAAAGTTGGAGAACAAAATAGCAAAAAGTAGATTTATTAAAGCATGATTTCCTATCTCATTTTCACCCATTAAATACAATAAGAGCAGTCTAATGCAGGATCAAAATGGCCTAGGATGTTTCAGATTCAAGGAAATCCAGTCACTTTCCTCAATCTCCCCTTGCTATATATTATATTTCTCATAATTGTATAAAGTAGTAACTTCAGCCTTTATAGGAAAATAAAGAACAATTCACATTCACGAGGTTATCATATATTATCTTCATAAGAATCCTGTGATACAGGGCTGACTGTGATATGATAGGCCAGGGGTCTTCAAACTTGGCCTCTTTGTGACTTGTGAACTTCAACTCCCAGAATTCCTCAGCCAGCATGCCTGGCTGAGGAATTCTGGGAGTTGAAGTCCACAAGTCATAAATGGGCCAAGTTTGAAGACCCCTGTGATAGGCTGTCCAAGAGAAAATTGAATCTGAAAGTGTATTTTTATTGAACCCACACATTTGTTATTTGCCTTAATTGTAAATGCTCATTTGACTGAGCTGTCTCCTTGATACAAAGCAATATAATTTCCTGTACAACTGGAAAGTATATTTCAGGGAGAGAATCTAGATAACCTTCCTTTTCTCTTGCATGTTATTTTTTAAATTTGTGGAGACATTTCAAATTGCTGAAGGTACATTCAATAATATGAATTCCCAACCAAAATGCAAAGAATACAACTGACATAAACGTTTGGGAACCTAGGAATCTGCAGCCAAGTCCTCTATTGGCAAAACTGACTAGCTCAGATTTTCAGGTAAAAATATTTCTGCTTTCTGAAAATGCCAGAGGTTAGACCTAGAACTTTCTGTATCCAAAGTAGAATCTCCAAAACTTGGACATTAGATTTTTGTTTCCTTGTTCAACTAGGTCTGTATTTCTGAAATAAAAACTGAACAGACCATTCTACCATTCCCATTCTTTTAGCAGTGCCCCCTTCATCCATGCCATGTGTTCAACTTATTCAAAGGTTGGGAGATGTTTAGAATATTGCATTAAGCATTAAAGTGAGTTACCTATCCAATATAAAAAAACCAGGAGCAAAAAATTAACCCTAGACACAATGAAGCTCATTAATGATCAAGAGGATTTGCTTTGGTGACAGGAGATGGCCTTGAAGGACAGAGGATATATTGTGTGGTTTTTATATATCCTACCTTCTGCAACTAGCTCCTTTCACAATGATTTTAACTGATAAATTAAACCCTACTTGAAGGTTCTGGCCAGTTTTTCTAGGTGTCTCTTTCAAGTGTATAAGTGAATTGTATGTTCTGGTGCTGCCAAAATCCTACAAATCTGGCTTGCAATAAAATATTGCTGGCGAAGCTTATTTTAATGATAGAGTAACTAATCTTCTGAATAGTTGCCTTATATATCTCCCTAATAAAGTACAATAGCAACAATAAAAATTTAACTACAACTTATACACAGCCCAATATATAAACATTATTTTAAAGACTTGGACAAATAAAAGAGGGTTGTCAAGACAATACACACAAAAAAACCCACCAACCAATAGGAGAACTATTATAAAGGTAGCACACAAAACAGATAAAAAGTTGTCAAAGGCCACTTTCAAGTCCCTTATTCATACAGTATCTCTTCAGCTTTCCTGCATTGATCACTAAGATCTGTGCAAAGATTATGTCGATAAACATATGTGTGAAAGGAATTAGACTTGTTAAAGTTCTCGGTAATGGGATTCATTATAAATATCCTTTGTAAAGTACACTAAAACATTAATTAGGATTGTGTAACACTGTAGGATTAAATTTAAAAAAGTTATTTGAGACCATTTAAAATTATAAATGTAGCACTTGCATAAAATCTTTAACACTGTTGTGTCTTTTCTCTCATATTCCTACAGGAATCTAATTACAGAATTACAGAACAACAGAGTTGGAAGGGACTTTAAAGGTCTTCTATTCCAACCCCCTGCTCAAGAAGAGACCCTATACCATTCTGGACAAATGGCTGTCCAATCTCTTCTTAAAAGCTTCCAGTGATGGAGCACCCACAGGTTTTGAAGGCAAGCCATTCCACTGATTAATTTTTCTCACTGACAGGAAATTTTCCTTAATTCTAGGTTGAATTTCTTTTTGTTATGCTTCCATCTGTAATTTCTTGTCTTGTTTTAAAGTGCTTTTAGATTGTCCCTTTCCTCTCTGTGATAGTGCCTCAAATATTGAAAGAATGCAATCATGTCACTCTTAGTTCTTCTCGTTGTTAGACTAGACATTTTCAGGTCCTGCAACTGTTCATTGTATAGTTTAGCATCCAATCCCCTAATCATCTTTGTTGCTCTTCTCTGCACTCTTTCTAGTCTCAACATCTTTTTTTAAATGTGATGACCAAAACTGGATGCAGTAGTCCAAGTGTGGTCTTACCACTTCAGTATAAAACCAGCAGTATACTGCAGCTGCCAAAAAAGGCAATGTAATCCTAGAATATATTAACAGAGAGATATAATCA
Source organism: Vipera berus (assembly GCF_964194415.1). Lineage (NCBI taxonomy): Eukaryota > Metazoa > Chordata > Lepidosauria > Squamata > Viperidae > Vipera > Vipera berus. Next base: position 45,337,705 of record NC_138205.1, on the reverse strand, counting down.
ACATTATGTAAATTGTTAGTACAACTTTATAAGCCCTTGGTAAGAACACTTTTGGAATACGTTATCCAGTTTTGGTCACCATAATATAAAAAAGATGTTGAGATCCAGAAAGAGTGCAGTGAAGAGCAACAAAGATGATTAGGAGGCTGGAGGCTACACCATATGAAAAAACAGTTGTGGGAATTGTCTAGTGAATCTAATCTAGTGAAAAGAAGGACTAGGGATGACATGATAGCAGTGTTCCAATATATGAGGGGATGCCACAAAGAAAAGGGAATCAAACTATCTTCCAAAGAACCAGAAGAGGAGAGAAGGAGAGAAGCAATCTAGAACTAAGGATAAATTTCCTGACAGTAAGAACAATAAACCAGTGGAATGGCTTGCCTTCAGAGGTTGTGGGTGCTCCATCACTGCAGGCTTTTAAAGAGACTGGACAGCCATTTGTCTAAAATGGTATAGGGTTTCTGGCTTGAGCACAGGGTTGGATTACACGACTTCCAAGATCCCTTCCAACTCTTATTTTATTATTCTGTTAAAGCGGTACTAACACTTCATGTGATCTTAATACTATCCCTCTATTGATGCAGCCTAGCACTGTATTGGCTTTTTTGGCCCCTGCAATACACTGGTGGCTCATACTTAATATTTTATGTAGCCTGGTTTCTTGCACATTAAGAAGCCTGATTAAGATCAGCATGTATTCTTATATGCAAACTAAACTGAGCCACAATGCCATTAAAAATTATGATATTTATGAATCAAACATTTGCCCTAAATCTACAAACATCATATTTTACCAGGTTCTCAATATCGTAATTCATTTTGAGCAAAATCAGCTAACTGCTAATTTTCTGCCTAATTTTTGGAAATCTTTAATATATTTTAATATCCTGGCATAAAGCAAAACCATAGTGCTTTATTACTGTTCTCATTTATCATCACATGTTTTTGACTATTATATCTTCAAGACTGAATTAATGTCTATTAGAACAATTATAACTATCAAATATTATTAATATAATTATCCTTCAGGCATTATAAATAGCATTTTAAGGTTTAAAAAAATAAATGTTTACAGTTATGTAAAAAAACTGAAAAGTAATTGTTTCCATACATCAATTAAGAAATTCTCCTGAAGCTGTTTCTCCTGAAAGTTATACTCTTCATATTGGACCTTTTATTCTGGTTATATTTCATCAATTCTGTTAAAATATGAACTCAGGTGGAAGTCAAATTTGCTAACAGAAAGGAGGTTGATTTAATAGCCACTGCAATTTTTGTTTGCAAAATTTTTATCATGGTACATTTCTTTTAATAATCAATAAAGAAAGGTATTTATTTTTATAGCTGAAGGAATTAAAGCATCTTCTACTAAATACGAATAAAATAGTATGCAGTAGTCTGTCATATTCCCCTGAAATTCTACACCTATGTGTTCCTGTTCATTTTCACCACAGATTACAGTTTTTATAATTTTATCTTGTCTTCTTGATCTGAACATAGAATTTTTGCTTATATTTCTAATCATGAATGCTAGCTGGAGAAGGCTTCTAAAATATGCATATTAACTTTAGTCCTACTACGTAACTGCTGAATGCTGCAAATGCAATATCTTTATAGAGATAAAGGCAAGGCAAGCCTAAGTCTGAAAAGATTCTTAAATATTACCTAGGTCAGGGGTAGGCAACCTTGGCTCTTTTATGACTTGTGGATTTCAATACCCAGAATTCCTGAACCAGCCATGCTGACTCAGGAATTCTGGGAGTTGAAGTCCACAGGTCATAAAAGAGCCAAGGTTGCCTACCCCTGACCAGTTGTCATAAATCCATTTTATGTCTCTATAAAAGGTTAAAACATCTGGGCTCTGAAACTGCCCTTAACTTGACTTCCTATAAAAGCAAACAAAATATTATTTCTTCCTCCAAATAATTTCCAGTTTTAGTTTTTTGATATATTGTAACATAACCAAATTTTATTCCTTGGAAATGTTGTAATCTAAAGATCACGAATGGGGTTAGAATAAACTTCCTAAGATTAGAAGTATGAACTTTGATCATCTATATACTTAATAGCCATTGTTCCTATTAGTTGGACATTCTCCATCCCTATTGTTCTTATAGGAAAAATCCAAATTTAAAACAAAAGAAAGCAGATTTTACAATATTCACTGCAAAGTAGTTTGTGTTATTTGCTAAATTCTGATGTTTGAGGCTGAAGTATGATTAGCGCACAATATGCTGCATAATAAATAGGTATAATTATGTTTGTACAGTACACAAACATAAAGCACAATGGATGTACAGGAGAATGTACAAAATACGTATGAATCCAGAAATGCAGGGATAGACTAGCAAATATGTAGTGTTATCTGGATCTTTAAAAAAATATGCAGCTGTCCCATGAAGAAAAAAGAAAAAGAAAGTCCTACAGAGCATGTGATAAAACTTCACCATCTTTTGTGATGATGTAGGGTTCCTTTTCCCACTTAAATCTGTGCCAAAAGGATTTCCCTAGTGAGCCTTACGGAATTGGTAGAGATTTCCCTTCTGCGCCATGCAAAGCATCAGGAAAGCCAGCTTCAGCTATAAATAACCCCTCTGCAGACATCCCTGACTTCCGGTTCTACAAGTCCCTCCTGCTGCCTGCCCATCCCTCCCAGCCCGTTCTTCAAAGACAGAGATGAAAATTACCAAGGAAAAAAAAAGAATGCAAATTCCCCAAAGACTGCAGCCAAATATGGGGTTTCTTTCTTTCCCACCCCGATTTTCTCATGGGAAAAGCTTAAATCAAGTGGAGAATGAAAGAAAGACAAATAGCAAATATTCCCTCCCCCTCCATACACAGAAAAAACACACATGGTGCTCTACATAGCTATCTTTGAGTTATAAACGTATTTATTCATCCATATGCCTTTACTTACTTGAAGGAAGGGTTGTTCTGTTTTATTTTGCTTTCCTTTAAAACTGCAGGAACACATACATAGGGGTAACAAGGAGTGGACCCTGGGTGAAAACCAGCAAAGCAGCTATCCCAGGGGGCAGCTCTCATTTTATTCACTAGTGTCTATTCGCAGAAGGGGATCAAAATACCAGGAGCCAAGCAAAGCAAACAAACCTGGCTGCCAGAGAAAGAAAGTGGGGCTGAAGGAAAATCCAATGTAGACAGTGAGGGGACGTCAAGCATTTAGGAGAGATGTTGTTTTTCAAAAATGGGTGAAGTAAAAAAAAAGATCCAATAAAAACAGCTCTTAAAGATCTAATGAGCTCACTTGTAGATTAAAGGCTAAAGGGAATCTCCAGGGCAGGTGTTTTTTTATAGTATTTTCTTCAACATCTATTAATCCTAGTTGTATAAAAATATGAACAATCCCTTTTGGAGAGCAGGAGTTGTTGATTTTTAATTTGATGTTATTTTGCTACTTGAAGAAACACAGGAAAAGAAGAGAAAAGCTTATTAAATAATTTAAAATATTAATAGTAGCAGTCATGTATTGTGCCTCATAAATCTTTACTCCTCTGCCTTTCTTCCACAAGAAACAATATGATTTGCTTGTTTATTTATTTTGTATGGCCACTCATCTCACCAAGTGATTCTGGGTAGTGAACATTTTTTTTAAAAAAAAATTTAAACAATTATCATACAAAAATTAAAATATTTTATAAACATAGCCCACATGCTGTGCTGAGATAGCTTTCCTCACATGTGGTCACACCATGAACTGCATACTGTACATGTGAATACTGAACTGTGAGGCTGAAAGGAGCCTATGTTAGAGCAAGTCAGTTTCTGCATTTGATTGTGAGGATTTATTTAATGGCATTTCAAACTGCTTGAGGGCATGCCGTCTTAGCTATAGGTTCTTGAATAAGCATATGCTCCTCTATTTTAACATTCTTTATAATCTTGTATATTTCAATGTTAATGCCTGAAGATTCTTTACACGAGTTTGTTAATTAATTCTTCATGATCAATGCAGCCACATTTGCTACAACCTAACCTGTCCAAAATGGTAGCTAAAATGAAGGGAAATTTAAATATTTTATGAAAGCCTTGAACATAGTGCCTCTTCTAATGTATTTCTCCGAAAATAGGACCCAACTGGAAAATAAGCCCTAGCATGAATTTTCAGGATGCTCGTAATATAAGTCCTACCCCCAAAATAAGCCCCAGATAAGATTGTCATCCAGACATACATATTTCGTATTTCCCTCAAAGTAAGACTTAACTGGAAAATAAGCCCTAATGCGTCTTTGGGAGCAAAAATTAATATAAGACCTGGTCTTATTTTGGGGAAAAGATGGGGTATGGGACACCTCTATCTGAGAACCAAAAGGCTAATTAAGCCTTTTAAAATAAGAAGGGCTTTTAAAAATGTTTATCAGCTTTATCTATACTCTGATAAAAGACATAGATATGATAAACCATTTAACAGAAGTCCATCTTAAATAAATACATAAACCTTAGGGAAAGACAAGGAATCATGATTAGATTGATCATCTGTGGTTAAAAGAGTGAGCAATAAATTAAACTACTGGAATCTTCAAGGAACCAAGATTCAGGACCAACCTCAGCTCTAGAATCACCAGTGGATTTGGGGCAACTGTATCCTAGCTTTCTCCAAATTCCACCTACATGCACACAAACAGTCTTAGAAAGAGAAGGGATTGCAGCAAAAATGATTTTTTTAAACAATTATATGCTTTCTTCCTACCAAAGTCTTCTGGGTGGTTCACAGGGGATTATTCATTTTATCCTCCTAGCAACCTTGTTAATGAGTCTGTTATCTAACAGGTTTTCAAATATAGCTACATTCTTGTCCCTGTGATTCAACATGAACTCAACTATACCATAAGCAGATAAGTAATTGTGGGGCAGAGGAAGTGTCACTAGGACTCTGATGAACCTGTTGAACTGCAGAAATGTATATTCTACTTTTTTGTTCCAGCATTCAGTTCAGAAGATGCTCTGTAATACTTGCTTTCTCACTTGAAAAAATGGCTGTTGGTACTGAATAGTCAGGCTTGCAAGAAGTTTAATATAGAGCGCTGTTGCTAACAATGGTTGAGCAGTTATTACTACAGTATCAGAGACTCATCCATATCTGTTGTGTAAGACCCAATGCAAATTTTTATTTTGCCAAAGATATTTTTTTGAAGAGATAATACACCAAGGAGCTTGTTATTACCATTTATCTATGTCACTGGCTTCATTAAAATCTTATATTCAAGTTGTTCTTGTTTTACCAGAGATGACTGGCACATGATCAAAGGTATAAACAGAAATAACAGTATTCACAGGGTTTATTAAGGTAGATCTGTCTAGCTTTAACCTATGATTCCTAGGGATCACTCTTATAGCTGAGATTTCCCTCATTCAAAGTTCCTGTGAGACATGGACTCCCTGGGTGGTCTTAGACAAGTTTGTATTTTCAAGTCTTACTTTTGCAAAATGGAGATTGCAGTGTTTATATATAACCAGTGGTGGGATTCAAATATGTGAACAACCAGTTCTCTGTGTGGATACCAGTTCCGGAAGTCCATTCTGGGCCTGGGCAACAAAAAATTAGCTACCGGTTCTGTGATAGTGGTGCGAACTGGTTGAATCCCACCACTGTATATAACTGTATGGACTGCCTGGAGCAGACTCAAAAAATGAGCATTACCAAATTGTCAAACTTGCCCTGGATTGTTCACTGCAGGAAGACAGCTGTGTGTTGATCAATAAGAAAGATTAAACGGAATCCTTTTCTGCACATAGAAGATATCATATTAGGAAAATAATGCCAGAACTCAACTCTCCCTGACATGCTGATTTTCTGCAGATAGAATAACATCCCTTAGGGAAGCATTAAATACAGCACCTTTTCATCTCTAGGCTGAGCTGGCATGGTCCAAGAAAAACCTTACCGCTCAATTCTGTTGACTGTACAATTGCCTCTAAATTAAAATATATTAAATGTTTTGGGATCTCAGAAACTTTTATTATTAGGAAAAGACAAAGTGGACCTATAGTCTGATATGGTCCATGAAAACAAAGGTGTTAGGTACAAGAGGCATGTTGTAAATGAAGAATCCAAACTTATATTTATCCCTTGATTTAAGTCTTCCTACTGAAGAATAAAACAGGTGTTAAAGGTTATTAGCAAATCAAACTAACACTTTATGCAACAATTATTCCAAAAGGCATAACATTATATCTGCGAAATGCTTATTTCTTTCAACTTTGGTGGGTAGTTTATCCTTAGGTCCAAAACGTTATAGCAATTTATCTAAGTAGTATTTTTTTTAATTGCTGCAAGCTCCACCCTCAATGCTGCTTCCCAAGTCAAGAGTCAAATTGTGCTTCACAGATTATTCCCTGTTCCTGTTCCCACCCATATCTACCTTTTTGGAAATAAATTAATTTCAAAACAAACAAGCCTATATTTCTCTGGGAAAGAACAAAGAAAAAAATGAGAGAGAAGAAAATATATAAAATTAAAATCCAAATCGTAAGCACATTAGTCAGTCCATTCCAGGAAGAATCTGGGATAGATATTAGGGAAGGGATTAAAAACAATAATATTTACTTTAAAAAATATATTTAAGCTAGGGGGGAAAGTGCATTCACAAATTTTCGGTAGAAAGATGTGTGATTTTAAGGAATGTTCAGGCAGAGGGAAAATTACAATGAGGTGCAATATTCAAAAAATATATATTCTGACAAAGATCCTGAAGGACTACACCCAACTTTTGATTATTTTCCCAAAATACTACTTTCCTTTTTCCACTTGCTAACTCACCCACCTAGAGGCAATTCACATATGTATATATAGAAAGATTAAAAACGTGGTGTACTCTTTAGTTAATTGGATTTTGTCAGAGATCGTATCAGATCACCAAGATGGAAAAAAGATGGGAGGGGAGCTTATTTGGCACCACAAGTCTTTCTTATATCTTCTTCGCTAAAATTGGTTCATATTTTTCAAACACACACACACACAAACCCTTTACAATTTTAAGTTTCATGTATTACCTAAAAAGCATGGCTTAACAACAGAAGGAACAAATTAAACAGGTTGTGGAACTAGATATCTAGAACTGTGAAGTGAGAAAGGCACAAAGAAGAGAAAAAAAGTACTAAAATGTGTATGTGAAGAATAGAGACAGTTTCCTCCATGCAAATGCGGAGGACTATATTTCAATCTGGGGTGATGATAACATAAAGTTTCACAAGAATTAGAAAGAAATTCCTGATTCATGCAGAATTATTTTAAATACCATAATACTCTTGCTCTAATATGGATTTCTATTTTTTTTAATGGATTCATTCTGCTTTCTGCGGCTTTTCATAAAATGAAAAAAACACCTAATAACCAAAGCAGAATTCAATACTTTAGACGGATTAAAGCAAGAGGTTAGGATGTGATGCATTTAAGGAGAAAAGTATATTGGGAAGTCCTATACCATGGGAAGATGGGGGAAAGGGGGAAAGGAGAAGGAAAGCAAGATGTCAATATGCATACCTTTGTAAAAGCAGTATCCAAGCACTACAAAAGCAATGCATTCTCAATCCTTCATCCTCACCTCCACCCACCCAATTAACCTATAATACAACAGAATAGGTTTTCACTTGCCATAACCAACCAAGGATTTCAAATTCCATGGATGACAGATTCCCATACTGCAAATGTCCGCACCATTGTATAGCTCTCTATCTTTCTTAATAAGGTCACCTTAAAAGCTGGGAATAACGAAACAGGGCAACGGGGTGTCAACTTAACACGGTCAGGTCCCAGAGGATCACATTATACGTACAGTGGTTGGAACTGTTCCAGTGCTGGTTACGAACAGGGGTGCTGTAGGGATTGGGGTTCACAGCTCCTTTGTCCTGGATCAAGCATGCACGGTTCTGGTTGTAAAAATCCATCATGAAGAAGGAGTTAGGGCTGCTGTTTAAACCAGCTACCTCCACACTTTCGTACATCTTCTCCAAGCAGAAGAAGGGGTAAGAGGGGTTGGGATCTAGTGTGGAATGGGAATGAGGCAATCAGAACAGAAGTTTGGTGATGAAAGAGCAAAATTCTATAGTGATACTGAATTCACAGAGCTGAGGGGAAGTTGACTGGTTGTTTTCTGTTTTCTGCGCTGCTCTTGCTTGCTTGCTTGCTTTCACTCCCCCACCCCCTTGATCCCTGGTGGAGAGGTATTTAGGGAATCCAAAAGCAGCTGGGGAATCCACCAAACAGACCAGGTTGGTCACAGAAGTTTTTAAAGAAAAAAAAACATCCAAAGGACAATATTCAACTCTCCAATCTTCTATTCCAAAGGCATCCCTTGAAAATTAGGCTAGGAAGTTAGCCTGAAGTATGCTTCACAATCAAGATAGATTCATAAATCCAAACAAATATTTTTTTAGAAAATAAAATTGGTATTTTTACTTTTACAAAAATAATAGAATCCAAGACGTTCTGCCTTCCAAAGAGTAAAATTCTTTATAGAAATAGCTCCCTGGTATTAGATAGCATTTTGGACACATTTTCATCATTCAGTTCCATGCTTCCTTCTCCCAAACTAACAAGAGGAAAGGAGGGAAGGGAGGGGGATTCTTTGCAGTAACTCTTTTCAGAAAAAAATGGGAGAAAAAGTTTCAAACACACAGGCATACAAAAAATAAGACTTCCTGCTAGAATTCAAGAGTTGTTTTCCTATCTCTCAGATAACTGCAGGCAATCATGGATTACATTTACATGTATTAGAATTGCATCTCTATCCCACCACATAAAGAGGAAGGAAAGAGAGGGAGAAAAATAATGGAATTATACAAATGTCAGGTTCCCAATGCTTGGGAAGATGCCAGAGGCCTGAAACCCTTGAATCGCCTTGGATGCAGAAGGATTTTTCTCCAGCCGCTTGGTTCTTCTCTCCCTGGGAAAAAGGGAGGTTCGTCTGTGTGTGTGTGTGTATGTGTGTGTGTGTGTGTGTGTGTGTGTGTGTGTGTCTGTGTGTCTGTGAGGGGGGGGAGGGAGGGAGAGAGCACACGCGCATGTGTTTTGTGTGTGTGTGTGTGTGTGTGTGTGTGTGTGTATGTATGTGATGTATAGGACTGATAGATTAAAGGCAGCACAAAATCTTTCCTCTACTCGAAAAGTCGGCTCTCAACTGGCTTAACTCTTTCCTTACCTGCTGCGTGCTGTGTCTTGCGCAGCCCCAACCAAATGTGGAAAAGCATAGGCTGGGGGAAGAGGGAAGAAGGAAACAGAGAGAAATGAATGAATGAAATAAAGGAAGGGGAGGAGGAATGGAAGGGAGGAGAGAAAAAGGACGGGCATTAAAAAAAAAAAAGTGCCTCTCCAGCAGCTGTCTGTAGCTAAAAAACTGCAGACATCCCATCATCGTGTGTATTCTCCATCCCTGGAGTGCTGCAAGGAAAAAAAGCAAGCAGACCCCTCCCCTCTTTTTTGTTGCAAGGAATTGGCCAGGGCCGCCCGTTTTGCCTGCATCACCCCCTCTCCAAATCGGAGGTTTCTGCTGCTCCTTCAGCCACCCCTATTTGCGTAATGTTATGCAGCTGAACTCCGCCTGAACTCTCCTCACAAAAAGCTTCACCTCCAAATGACCCACTCACAGGCCCTCTCCTTCCCAGTGACATCACAGGGGCGCTCCCCCCCCACCTCCTCCTCCTCCTCCTCCTCGCCTGCCAGGGCAGCCACCAGCATGCGGCAGCCACACCACTGAGCCAAAAGCAGACCTACCACAAACAGATTAAGAGGTGTTCTGTGTGTTCAGGAAGCTGGTAAGCTGTTCATATATTTAAGAAAAAGACGACTAGCTGAGCAGTAAGGACATATACACACACACAAGGGGGGGGGAGAGAGAGAGAGAGAGAGAGAGAGAGAGAGAGAGAGAGAGAGAGAGAGAGAGAGAGAGAGAGAACATGATATTATTTAATTGATGAAGCCTTACAAACAGCCGTTACATATTTTTAAATTTGTTACCACTGTATTACATATATTTATGCTGCAATTGTATGTATTGTGTTGTCTTTAAAGCAAAGGGTATTAACACAGTAAAATCATTTCTTTTTTCTTTAAAGATCTTGAACAGTCAATTGAAATGTTAAATCTCACAATAGATCTGTCTGCTGAATAGCTGTAACATGCTTTCAGCAATATTTAGTCATCAAAAGGGATATTCAGTCTTTGTACAATCTCCAAACTGTCAGTTTGCAACCTTCCATTCTAGACACGTAATTATCCAAATAATATCATGAGTTCAGAACGAGCACAGCACTTGCAGTGGTAGCCTTTGTTACAGACACACATATACAACAAGCATGCACTAGATAGATAAGAACATTAAGAGCTTACTGGAGAACACCAGTGGCTAATCTAGTCCAGAATTCTGTGTTCCAAGGTGACCAACCAGATGCATTCAGGAAGTTTGCAACAGCCTTCTTCCACTGTTAACTCCCTAGTAGCTGGTATTAAGAGATACAGACAGTCTTTGACTTATGACCACAATTGAACCTCAAACTTCTGTTACTAAGCCAGACATGTATTAAGTGAGTTTTGCCCCATTTTATGAACTCTCTTGCTACAGTTGTTAAGCAAGTCCTTGCAGTCGTTAAGTTAGTCACATGGTTGTAAAGTGAATCTGGCTTCCCCACTGAGTTTGCTTGTCACAACGTTGCAAAAGGGGATCACATGACCCCAGGACACTGCAACTGTCATATATATAGGAGCCAGTTGCCAAGTGTCTGAATTTTGATCATGTGACCCTGGGGATGCTGCAATGGTCATTAAGTGTGGAAAATATCACTCTTTTCAGTACTGTTGTAACTTTGAGCAGTCACTAAACAAATTGTTGTAAATTGAGGATTACCTGTATTGCATTTGATTCTCAAAGCAATAAAAAGCCATTAAGACTACTTACCCAATGATAGCCTAAACGTCCACAAATTTGCTCAGTCCTTTTATAACCACGTTAATTTTACATCACTGCGGGCTTGTGGCAACAGACTCTGCCAATTGCTGGTTTGAATAAAAAAGTACTTGTATGCCTTTTTAAAGTTCATAAATTCCTTTTGTTTAATTCTAATAGATGAACCTCCAAACTCTACCACTATGAGAAAGGGAGGAAAAATGTCTCTAAACCACAATTGCCACACTATGCACAATTTTATATTCCTACTACTTTCACCTCAAATTAAAAATCCCAGAACCTTTAGCCTTTCCTCATAAAGGAGTTTCTGTATCTCACAATCACTTCTACTGTTCTTTTCTTTCAGTAAGATGTGCTTTTCTCTTAAAGATTTGATTTACAAAAATTGCACGAAGGAGGCTGAAAGCAGGACAAGAAGCAACGGATGGAAGCTAGTCAAGGAGAGAAGCAACCTAGAACTAAGGAGAAACTTCCTCACAGTTAGAACAATTAACCAGTGGAACAACCTGCCTCCAGAGGTGGTGAATGCTCCAACACTGGAAGTTTTTAAGAAGAAATTGGACAGCCATTTGTCTGAAATGGTATAAGGTTTCCTGCCTGAGCAGGGGGTTGGACTAGATGACCTCCAAGGTCCCTTCCAACTTTATTATTATTATTATTATTATTATTATTATTATTATTATTATTATTATTATTATTATTATTATTATTATTATTATTATTATTATTATTTTCACAATAGAGAGTATTAGTTAAAAAGAGGATTGAGCAACAGTGATAAAGAAAACCCCCCCTAAATCTCTTCAGAGCAAGTTTTTAATCACATAAATCAAGAAAACAAGCTTTGCACTGATTCAGACCCACTAAGCCACATTCTGTATACATGAATGGGAAATTACGCTAACTCTCTAAAGCAACTTTTTGCAGTTTAATGCTAAACTATATATAAAACACTTGGACTAAGATTAGTTATGATGATGAAATCTGCAAGCCAACATCATTTGCAGTCCAGGACTTCAAACAAATATAAGCCCTTTGTAGGGCAACGATAATTGTCACATATTCAACTCCATGTGATAGTTCTCTAGATTTTGAGGGTTTTTTTAAAAAAAGAAATATATACTTCTTAAATTTGAAACATTACATTCTAAATAATATCTGATGAAGCCACATGAAAACTACTAAGATGTTTGGGAGTCAGGAATTCCATGCTTTTATCTTGCCCAAGAGGAACAAAACAAGTTATATAGAGTAAAATGCTTAAACTGAACAATTCAAATTTGTTGTCTTGGAATTCAGATAACATACTGCTCACAGATTTACATTCCAGGTAGTACTGGCATAAATTCTTCAAGAAAGATCTGTTCTATTTGAATTATTTGTGTAACTTTTACAGTATGGAATGATTGAACACAAGAAACTAGAATGGGGCTTGCAGAACTGTGACTATATAATTAAGCTTTTTCAAGACAGAATAAGTATACAACATTTACAAGAATTTGGAGGGATAACAGTAGCCCAGATTTGGTGCAAATACTTTTAATTGGGCTTCTTTGGGCTTAGGAAGATCAATACTGAAAAAGAGTTCATCTTGAATTCTACCACTCCAACAAAGGAACTATCAGTGGATCAATGGAGCAGGATACAATTTACCATCTAGTCAAATGCCTGATTTAAACCATGCCAAATAGACTGATGAGGGATAATCAAAATAGGCTTGTACCATTCCTACTAACCACCAATCAACTGATACTTCCCAAGAAACCTCCAACACTTACCAAACAAGTTTATTTATTTATTTATTAATGGGATTTAATTCAACAGAGACCACAATACTGCAAAGCAACCCATACTTGCCCTATGAGAACCTTGTTGGAACATGAGGCAAAACATCTGTTAAAATGATATCTCTATTTCAATATTGATTTCCCCAATCAAAAGAGAATACCCGCCTCCATGTTCAACATTTACACTGACTGCCAAACAGATAATTCACAAATAAAACTGCAGTGAAGACAATCATTTCTGCATTTCTCCTTGCCCCAGACTGCTTAGTCAACTTGACTCATGAGGCAGTTCATTTCTAATGTTAAACGTTATCCTTAGCCCTTGAAGAATTAATAGCATCACCATAGGAAGCTTTTCACAGGTAGTTATCTACAGTAATTCATCAAACATTCCCTACAATTAATTCCCAATCTCCACCCCTCATTTTAAGTAATGTTCAGTCCTCCGTATCTTAATAAATATCATAATTTCCCACAAACAGAAAGATGCACAGATTCATAGATGCAATCACAAAGACCATGTAATGCAAATACTAGTGCATGCTTGACTGTTATACAGAATTTACCTGTTTAGGTAGATAATTCTGGTTTTCTCAAAATAAGAATTTTTATGCTGTTCTTTGCACATATTGAAACAACCTTTCTCCAGATGTCCATGTATCAGAAAAGACAGAATGCTTGCCATAGTACATTTATATCACCAGAATCAAATTAATCATCCAGCAAGTTTATGTGAAGTCCACCCAACATCTTTTCTAAAATACCAAGTCTACATTTCTAGCCAATGGATAATATCATATACAATATTTAATCTGTGCAATACTTATAATATTAATGTCCAGGCCTTCCATATTTGTTAAATGCCAGGTTTATCAAGGATCATGGGACAGAGGAAAAGCATTGAGGAATAGAGTCTTGAAAGAAAGAATGTATTTTCAAACACCGAAATGCTCAAACCATATTTTCCTATAAGTTAAACTCTGCCAGAAGTCACAACAGAAACCTAAAACAGACAAGTACTTGCATCTCACTTTCAAAAAAAAAGGTTAGTATTGGGAAATAAAAAGAACTCTAAAATCCAAACACAGAGGATAAAAAATAGAAATAATTCTTCATCTGATAAGGAAGCTCCTAAGGGCTTTTTGTCAAACTGTTTGATATAGTGTGAAAGCGTTTTTATGACACTCCTATAAACATATACCAATCCAACATAAGTGTGCCTTCCAAGCCCCCCTAGGCTTCAGATCTTTCCTAAGAACATTCAGAAACAACACGCACGTACCCCCATTCTCTTCTCCCTCCTAAAAAAGAAATTCTTGCACAAGATACATAAATATTATAATATGTGGGAGTTGTATATGGGAAAGATCACTGAAAAAAATGCTTTTTTTCTTTCACAGGACAATTCTCATTCTGGTTAAAACAGTAACAGATAAACAGAGGTCTTTTCAAACCTTCAAAAGTCTTGTTATCCCATACTTTAAAAAAATCATTCAAAATGTGATAAGGTTCAGGACCATGAATCACATACATCCATTTGCCTCCGTGTACAAAGTATACAAAACACACACACATACACATACAGCATTCGAAGTAATTCTTCAGTTCTGGATTTAGCATGGGAAAAACTGAAAGAAACATATATTCTAACCACCAAAAGAGTTTGTCTTAAAAATGCCTGAAAGTTTCTGCTAAACCCTGGACCTTCCCTACAGCACGTTAATTTCAGATGAAGAAAGGATAGCACTAACACATCCTGGGAATGCTCTCTGTTGCTGTCCAGTGAGTGCATTTTTGCAGCCAGATCTGCTAGCCTAAATCTGTGGAGGTAGCTTTCTAGTTAATGAAGATGTGTAATGAATACTTTAGCTGCTCAAATTTTATATAGCTGCAACAAAAAAGAAGCAAGCATAGTTATCCTCATTTTAAAAAATATTGAAGTTATAACAACAAATAACACATTTTATGAAACACACAAAATTGTAATACATGATTAAATCCAATACTAAATGTGATGGCTGAGTCTAATCAGCTTGATTTACATTAATGAAAATAATGATAATATACACAATATTACAATATGATTTAGAAATCTATTATACCAGTATGTTTATAAAGGTTCTTAGTGCTCATAAAAAAGTCATTAGCTTAAACCTTAATGGTAGAGAATTAAAATACTTCCATTTCTTCATTTCCACCACAAATTGAATCATGGAATAATTAGTTTTATGCTGATACATGCAACATAATGCAGGGCCTTCAATAAAGAAGAATATCCTGTTTAGCAAGTTCATTTTCTGGCCCACCCAAAAAAACCCTTTTATGTATTATATGTGTTATATGTTATATATAATTAATATATATGTTTTGAAAGGATTAAAAATACTGTATGAGTTATGTTAGTTACATACAGTATATCTGGGAGGATTCCTAATTTTATTTTATTATTCCAACTCTGCCTCTATAGTGACTCCACAGTGAGTTGGGCAAGCTTAGATTTTAAAAGTAAAAAGAAAACAAAATCTATCAAAGAAAAAGAATATAGTTGACCAGAAAAACCAAAGGGCTAATACCATTGTAATGCAAAGCCAAGGAGAATAAGTTCTTTGATAACTCCTTCCCAATATGACATCAGCATATGTATAACATTAAACCTGTATAAGCATTTCTATAGTATTAACCAGATGTGAGACAACCGAAATTATTAATTTAAAAAGACTTGAGTTTTTAAATCTGACCCCCAACCTGAACAGAAAAATTCAGCTTATGCGCATGTACATGCTGCTTGCATTGAACAGAAAAAGCTCAGTGGGCCCTGTTTAAATAATAATAGAAAGTCAGAGACTCTGCTTAGCCAGCAGATTTTCAAACAAAAAACCCCCAAATTTCCTGTAGGGAACATGACAAATGTCTGTTTTGACTCATTTAGTAAAAGACTGGCATGAAAGAGAAAGAAGGAAACATACAAAGAAAGAAAAAAGCATAAGAAAGAAAATAAAGCATAAATCAAGAGCCAAAATAGATTAAATATAGGAGGAGAAAAAGATGATATGCATAAGAAAAGAGCAACATAAGACAAGAATGAGAAGGAACAGAAGGACAAGTAAAAGAAAAAAAGAAGGGGAAAGAGCAACTAAAAGAAGAATTTAAAAAAGAGGTAAAGACTGAAACTTAATAAGGAAAAATTAAAAATTAGATGAAGAAGAGTGAAAGGGAAAGAAATGAAATACAACTGATGTTTAGAAGAGGAGAATAGGTTGTAGGAGGAAAATACAAAAAAGTCTGAGAAACTGCTGATCTTGCTTGTAGAACAGGGGTGTCAAACTCAATTTCATTGAGGGCCGCTTCAGCATTGCGGTTGCCCTCAGGGGGCCAGGTGGGTATGGCCAGGGTGGGCGTGGCCTACTGGGTGGGCGTGGCTAGAGTGCTTATGGCCTACTGGGTGGGCATGGCCAACTCTACATCATTGGCATCAAGGGTGCCTATGGGGGCCTGGGCAGGAGTGGGACAGATCTGAGGGTCTCTGGGCCAGGGACAAGGGCAGTGGGGGCCGTTCCCTCACTGTTTCCTGGATGGCTTCGCAGGCCACATGAAACCACTTTGCGGGCCTTGTGTTTGACATGTCTGTTGTAGAACAGTTCCTATTTAACTTTCCCACCAAAGTTAATGGAATTAAAAAGAATTCTAGCTAGATCATATCCTGAATCAGAAAGGACGTTTGGGGCCTACCAGTAAATCTCTTGCTGAAACCATGGATTCCTAATTTTCTCAGATCCTTCAAATTCAGTTCAATTCCTAGTGAATGCTTGGAAATATCCATGCATTTCCTTGGAAACAATATATGAAATCCCTAAGGATTTCCTGATTGCTCCCCATCCAAATAGTAGTCAGGTCCAAACCTACTTAATTTTTCCAGATCACCCAAGCGTAGTTAGTTGCTGCCACAATCAAAAGTTCCAAACAAGTTGCTGAAAAATGTTTGTCCGCGCACGCACCAAAACAGAGAGAAAAAGATATAGCAGGGCTTTTCAGGAAGAATGGATTTTCATATGGAAAAATATGAGTTTACTTCTAATACTTTTATATATTCCTATGCTCAGAAACATCCCTTCCTTAAGGCTTATTACATGTCTCTCTGCCTAAATCATTATGGTGCTTCAGGCAATACTTGCTAGAGCTCCAGGTTCTAATAAAAAAGTAAATTAGTTAGATTAAGTGAAATTAGATTACTATGTAATTCTTTTCATTATTTAAAGCAGAGTAATTTCTTCAAGAATAAATCAATATCATTATCAACTCCTCATTTGAAAATACATTTTAGTTGCCATTTCTAGTGCTCCCACATATTTTGGTCATATAACATATATGGTTAATATTATATAAGTAGTCCCCAACTTACAATTACAATTGAGCCCAAAATTTATGTTGATAAGCAAGACATTTGTTAAGTGAGTTTTCCCTGTTTTACAACCTCTTTTGCCACAATTGTTACTGCAGTTGTTAATACTGCAGTTAGGTTAGCACAGTTCTTAAGTTAATCTGGCTTCCCCATTGATTTTGCTTGTCAAAAGGCGATTGCCATGACCCCCAGACACTGCAACCATCACAAATATGAGTCAGTTGCCAAGCATCTGAATTTTGATCATGTGACCATGGGGCTGCTGCAATGCTAAGTGTGAAAAACAGTCATAAGTCCCTTTTTTTTTCAGTGCTGCTATAACTTTGAATGGTCACTAAATGAACTGTTGTAAGTCAAGGACTACTTGGATGTGGTAATCTTGTATGCTTTATTTGTATTTATGTGCAATTGCGTGGCTTGTATGAGATTCAGGGAATCTACAAAAATGTTATCTGTGGCTACATTCTGTCATCAGAGTAGAAGAGTGGGGATAAATAAATGTTCTAAATCTATGGGGACTTTCTCAGGGAATGTGTATAGTTGTGGCTACCTTCCTTTTAAACAGGTATAAAAAACAAGAAAAATTCAAAGCACATATATAAGAAAGATCACAAAACATACATTAACTTAAGCACTCTTACCTATTACTGTTTTGCTTTCTACTGATTCAGCAAAAGCAGAAGGGCAGGTTTTTAGTCATTTATACCTAATAAATATAAGGCAAGGCTACCCAATAATTGACAACTCCAGGGCCAATTTTGAGCAGCACTATAAAAATTCCTTCTCTATCTAAAAGTACTCTGAAGCCTCAAAAATGCTGGAAATTAAGGAATAAAGGTAAAGGTAAAGGTTCCCCCGCACATGCGTGCTAGTCGTTTCTGACTCTAGGGGCCGGTGCTCATCTTCGTTTCAAAGCCGAAGAGCCAGTGCTTGTCCGAGGACGCCTCCGTGGTCATGTGGCTGGCATGACTAGACGCCAAAGGCGCACGGAACGCTGTTACTTTCCCACCGTAGTGGTCCCTATTTTTCTACTTGCATTTTTACGTGCTTTCGAACTGCTAGGTTGGCAGAAGCTGGGACGAGTAACAGGCGCTCACTCTGTTACGCGGCACTCGGGATTCGACCCATCAAACTGCCGACCTTCTGATCGACAAGCTCAGCGTCCTAAACCCACTGAGCCACCGCATAAACCCCTTCAATTACAAACCAGCATTTTCAAAAAAGAAGATGGGCAGACTTAAATCCTCCTTACCTGTTAAGTTTGTTTTACAGGGTTTGTTTGTTTTATTTAATTCTGGAAAGTTCCTTCTTCATTTTATGGTGTGTATATAGATCAGGCCTCATTCAGGCAGTTCTACTTCATCTTTAACAATCCTCTTTATCCCTCTCACTCCACTGGGCACTCAGCCTCTACAAACAGATTCTGAGAATCATGAGAAATGGTTGATGTGGCAAGTTGTGTAATTCACCCTTCAACTGATATCCTGCAGATTTGTTAGGATTAGAACTCCCAAAATTCCTGGTGAGATCTGTACATGAAGGCAGAACTATTTGAACGCAAGGAGACTTTATTCGCAACAAATATTTATGCATCACAAGACTGTTCAACAAATGATATGAAATCCACCTTTCAGCCTCTCTCATGTGTGAAACTGTATTTGTATGTGATTACTTTTAACAATGAATTTAAAATGGAATACAGGCATGCTTTAAATTGTAACCCGTCTAAAAATTAATATTGACTTTATTGATGCAAAGAATGCCAGAATCAAAGTTCAATTTACAAAACAACCTAATTGTACTGTGTTGACTCAGAGAGGAGTTAGTAATTTATTCCCATTCCAGCTTTGATGCCTTCCAGAAATATTGAACTATGATTCCATAATCTCTTTTAATGCACAATTCCTATTTAAAACACAAAGCATAGTGTATTCACATATATATCCAATTTTGACATCCCCTCAAAAATGCTTGTGGATTCCATTTCAATATCTGCATACTCACATCTAAAATGCTATTTCTCCCTAAGTATCTTAAAATGCTAAGCTCTTTGAATGCATGTTTACAGGCCAATCTGTAAGGAGAGAAAAATAAAATGGAGAATTCTATTAAAAGACAAAACAGTATAAAGATGAAAATGATACTGGGGGAACATTGTGTGATCAAAGAGAAAGAGAGGGCACAAAATACTTTTGATCTTCTCAATTTCAAAGCTGACTCTTAAAATTAATTTAGAAGATCGAAACACAAAGCCTTTCCATAGATAGTGGCTAAAGAGATTCACAGAACATGCTACAGACAACACTAAAACAGGATGAGTAATTTGTGATTCAGGGGGCTACAGGAAGCCACCCATCATCTTAGCATAATTATAGGAACTAGGTCTTCAAGATTTATTGGGAGAATATAGCATATCATGAGCATATACCAACAATGTTTTTGTTTTTGTTGCTATGTGTATTTTGAAAGCGAGGAAAGTCTACAGAGTAGTCTGGCTGCCAGCAATTGCTGAATGATAGGTCCTTTCAGATAATAAAGGCGGACATAAGGAAGTTTAGAAGATTAAACAATGGCTTCCCACAAGGCTTTGTAATGGCACCTATACTATTCGAGTTATACATATCAGATATGCTGGCAATTAGGGGACACAAATTTGGCTACACTGATGATTTGGCTGATGATTACAAGAAAAACACATGGAGATAGCTGACAGGCTCCTGTCCAAAGATCTTAAAATCTTGGGAAAATTCTTCAATGACTGGAGGCTTACTCCTAACACGAGCAAAAGAGTAATTACGTACTTCCACCTTAATAACAAACTAGAATATGAAGACCCAAAGGTCTACTTAAACAGCAACTTACTCCCCTATAATCTAATAAGATTATAATACCTTGGAGTAACACTGCACTGGACTCCCCCCCTACAAGATACACCTACAGAATATGGTGGCAAAATCGATACTAGGAACAATATACGCCAGAAATTATGTGGAACTAAATGGGGAGCTTCAGCTGCCACCCTCAGGCAATCAGCCTAAGGTTGATCTACACCACAACAGAATACTGTGCTCCTGTATGCTTAGCAGCTGCCATACTAGTAAGTTGGACGCCAGACTCAACGACACATAAGGATTATGAACGCATGTATTAAAACCACTCCAACTTGTTGGCTTCTTGTTCTGAGCCATATAGCACCACCAACTTTATGAAGGCAAGATGCACTAGTAAGAAAATACAGGAAAAACTATGAACAACTCACTCCTACAGGTGCATGCTGACCTTCCTCATTTATCAGCAGGAAGATTCAAATCCAGGAAGCCCCCACTGGCACTTGCATATCTGCCCAACAACTTTAACATAGATTCCCAATGGAAAGCCAAATGGGTCACTGAACACCCAGACATAAATGACCTCACAAAAACGGTGTCAAGCTTTGAACTACCACATCAAAATGGACAATCCTAAATAGGATTTGCACCTGATATGGTGTCTGCCAGAACTCTCTGTATAATGGGGCATAGTATCCTCCCCCTCAGTGTGACTGTGGAGTCCCATGTCAAACTGTGGATCACATTGTAACCAGCTGTAATCTGAGGGCATATACAGGTCATCTGATTTTTTAAAAATATAAATGATGCTGTACTTCAATGGTTAAATGCCCTAGACCAGGGGCAGGCAACCTCGGCTCTTTTATGACTCATGGACTTCAACTCCCAGAATTCCTGAGTCAGCTAATCATAAAAGAGCCGAGGTTGCCTACCCCTGCCCTAGACATTGGTATTTGAATGTAGACCCTTTTAACATTTATATTTTATTGGATTCTACTAATCTAGTTGAAATGTTAATTTATATTGCTAGC